>NC_047030.1:22491622-22837511 GCF_902652985.1 Pecten maximus | reverse complement strand
GTATGACAGCTGATTCTACCTAACACCCGAGCTGTCTGCATGTTGCACCATGCGATTTCCTTTAAGAGCTGAAACTCTATGGTCTAGGTTCAATGCTGTAAAAAAAGTTGGAGCGTGCTCCAGGACATGACGTTTGATTAAGTAACGTCCATTACGTTTCTTGTCTACCATCAATTCATATCGGTCATGCTTTGCTATCGATGAAGGGAAGCAGGTACGAGAGGCTAATAATCATATAATGCTTTCGTCAGGTACATCTTTACTTGGAGGGTAGCTCCCTTGTATCCTTAGCGATAGTGATTGATAGAAACCATTCGTAACAATGAACAGAACAGGGCAATGTTTTCAGCAATGCAAGGTTTGTTTAGGTTTATTTTGTTTAATGTCCTATTAACAGCCAGAGTTATTTAAGGACGTGCCATGTTTTGGAGGTGGAGGAACGCCGGAGTACCCGGAAAAAAACACTGGCCTACGGTCAGTGCATGGCAAATGTCCCATGTTGGTTTCGAACTCACAACCCAGAGGTGAAGAGCTAGTGATAAAGTGTTTGGGCACCATTCGGTCACCGCGGCCCCTCAACAATGCAATATCTTCAGTATCCTATGTTGGCTGATTATGGCCCTGTCGAAATGTCGCATTTTCGCCCCGCCAAGCGAAGATCAAAATGGTGAAGCGACAAAATGAAGCGACAAAATCTCGAGATAGTGCGACATAAAAATTCTGTCGCCGTGTCGCATTGGCAGAGTACTTTTGTCGCATGTCGCTCTTCGCATGTTTCACAGTCGTACTGTCACTGGCGAAGGCGCCGATGCGACGAAGTGACATGGACAAAAGCAGCCGCCATAATATCCACACCAGGTACCGACACGATGACAAATCATGCAAAGCAAAGGGAAATCAAGTGGGAACCAAAGTTAATATACAATAATTGCTAAGAGAGACTATGTTACAGATATAATACGTAATACCCTCAATGTCCAAAGGTAACAACAGAGACAAGGATTCCCTACCCCGACTGGCCTCATTAGCCATATGCGGATAGTTTCCAGATCACTTGCCATTTGCACACGTATATATTGCACATTTTCGTCTTCGACTTATATAACACTTGTGTCTTATTCTGAAAATGGAGCATTGGCATATTATCATATATTGTTAACTGTTCTCGAATAAGCTTTAAGAACATTTCTAAATGTATCCACTCCATATTTACGTTAAATGTTTACTATTTTTTAAATTTTGATTTTTAAAAGTTTAAGATTAAAAAGTTAAAAAAAAAAAAAAAAAAAAAAACATTTTCGGAAATGATTTATATCTACCAATATCTAGTGTATGATTCCTAATCTATAAAGAAGAGAAAGGTGAATCAGTAATTTCTGCATATTAATTTGCCGTTGGATCTCTTTACAAAAAACAACATCTTGTTCCTAATTTACAAGGTATGTCTGAATTAACTTCTGATAATCTAAATTTAAACACTCTATTGATTATTAATTAACTCGACGATAAAAAGTTTAGGAAAAAGATAATTACATTACAATGCAATTCCTTTGCCACTTATTGGTTTACAGATTCAATTAGATAATTAGCTGTTTACGCAAGGAAGGAATTCACATTGTTTACCATTTTTACCTGGGTTTATTATGTATACACTAGACAACAATACATACGCTATGCATGATTTGGTCGATAAGGTCCCAAAACAATACTACAATTAGTATTAGGATATAATTATAAGTTATTGACCTTTGGTGAGGTCAGGATGGTGTTATTCCGGTCTGGAAGAATGCAATATTGACCGGGAGTCAATATTTTAGATTCTACCAGTTCGGTTTTACACTACATTGACCAAATCGAAGGTTCTTGATTTTTGTATTAGATACGAAATTTATTTGCAAAAACGGCAGATATACACTATAGCTATATTGATAACAGGAATTTTACATTGCGGCATTGTGACGTCACAATGATTATAACATGGACTATGTAAATTGACAAATGTGTGTCATTTAAGCATTGAACTGCTTTCATTTGGAAGTTATGGGCTGATGAATGCCAACTGGACAAAGGCAAATTCAACATGAAGCGCTAGCGCGCGCGCTTCATGTTGAATTTGCCTTTGTCCAGTTGGCATTCATCAGCCCATAACTTCCAAATGAAAGCAGTTCAAAGCTTATATTTACATTTGACAACGATTTTTAAAGACTATATCCAGGAGTTTTTGTTCTACGATAATTATTATCGTCAAAGCCGGAACAGCCTTTTCAACAGCCATATTTCGTTATCGCCGAAATTACAATTATGACGTCACTATATTAATGACGTCATAATAAAGATTTGGAAGTTATGGACTCATAACTTCCAAGTGAGCTTGGTAAAGTTATATAGTGGGGCTGCAATGTAAATGTAAATATAACAGATTGTACAAAAGACACAAAGTGAGGAGCATATCGAAATAATGATTTAATAATAGAGACTATTATTGCCGTAATGTCAATCTAGAAAAGATTCGACAGTGAAATCCAATATCAAAAATTACAAAATTCGTTGAATTATGAGAAGGCTATCTGGCACCTGCTCATCCAGATTATGACATTTCTCTTTCTGTCTGCTGTTTTGAACTTACTCACAGTATAAACACGTTTTGACTTCAGCGAAGGACGAAACAGCTGTATGATGCATTTCGGTTTTTTTTAGCTATGATATGCTGTTAATGTATCTAACTTAAAGTATGAAATTGTGCTATTCATGTTTATTTTGTACATTTGTTAAAGCTGGACACATTGATGTGGTACAGAACCAAATTTATATGAGTTGGAGACGTCTTCTACGCCCTTCAGCAGATACAGGTAGGTGCTGTGATAGAACATCTATAATTTATTGGCTAAGTTGGTTATATTCATAGAAACTTCACAATCGACAGCCTGTGAATCCCTTCGGTATCGTTTCATATTTTAGTGCCTTTTAACTCATTTAGGGACTGGAGCATTACGACAAGCGTATCGGAACTACACTATATTATTTATGGTTAGCGACCATCCTCTTGAAAACAGAAATACAAATCAACATCATAACAATACAAAAAATCCCTACAATGGGGTTAGTGAGGGGCTGTTCACATAATTACGTTTAATATCTATCTATTAAATGAAACCTATTCTATCAGATCTGCTAAACTACCCGGTATTATATTTTGATATAATTATAATGATTTATTTTAAAACCTGAAATTCAATGTATCTTTTTTAATAACCTTGTCAACGGTGGTACTCCACTAGACCCTCATCCGTCTTCAATACGCCTATGTATTCACATACTGTCACAATGTAATCATAAGGACAGACATATACGGAAGAATTGAGACGTATTGAACAATTGAAATGGATATTCTGTCTCTCTTTCTAATCATATGGCATCTTGTCGGTGAGTATCAATTGTTTTTTCCTAAAAAATATGTATTGTTATTGACAATAAAATACTTCTTTTATAGCAAATGAACCAAGCATTCCAGCACCGTTTGCAGTATAAGTAGACATTTGTAATAGCTAGTGAGTTGAATAATATCATTTCAAGTTGCTCGATAGATATTGGACCTAAATGAACCAGAAAACATAATATGTGGGTATCTCTTCAAAAATGTTATTATGCTATGATATACATATATACCTAAGTAGCACAAATGGCGAATGACGCAATTCCATCGCTCGAGCCCTGACCGGGCCTTGAAATCGCAATCTACTGCACCTAATCGCCAAGCCAGAAATACCTGCATCTTATACCACTGCACTACAGGCCTGGTCAGGACACTCATCAAAAAACTGCCTTCCTTCGTTCATCTGTGTATTACTATGTTATATATCTAACTGCATGTATTAACATAATGTATCATATGTACTATGTGTTGTTGATCCTAAGGCAAAGATTTGAATTTCCTGTCGTAGTTGTACTGGGTTGAATATATGTATATATATATATATATATATATAAGTACTTTTTTTGTCCCACCAAGATGTGTTAATTACAAAAATACCACAATTGATTTGTAGGTTACGTAAATGCGCTTCAAGAAGGTGATTTCACTATACACAGCGGATCGTTCCTGACATGGGAACAGGCAAAGATCACGTGTGAAAGAGAAGCGAAGAAGCTCTTACGTATAGAGAACCTTGCAAAATGGACAGATCTTAATGCTTTATCTCGGTTCAAGACCTTCCTGTAAGTACCAGTTGTATTCCTTAAAGGTAAAACCTACATGTACTTATAAGCAGACTTTGAGCTCCCTTGTTAGTAGCCGTCCGTTATATACAATTCTAATTTTCTTTTAGTAGAACCTTTACCCTATATACAATTTAGATTTTCTTTTAGTAAAATCATACCTATATACAATTCTAATTTTCTTTTAGTAAAATCATACCTATATACAATTTAGATTTTCTTTTAGTAAAATCATACCTATATACAATTTAGATTTTCTTTTAGTAAAATCATACCTATATACAATTCTAATTTTCTTTAAGTAAAATCATACCTATATACAATTTAGATTTTCTTTTAGTAAAATCATACATATATACAATTTAGATTTTCTTTTAGTAAAATCATACCTATATACAATTCTAATTTTCTTTTAGTAAAATCATACCTATATACAATTCTAATTTTCTTTTAGTAAAATCATACCTATATACAATTTAGATTTTCTCACAGTCAAACCTTACCAAAATTACCCTATGTACAATTTAGATTTTCTCTCAGTCCAACCCTACTACACTTACCCTATGTACAACTTAGATTTTCTCTCAGTCCAACCCAATCCAACTTACCCTATGTACATTGTATAATATAGATTTTCCCTCAGTAAAACCTTACCAAACATACTCTATGTACAATTTAGATTTTCTCTCAGTCAAACCTTATCAAACTTACCCTGTGTACAATTTAGATTTTCTCTCAATAAAACCCCACTAAACTTACCCTATGTACAATTTAGATTTTCCCTCAGTATAACCTTACCAAACATACTCTGTGTACAATTTAGATTTTCCCTCAGTAAAACCTTACCAAACTTACCCTATGTACAATTTAGATTTTCTCTCAGTAAAACCTTACCAAACTTACCCTATGTACAATTTAGATTTTCTCTCAGTAAAACCTTACCAAACTTACCCTTTGTACAATTTAGATTTTCTCTCAGTAAAACCTTACCAAACTTACCCTTTGTACAATTTAGATTTTCTCTCAGTAAAACCTTACCAAACTTACTCCATGTAAAATTTAGATTTTCTCTCAGTAAAACCTTACCAAACTTACTCTATGTAAAATTTAGATTTTCTCTCAGTCAAACCTTAGCAAACTTACCCTATGTACATTGTATAATATAGATTTTTCCCTCAGTAAAACCTTACCAAACTTACTCTATGTAAAATTTAGATTTTCTCTCAGTAAAACCTTACCAAACTTACTCTATGTAAAATTTAGATTTTCTCTCAGTCAAACCTTAGCAAACTTACCCTATGTACAATTTAGATTTTCTCTCAGTAAAACCTTACCAAACTTACTCCATGTAAAATTTAGATTTTCTCTCAGTAAAACCTTACCAAACTTACTCTATGTAAAATTTAGATTTTCTCTCAGTCAAACCTTAGCAAACTTACCCTATGTACATTGTATAATATAGATTTTTCCCTCAGTAAAACCTTACCAAACTTACTCTATGTAAAATTTAGATTTTCTCTCAGTAAAACCTTACCAAACTTACTCTATGTAAAATTTAGATTTTCTCTCAGTCAAACCTTAGCAAACTTACCCTATGTACAACATAGATTTTCTCTCAGTAAAACCTTACCAAACTTACCCTATGTACAATTTAGATTTTCTCTCAGTAAAACCCTATCCAACTTACCCTATGTACATTGTATAATATAGATTGTTCCCTCAGTAAAACCTTACCAAACTTACCCTTTGTACAATTTAGATTTTCTCAGTATAACCTTATCAAACTTACTCTATGTACAATTTAGATTTTCTTTTAGTAAAATCATACCTATATACAATTTAGATTTTCTTTTAGTAAAATCATACCTATATACAATTTAGATTTTCTCTCAGTCAAACCTTAGCAAACTTACCCTATGTACCATTTAGATTTTCTCTCAGTCAAACTTTACCAAATTTTCCTATGTACAATTTAGATTTTCTCTCAGTCAAACCTTAGCAAACTTACCCTATGTACAATTTAGATTTTCTCTCAGTCAAACCTTAGCAAACTTACCCTATGTACAATTTAGATTTTCTCTCAGTCAAACCTTACCAAACTTACCCTATGTACAATTTAGATTTTCCTTTAATAAACCCTACCAAACTTACCCTGTGTACAATTTAGATTTTCTCTCAGTCGAACCTTATAAACCATTATAAAACTCACTGTATATACACTGTATTTTACAACAGTGATACCCTGTATGTACAACATAGATTTTACTATATTGACATCACTATCGATATCGTGTACCCGTTAGGGAATGGTCTTTTTAAGATGGCGAGCCAAGATGATTACAAAAGAAAGTAGCGTATTTAAGCTACAAAATCTCTTATTTATAAGACAAATCTGACTGATATAAGAATTATAAGAATGTTGTTTTAATATATATATATATGATTTTGGTATCTTTGAATAAGTGGGGTTATTTGTTGGCATATATGATGTTAAAAAAAAATTCTTTTACCGAGTGGTTGGGGATTTAACATACTAATCCGTACTCAGTAAACAGAGTTTAGTGTAACGTAACATTGTATCAGGTTCACTTTAAAAAACCAAAAAACAAAAAAAATAAAAAAATAAATAAATTAAAAAAAACCATTTTTTTAATAGAACCGCGTGCCATCTACATGTCCTTTTGATAGCGAAAATTTCCCTTACACGGATTATTTTCATATCAATTTGAGTAATCTCGAGCTACAAACGAAGGTGGATCAACCGCAAAAATTATCCCCACGCGTACAGTTTACGTATCGAAATCACGAAATTAATCCCCCGCGAAAATAACCACGTTTACAGCAGTTTGTAATAATGATAATAGTAATAATCAAGCTAGTATTCTTTGTATAGTAAATGACTTAATTGATTATTGGTGAACTTGTATGGAATTGAAAATAGACAGACTCATAGTAGATATAATGTAAAATTATTTGCTACATATTCTTTGTCCCATTACAGCACTACAGAGACATACTGGACTGGCCTCAAGACATACAGCATTGACTGTACTGCATATGCTTGGGATGGTTTCGATCCGATTTGTCCCTGGACGAACTGGGTCCACGGACAGCCCAGTGACTGTTTTACAAATCAATGTGTCAAAGTAAAAGGTGGAAAATGGGCTACTGCATAATGTGGTGGAGAAAGGATTACGTTTATGTGTGAAACAAGTAAGTACGAATGATAGATATAAGTTATAACAGTTGAGCTAAAATACGTATGCTCTCTTAATATACTGCTGTTATTAAACAACACCTGAAATGTAGGTATATTTTCATATCGAATCAGAGATTTCCGTAGAATATAATAAATATTGCATTTTTGTATATATATAAACTACAAGGCAAATTTCTTTGGCCAAGGCGATAGATTACGTATTTGTCAGATTCAGACTTAAAAAAATATATATAAATTTACTAGCTTACGATTGAATATTGTGGCAGTAAAATTATACTTTTAAGTAGCCTACAAAAATACTAGTGTTTGCATCTACTTCTAGTTTAGAGCAGCAATAACCCCCTTTAACCCCCTTTAACTAAAACACTGTTTTGCCTCTTTACCAACAACTTTTAATCATGTTCATTTTCAGATTGTCATATTATATATGTTCACTTTAAATCACATGAGAAGACGTTTTTGTTGCCATGGTAACTAGATTAGGGGCCTGTGGTTGGTGAAAACCTAACAAAAGCCTGTAGATGTATCTGAATATGCAGCTTTGAATTTTGGGAATTGTGTGTATTCCAATATAGCAGTTCAAGTTGAAAAAATAAAGGTCTCCAATTGGTTGAAAGGTTAGGAATAGTGATTGTATAGATGGATGAGTCATCCTTAGGATCACAGACAAAATACAAGCTACCTGCATTTAGAAGCGAACTGTAAAATCGTTTTATGTTATTTTATTTTTTCTATTTTTTATTATGAAGTTAAAATTGGAATGTGTACCGGATCGGGATCGGGAACGGGAACGGGAACGGGAACGGGGGGAGGCGAAGAGACAACAACAACGACTGTGGAAATACCCCAAACCACTGCAGTAACAACCACAACGGAAATACCAACAGCTACAGAAGAGATTTCAACAACCACAGAGGCAATAGCTGCAATCGTTGAAGTGGCAACCACAGCGCAAATACCTACAATTACAGAAGCGACAGATACTACCACTAATGTGACAACTACGACGGGAACACCTACAGTCACAGAAGAGGCAACCGACACCACGACGGGAAAACCTACAGCTACAGAAGAGGCAACCGAAACCACGACTGAAACACCTACAGTCACAGATAGAACAACTGAACCTATCGGTACTTGGGCCAACTCTACGTTACCGACTACGTCACTGTCTTCAGGCGGTGGGAATGTTTTTGTATCTGTATCGGGTGGCAATGGTGTTGGTGGCGGTATAGACACTACCAGAGGTCCTGGTAATACTAAGACTACAACTGTTTCTTTGTCTGCGGGAGGGACTGCAGCAACTGCTTCCCAGTCTCACACAACCGAACTAACCAATAGTCCTACGCAATCACAAAATGCCACACCACAAGGTAAGTACATGTAATTCCGTTTTATAGAGTTGTAGTTTGCTACATATTCATGTTTAATATACGATATTGATTTAGTTTCTAGATATTGAGGTAACAAAGATAAACGAAAACTAATACCGCCATTTAAACTGTTATTCTTACTTAAAAACATAAACGAAACGAGTGCAAAGTGTAAATACAATATAGAGGTTCACAGAAAGATACCTGCATAGGTACTTGTACATCGAGAATAAGATGCTGCAATCTTGCTCAGCAAGGGACCCGCGTCCACTGCTTTATCGACGACATCCGTTTGGTTTTGTTTTGTTTGTTTAAGGTTCTATCAATAGTTATGTTCATTTCAGGAGAGCCTCCCCTGAGTGAAGGAGATGCATACTTATAATAGGGTACAGTTGTATCATGTGTTTTGCGAGGATGCGATATGTTCGTGTTTTGTCTCCTTGTAATAGCGGGGAACTGATGTCGACTATATTGTGCTTCCCAACTGAAGCATGCTGTCGAAGACATCCAGTAGGACACCTCACCCGTTCAAATTATACTGAAAACTAGTCGTCTCAATCCAAAAATGCTGAGTGTTACGCAGGAATAGGAAATATCATTATATAAACTCTGGTATGCCTCGGCCAGGGGATAGAATCTAAAGCCTTCCTCAAGGGGGTGAACGCTCAGTTAAAGGCCAAAATTGAAAAAGATCCCAAATTTAGTCGCATCTTATGATCATGGAATGGGGTCAACAGGCACAATTCTACGCCCTACCTGCAGGGCAGCAATAAAACCTGCCATGTAATTCTATCTGATATAAGGTTATACCAGGACCTTAAGATGAGAAAATCATATCACAGGGAATAGAATATATCCTGATGAGATTATGGTCTTGACAAAACGTAAAGACAAAGGTAAAAAAAACGTAAAGGTAAAAGACAAAAACGTATAGACAAGGGTAAAAACCGTATAGGTAAAGGACAAAAGCATATAGACAAAGGTCAAAACGTATTGGGGGAAAAACAAAAACCCATAGACAAAGGTAAACAAATGTATAGGGAAAAAGGACAAAAACGTATAGTTAAAGGACAAAAACGTACATGTAAAGGTCAAAATCGTATAGGTAAAGGACAAAAACGTATAGGTAAAGGACAAAAACGGATAGACAAAGGTCAAAAACGTATAGGAAAAGGACAAAAACGTATAAACAAGGGTCAAAAACGTATAGGTAAAGGACAAAAACGGGTAGACAAAGGTCAAAACGTATTGGGAAAGAACAAAAACGTATAGACAAAGGTAAAAAATGTATAGGGGAAAAGGACAAAAACGTATAGTTAAAGGACAAAAACGTATAGGTTAATGTCAAAAATGTATAGGTTAAGGTCAAAAACGTATAAGTAAAGGTCAAAATCGTAGAGGAAAAGGACAAAAAAGTATACGCAAAGGTCAAAACCGTATAAACAGAGGACAAAATGTGTAGGCAAAGGACAAAAATGTATAGGCAAAGGACAAAATGTATAGGTAAAGCACAAAATGTATAGGCAATGGTCAAAATCGTATAAGTAAAAGACAAAAACGTATAGACAATGGACAAAATGTATAGGCAAATGACAAAACGTATAGGTAAAGCTCAAAACGTATAGGTAAAGGACAAAAACGTATAGGTAAACGACAAAAACGTCTGCCAACCATGTGCACAGACCAACTGTGCAAAAGTAAAATGTCGCGAAATAGCATCAACAGTTAACAGGTACCATCGGCCTGTTCCAAAATCACATGTGTATCCTTCGTTAGATATTTACAATGAAAAACAGGTTTTCCTGAGAGACCGGTGTGACGTTAGAGGCATAATTAGCTTTTGAATAATAAAAGCCTGGTGTTATCTCTTTTTTAATCACCAAGCAGAGATGGTGAAATGGTAATCATTTGTCTAATGAAAGTATTCACGAGAGACATCCGCATTTAAATAAACTGCATTTAATTTACACGTTCAAATGTACAATACCGCCGACAAAGAGTAATCAAAATAAACTAATTATGATAGTTAAAATAAACTAATTATGATAGTTAAAATAAACTTATTATGATAGTTAAAATAAACTAATTATGATCGGTTGAAAACAAGAGCTGGCTGTTATATCTTTTGAGTTAATACCAAACTCTACATACTTTACTTACACTACCGCCCTTCATGTCGTGAAAAGACATTGACAATCTACCATATAATTGGTCGTTGTATTGACAGTGTGTAATATTAAAATACAAAATGTTTCAAAAACTTTATTGACCATGTCGATCGGATAAGAACAGCAGAACAAGGGCACTAATGATTCTTTTTGATTGAAGTTTTTTATCAATTAAAAATACGAATAGACTCGTATGTATTTTTCTTCAGGAATAAAAGTTACATGCTTGACATTATTACCACCCTCGGAAAGTTTCATCTTCTTATTTATCTTTGGAATTAAAAAAAATCAAATAATTAATTGCGTCCCGAAGAAATTCCATTTCGCTCCTCCTCCATATTGAATGAAATACTGATTTTTGACCTTATAAAATTAATTTTTTGATTTGTATGTCTTAAATAGGCATATATATATTGACTAAATGTCATTTATTGTCAAAATAATAACAATTTATTACACTCTGTCGGAGGTGTAGCATCTTTAACATCAGCCGCTTTCCTCGATCTTTACTTGCAACGTAACTAACAGTGCGGCATATAATTTAAACTTACCTATTGATAATTTTCAATTTTAGATAGCAGCATCCCCTACCTACGCTGTTTGTAGTTTAAGTTGATTTGATACCCAAGGGTGTGTTATCACGATTTCCGTCATTGATGTCGACTACTGGCGGCGGATGATGAAGACCATGGAAGGTTCCATGGTCGACACAGTGATCTCATTCGGGAATATTCTATTTCCTGATACGATATGACGTCAGACGTGTTTGGTGCTTGTTAATGCCTAGCTATTCCGTTGTTTGGTGCTTGTTAATGCCTAGCTATTCCGTTATTTGGTGCTTATTAATACCTAGCTATTCCGTTGTTTGGTGGATGTTAATTCCTAACTATTCCGTTGTTTGTTGCTTGTTAATGCCTAGCTATTCCGTTGTTTGGTGCTTGTTAATGCCTAGCTATTCCGTTGTTTGGTGCGTGTTAATGCCTAGCTATTCCGTTGTTTGGTGCTTGTTTATGCCTAGCTATTCCGTTTGTGTTAATGCCTAGCTATTCCGTTGTTTGGTGCTTGTTAATGCCTAGTTATTCCGTTGTTTGGTGCTTGTTAATGCCTAGCTATTCCGTTGTTTGGTGCTTGTTAATGCCTAGCTATTCCGTTGTTTGGTGCTTGTTAATGCCTAGTTATTCCGTTTGTGTTAATGCCTAGCTATTCCGTTGTTTGGTGCTTCTTAATGCCTAGCTATTCCGTTGTTTGGTGCTTATTAATACCTAGCTATTCCGTTGTTTGCTGGATGTTAATTCCTAACTATTCCGTTGTTTGGTGCTTGTTAATGCCTAGCTATTCCGTTGTTTGGTGCTTGTTAATGCCTAGCTATTCCGTTGTTTGGTGCTTATTAATACCTAGCTATTCCGTTGTTTGCTGGATGTTAATTCCTAACTATTCCGTTGTTTGTTGCTTCTTAATGCCTAGCTATTCCGTTGTTTGGTGCTTGTTAATGCCTAGCTATTCCGTTGTTTGGTGCTTGTTAATGCCTAGCTATTCCGTTGTTTGGTGGATGTTAATTCCTAACTATTCCGTTGTTTGTGTTTATGCCTAGCTATTCCGTTGTTTGGTGCTTGTTAATGCCTAGCTATTCCGTTGTTTGGTGCTTGTTAATGCCTAGCTATTCCGTTTGTGTTAATACCTAGCTATTCCGTTGTCGCCAACCTAACTTTCATTTGAGATTGTTTCCCGGAATTGACCCAGATTTGTACGACATGTATCGTCGATGAAGCAAAAGACGCTTACTCTTTCGGAGTATCTGTCGTACTCGTATTCTCCTTGTCCTTGTTAAGGAGTCTAATTGCATTTCAATGTACTTAATGAAGATGGATATAAATTATTTATTTTCTTTAGTACAATCCGTGACAGACTCATAATTAGTGGTAGACTGCGGTAAATTATTGACTTAGAATGGCACTATACCGTTACAACATAATGCCCGAAACCATTCTCATCTAACAGAGTTACTTCCTTTCCTTACATATCACAACCAATAGGGGCCCGAGAATGGCCCAATACCTAACCATTACAATCCGAGAGTCATACAGCTGTTTCCTGCTTCTAGGTCTCGTCAGTGATCATAACAGACTAGAATATCAATGCCTTGGAGGGGAACGAAAAAATTTCCAAGAGATCGAAAGAAAAGGTCAAAATCTGGATGAGGAGGTCCAAACGACCCATAATTCAATGAATTTCATAATTTTCGATATTGCATTTCAGAAGAACGTAAATGTAAATACATAACCGTGTCTCTATTCAAAAGTAAGCTGTGCCTTACAGGTTAAAGAAACCTCGGGGACTTAGACCCGCCAGCAGTGACTACGTCTGCGAGCTCCAAAGTATAGCTGTGTGAACTTGGCTCAACACTCGACATTCAAACCTGAAAGTTGAATGTCGTATATCGAGCTGGCTCGAAACTCAAATTCTGAATGTCGTATGACGCTTGTTTAGCCAATTTCACACAGCTTCAAGATATTAGCATCTTTCAAACGTACAAACACAAGGTTACACGGTGGAATTATACTGAATGTGATCCTTTTTATTTGTATAACAAACCTTAATTAATATTTATATTTATAATATATATTTATAGTCGCTTCAAATTTTTCAGGAGGGTCTGTTTGGTTCGAGGAGCACTACGGAAAAACTATTGTAGAAACATACCTGGTATCTAGTGTAGCTCGCCCCGTTGCACTAAGAACGACTGGAAACTTAGAAAGCTGTCAGCAGACTTGTTTAGATACGGAGATGAATTCGTTCCAGTGTTGGGCGGTGACGATCCCGGATCCTTCCTCTGAACAATGTGTACTATACTACATCGATGCCCCGTCAAAGCTACGTGCTCCGTCTGTTATGGTATCACTAACTGGGTCAGTGATATTCCTTAAGTTACAAGGTAAAGTAATAGTTGGTAGATAACCGCCTTATATGCACCTAACATACCCGTAATTTCTGTATGCACCGTTATACAAAAAATGTCTTATTACTACTTATGTGTGGCGAATATTATGTTTTGTAAATCAATAAAACCCTTGTTTTATATTTATATATAAGTATATAAATGTAGTGGTATATTTAAGAATATATCATACAACACTGTTGAGATATATGTTTAATGAAGGCTAATTCTCCTGTTACTTTGATTAGGGAGGTATATATTGTCATGTTAATGAGGGGATACTGGTTAATCCTATTATATATATTAACAAGGGGATGAGGATTAAGCTTGTTGTAATGGCGAGGTGATGGTTAAACCTATTATATTGGAGGTGATGGCGAACTAGTTAATCCTATCATAGTGTCGAGGAGATGATGACTAACTAGTTAATCATATCATAGTGTCGAGGAGGTGATGACTAACTAGTTAATCCTATCATAGTGTCGAGGAGGTGATGACTAACTAGTTAATCCTATCATAGTGTCGAGGAGATGATGACTAACTGGTTAAACCTATCATATTGGAGGTGATGACTAACTAGTTAATCCTATCATAGTGTCGAGGAGATGATGACTAACTAGTTAATCCTATCGTAATGTCGTTTAGGTGATGACTAACTAGTTAATCCTGTTATTTTGTCGAGGAGGTGATGGCAAACTAGTTAATCCTGTTATCTTGTCGAGGAGGTGATGACTAACTAGTTAATCCTATCATAGTGTCGAGGAGGTGATGGCTAACTAGTTAATCCTATCATAGTGTCGAGGAGATGATGACTAACTAGTTAATCCTATCATAGTGTCGAGGAGATGATGACTAACTAGTTAATCCTATCGTAATGTCGTTTAGGTGATGACTAACTAGTTAATCCTGTTATCTTGTCGAGGAGGTGATGGCAAACTAGTTAATCCTGTTATATTGTCGAGGAGGTGATGGCTAACTAGTTAATCCTGTTATCTTGTCGAGGAGGTGATGGCAAACTAGTTAATCCTGTTATCTTGTCGAGGAGGTGATGGCAAACTAGTTAATCCTGTTATATTGTCGAGGAGGTGATGGCAAACTAGTTAATCCTGTTATCTTGTCGAGGAGGTGATGGCTAACTAGTTAATCCTGTTATCTTGTCGAGGAGGTGATGGCAAACTAGTTAATCCTGTTATCTTGTCGAGGAGGTGATGGCTAACTAGTTAATCCTGTTATCTTGTCGAGGAGGTGATGGCAAACTAGTTAATCCTGTTATCTTGTCGAGGAGGTGATGGCAAACTAGTTAATCCTGTTATCTTGTCGAGGAGGTAATGACTAACTAGTTAATCCTGTTATCTTGTCGAGGAGGTGATGGCAAACTAGTTAATCCTGTTATCTTGTCGAGGTGGTGATGGCAAACTAGTTAATCCTATTATGTTGTCGAGGAGATGATGACTAGCTAGTTAATCCTGCTATCTTGTCAAGGAGGTGATGGCTAACTAGTTAATCCTATTATCTTGTCGAGGAGGTAATGGCTAACTAGTTAATCCTGTTATCTTGTCGAGGAGGTGATGGCTAACTAGTTAATCCTATTATCTTGTCGAGGAGGTGATGGCTAACTAGTTAATCATATCATAGTGTCGAGGAGATGATGGCTAACTAGTTAATCCTATTATGTTGTCGAGGAGATGATGACTAGCTAGTTAATCCTGTTATCTTGTCGAGGAGATGATGACTAACTAGTTAATCCTATCATAGTGTCGAGGAGGTGATGGCTAACTAGTTAATCCTATCATAGTGTCGAGGAGGTGATGACTAACTAGTTAATCCTATCATAGTGTCGAGGAGGTGATGACTAACTAGTTAATCCTATCATAGTGTCGAGGAGATGATGACTAACTGGTTAAACCTATCATATTGGAGGTGATGACTAACTAGTTAATCCTATCATAGTGTCGAGGAGATGATGACTAACTAGTTAATCCTATCGTAATGTCGTTTAGGTGATGACTAACTAGTTAATCCTGTTATTTTGTCGAGGAGATGATGGCAAACTAGTTAATCCTGTTATTTTGTCGATGAGATGATGACTAACTAGTTAATCCTATCAGTGTCGAGGAGATGATGACTAACTAGTTAATCCTATCATAGTGTCGAGGAGGTGATGGCTGACTAGTTAATCCTATCATAGTGTCGAGGAGATGATGACTAACTAGTTAATCCTATCGTAATGTCGTTTAGGTGATGGCTGACTAGTTAATTATATTATATTGTCGAGGAGGTGATGGCTAACTAGTTAATCCTATCATAATGTCGTTTAGGTGATGGCTGACTAGTTAATACTATCATAGTGTCGAGGAGATGATGACTAACTAGTTAATCCTATCGTAATGTCGTTTAGGTGATGGCTGACTAGTTAATTATATTGTCGAGGAGATGATTGCTAACCAGTTAATCCTATCATAGTGTCGAGGAGGTGATGGCTGACTAGTTAATCCTATCATAGTGTCGAGGAGATGATGACTAACTAGTTAATCCTATCGTAATGTCGTTTAGGTGATGGCTGACTAGTTAATTATATTATCTTGTCGAGGAGGTGATGGCTAACTAGTTAATCCTGTTATCTTGTCGAGGAGGTGATGACTAACTAGTTAATCCTATTATCTTGTCGAGGAGGTGATGGCTAACTAGTTAATCCTATCATAGTGTCGAGGAGATGATGACTAACTAGTTAATCCTATCATAATGTCGTTTAGGTGATGGCTGACAAGTTAATCCTATTATCTTGTCGAGGAGGTGATGGCTAACTAGTTAATCCTATCATAGTGTCGAGGAGATGATGACTAACTAGTTAATCCTATCATAGTGTCGAGGAGATGATGACTAACTAGTTAATCCTATCATAGTGTCGAGGAGGTGATGGCTGACTAGTTAATCCTATCATAGTGTCGAGGAGATGATGACTAACTAGTTAATCCTATCGTAATGTCGTTTAGGTGATGGCTGACTATTTAATTATATTATATTGTCGAGGAGGTGATGGCTAACTAGTTAATCCTATCATAATGTCGTTTAGGTGATGGCTGACTAGTTAATACTATCATAGTGTCGAGGAGATGATGACTAACTAGTTAATCCTATCGTAATGTCGTTTAGGTGATGGCTGACTAGTTAATTATATTGTCGAGGAGATGATTGCTAACCAGTTAATCCTATCATAGTGTCGAGGAGGTGATGGCTGACTAGTTAATCCTATCATAGTGTCGAGGAGATGATGACTAACTAGTTAATCCTATCATAGTGTCGAGGAGATGATGGCTAACTAGTTAATCCTATCATAGTGTCGAGGAGATGATGACTAACTAGTTAATCCTATCATAGTGTCGAGGAGATGATGACTAACTAGTTAATCCTATCATAGTGTCGAGGAGATGATGACTAACTAGTTAATCCTATCATAGTGTCGAGGAGATGATGACTAACTAGTTAATCCTATCATAGTGTCGAGGAGGTGATGGCTAACTAGTTAATCCTATCATAGTGTCGAGGAGATGATGACTAACTAGTTAATCCTATCATAGTGTCGAGGAGATGATGACTAACTAGTTAATCCTATCGTAATGTCGTTTAGGTGATGACTAACTAGTTAATCCTGTTATCTTGTCGAGGAGGTGATGGCAAACTAGTTAATCCTGTTATATTGTCGAGGAGGTGATGGCTAACTAGTTAATCCTGTTATCTTGTCGAGGAGGTGATGGCAAACTAGTTAATCCTGTTATCTTGTCGAGGAGGTGATGGCAAACTAGTTAATCCTGTTATATTGTCGAGGAGGTGATGGCAAACTAGTTAATCCTGTTATCTTGTCGAGGAGGTGATGGCTAACTAGTTAATCCTGTTATCTTGTCGAGGAGGTGATGGCAAACTAGTTAATCCTGTTATCTTGTCGAGGAGGTGATGGCTAACTAGTTAATCCTGTTATCTTGTCGAGGAGGTGATGGCAAACTAGTTAATCCTGTTATCTTGTCGAGGAGGTGATGGCAAACTAGTTAATCCTGTTATCTTGTCGAGGAGGTAATGACTAACTAGTTAATCCTGTTATCTTGTCGAGGAGGTGATGGCAAACTAGTTAATCCTGTTATCTTGTCGAGGTGGTGATGGCAAACTAGTTAATCCTGTTATCTTGTCGAGGAGGTGATGGCTAGCTAGTTAATCCTGTTATCTTGTCGAGGAGGTGATGGCTAACTAGTTAATCCTGTTATCTTGTCGAGGAGGTGATGGCAAACTAGTTAATCCTGTTATCTTGTCGAGGAGGTGATGGCTAATTAGTTAATCCTGTTATCTTGTCGAGGAGGTGATGGCAAACTAGTTAATCCTGTTATCTTGTCGAGGAGGTGATGGCTAACTAGTTAATCCTGTTATCTTGTCGAGGAGGTGATGGCTAACTAGTTAATCCTGTTATCTTGTCGAGGAGGTGATGGCAAACTAGTTAATCCTGTTATCTTGTCGAGGAGGTGATGACTAACTAGTTAATCCTGTTATCTTGTCGAGGAGGTGATGGCT
Organism: Pecten maximus; assembly: GCF_902652985.1. NCBI lineage: Eukaryota > Metazoa > Mollusca > Bivalvia > Pectinida > Pectinidae > Pecten > Pecten maximus. The sequence continues at coordinate 22,819,043 of NC_047030.1, read as the reverse complement.
AACTAGTTAATCATGTTATCTTGTCGAGGAGGTGATGACTAACTAGTTAATCCTGTTATCTTGTCGAGGTGGTGATGGCAAACTAGTTAATCATGTTATCTTGTCGAGGAGGTGATGGCTAACTAGTTAATCCTATTATCTTGTCGAGGAGGTGATGGCAAACTAGTTAATCCTGTCATCTTGTCGAGGAGGTGATGGCTAACTAGTTAATCATGTTATCTTGTCGAGGAGGTGATGGCTAACTAATTAATCCTATTATCTTGTCGAGGAGGTGATGACTAACTAGTTAATCCTGTTATCTTGCCGAGGAGGTGATGACTAATCCTACATGTATTGTATTGTCGAGGGGTGATGGTATAGTAGTATTCTATCATATAACGAGGATATGACGGTTCATCCTATAATATTGACGAAGGGCAATGGATTATCCTTTCATTATCATTTTGACGAGGGAGGATGGTTAATCATACATGGTGTATTAAAATATGTGATAATTTCTTAATCTCAATAACTCATTTCATTTTAATCACAGAAAAATGATATATTACTATATGTACCACATGAAAGCACATTCTCTAAATTGTATTCTCAAATCTATCTGACCAGGTATAGGTATTAAACATTTATCTATTGGTTAATAAAAGGTACATTTTTCTATCAAGTGCCGTCCATTTTGCAACAAGATCAATTGAAATTCTATATCTAAAATTCTTAATTACTAATGCACACGTTTTTAGTAGAAGTTGCATTATATTGACGGGTACCTTTTTCTACCAAGTGCTCAAAATGACGTCAATTTTGGTCCGGGACAAAATAAATTCTACGTCTAAAAATCTTAATTACCAATGCTCATGTTTTCGTAGAAATTGCATCATATTGACCATGCATCGGTCTATACTATTATAATGACGAGGAGTGAGATGTTTCATCATACTTTATTGGCCAAGGTGAAGGTTAATACAATCATATTGATAAGGGTTGCGGTTTACCTCGAGCTCATTAAGTTGATGAGAGAGATAGAGTGACAGTTTGTCCCAATATATTTAAAGGGGGCATTAATCTATCTTATCATAATTGACGAGAGTTTTCCAATTCCCTAAGAAACACCGGGGTCAAAAAATGCGTATCTTTGTTTGAATTTATACATGTGGGACACATTGTCGTTGCAGATTCAGCCCCGACCTTGGGAACCCCGTGTTCGTGTAAACTCGACATCAATTGGGATCCACCGGCGAATGCATCAACGGAGTATATGCTGGAACTGCTTGAAGCGCTACTTCAATTAAAAGCCAAGCTTTCGATTAAGAAAAACGAAACCCAAAAGTACCAAAGAACCCTGATAAGCGCTGAAGACAAAAGAACGAGCGCTGTAGGGATAGGATCAATGGGCGTGGCCCTGTTGGTGATGATCGCTGCGTTCGTTCTTGTAGCAGACATTGACCACTTTGTGTCACTGTTTAATTTTCTGAAGAGGTCTTGTCAAAGGAAAAGCGACACAGCTCAATCGTAGATTTGTCATATATGGTTAGCGATCTAGACATGGCCTCATCTGCTAGTCCTGACGACGCTGTCCGTTATTTTCTGGGTAAGCCTTTATCAGTGTTTTTCTTGCCCTTATATGACAGGGGCCTGCATATTTTCATTTCGGCAAATACAGTGGTATTGTTTTGCTAATTAAGGATTTATCATCAACAGACGTTTTTTCTATGTGTTATTTAGCTTTGATAAATAGAAACTAGTAGCATAAGTACATCTGCTTGTGAAACATTACGTAAAATACAAAATCCGACTTACATTTCTTCATGACAATTTATGTGAAAATATGAAATTGGGAAAATGCAACGAAATTTCACTTGGGGAAGGGGCTTAAATTCGGCCCCAAATATATCCCCAAAACGTCACTGATTTATATTAGGGCATTACGAGGTAGAAACGTTACATATGAAATAGATCTCTGGCGATCAAACCGTTACCTGTTTCTGTGACATCACTTTACACAAAACAAGAGAATATTTTCATGCTAAATATTTAAGTGCACATTAAAAATCAGTTTTATCGCCTTTAAATATGTTTTTCAATCCAGTGTGTAAATACATATCTAAAAGTTTCATTTGTGCTTCCTCTATGTTTTCCTTTGGTCTGTTTTACCATATGAATTGGTTTGTTGTCAATCGGTTCTTGTTACATTTTGAATACGTCAAATGGCACGGGGAGCACGTTTTCATTTTGCAATGATTTCAGATCATGAAATCTCACACTTCAATTCTTATTGATCTTTTTTTCTTCAATAAACTACCATAATGGGTACATGTACATGTAAGATGTACAGTGAAAGTCATAGATAATATTCATATCTTGTTAAAAGTTTTCAATATGTTTTTGACGCCATGGCGACTGCTGTTAGTCTACATAAGTTTTGAAAAAACATTTGATGCCATGGCAATTGATGTCATCATAAAGGAGTTTTGAAAAAAATATTTGATGCCACGACAATTGATGTCATCATAAAGGAGTTTTGAATAAACATTTGATGCCATGATAACTGATGTGAATTGACACAAATGATATCAATCATGTTTTTATATTGCGTAACTAACTAAATTGAGAGTAATTTTTTTGTAAATATTTGTAGGATCAAAATGCAATCAGGTCCTTGAGCAGATTTTGCTCTGATAATTCTCAGTCAGGTATATTGTATATTATATTATATCATATTATATTGTTGTTATGGCTACCTATTCGGAGAGCAGAAACTGCAGGAAATGAATCACTTTATATCATAACTGATTTGATCTTCAGTTGGTTGGGAGTAGGTTTATACTTAAGATAAAACCATCATTTGACTCTGAATTTTTTTAAACTTTTTATTTCTCATTCCCTGCATGATCAACAAAAAATTATGGTAATATATAGCAAACAATTGCATGCCACATTGTGAAAACAATGACATCTGACATTGTTTAAGTGAATGCTATGTTTACCAATAAAAATGTTATACTTCAAATCGAACATTTCATTTTTCGAAGTTACCTTTCATCTGAACTTCGAATTACATTGCTTTCACTTTTACAGGATTTAGAATGCATTAAGTAGGTGTTTTGGTACACTGCTCAAATCATTAGTCTAATTTACCTAATAATTGTAGAAAAACCATGGTGATAAAGTTTGGTTTTTGACAAAGGCAAGATTATTTCAAAATTATATGCTATCTCATTTCATAGGCAAATTTTGACAGAAATTTCCTGACATGACACACAAGTTTTTTATTGTGAGTCTGGGTAAAAAAATCATAGCCTCCAAAACTTGTGAAGGCCTACATAAAGTATGGTTAAAAATCTGAATCAAGTTTTACCTCAAAATAGCAGGGCATCATCAAATCTTAAATAATCAATTCATTTGTCCACGTTATGTTATACATAGAATTACCCGGCTGTAAAACCATTAAAATTGAAGAGGATATGGACACAATTTTGATGATAAATCAGTACACATATTAACCTCTATATAAAAATATATCATATTAATAGAGTAAGACTACTATACAAGTTTGAAGCTTGTGTTTATAACAATAATTCAAGTTTTCGTTGCCATGGTGACCAATAAACCCCAAGATACCTCTTGAATTCAACATGCTGACCGAAAAGATACCAATCCCATCACTCTGCATAAGGGACCAGGAAATACCTATCTGCATGAGCAGCAGTTACACCAATCTTACTGGTCTGACTCGAGTCACACAAAATCACATTTCAGTATTTTCCAACATCATCGAGATGGTGAAAAGTTTTCCTTAGCTTTTCCTTTTTCCCTCTGTTGTTGTGTTTTTTCCAAGGTTTTTCCATGTTGAGAGTTTGCATACTGCCATATGGAGAAGATGTTTGACTGGACTCAACACTCGACCCAGCTCCCACCTGGGTCAGACCTTCAATCCTCACATAGTTTGGTACATTCCTACTGCCTTTGGAATGAATTTTGGGATCGGCCTGAAATTTTATAAAAGGCAATTAAACTTTTGAAAGTATCATAATCATACTTTTAACCAATCTAATTAAAATATAGCGGTCATTCCCACTATGTTACATGAACATCTAACGACATCATATAAGGGGTCACGTCAGGATGACCTTTTGGATTAACCAATCAAATTACTACTTACAAAATCTTGGAAGTGAATTTTGTATGTGTGAAATAGCATGACTAGAGTGGATAGCTTGCATATTCTGTCAAACTGTCATTTCGTCCAACGAAGCATATAGCTATATACATGCTGTACCGAAATGGTTAGCTTGAGATGAATGATGTGACGAATGGGTGAGATCGATGACATCGAAAAATTGACAATTCAACCTCAAAGTGAAATATTGAGATAACAAAGGTCATCCTGACTTGACCCCTTGTGCGATGTCGTTAGATGTTCATGTAGCCTAGTGAGATTGACCATCTATATTTTAATTAGATTCACTTTTAACAGAACAAAGATAGCCAGAAGATAAAACAGAAACTGTTAGGGTTTTGTCTTCGAAATCATACAAGAAATAATACAGAAATGATTGATGGTTTGGTACTCGAATCATATCACATTAGTCATGGGACATTCTTTAATCTGGCCCCTCAGAAGTCATCCCGCATTGATATTCAGAATCTTATCTCGGTGGACACTTCCATTAATTGTTAAAGTTACGTCTAAAATGAAAAATTTTTCAATTACAGTTAAACAATAAAACAGAAGTAAGATGCCAAATTAAATTATAATTGTGAAGTGAAAAGCAGCTTTCTAAATCAAACTTCAATGGTGTGAATGCTGACAACCTCTAGTCTCTAGCTGACTGTGAATACTGCATGTCGAACGACCAAGGTAATACTACAGGCTTGTGGTTGGTATTAAGAGAAAAAAATATTAGCCACTACTCCTACTATATCAACAAGGTGTAACACTTGAAGATCTACAAATATAGTTAGTATTGTTTATAGAGCTGGCGACCAATCAGGTCTACTTCCGTTCCACAGTCGATGCACCGTGATGCACCGTAGATCATCAAGTGTTAAAACTTGTTGATATAGTAGGAGTAGGGGATGATTTTTTTTCTATTAATATTAACCGGAAGCAGACGCCTCTGGTTATACAGATGAGGATGACAATTTTTTTTATCTATAGAAAAAAAAAATAATAAGGATGACAAATTTTGTATCTTTAGAATTATAACAAGTCCATTTATAAGTTATCTGATATAGGATTGCTGATGCTTGTAAATGACATTTTACTTACCTTGGCAAAAAACTCCCTGTCAAGTCTATTTGGAACTGACATTGGGGTCTGAAAGACAAAATAGAAACAAGGTATTAAAATCCGAGTTAGAGAGAATTTCATCACTGATGATCAAAAAGTTCTTGAATGTCCTATTCATAATATATCATTGATAAGAGCATTGGAGAAAGTTATGAAGTAGAAGCACGGTTTTAAAAACCAACCAACCGTACAATAAGAATTTTTAATTGTCCTGTGATAGCTGAAATTGTACTTCTCCGGTCAACTAATTAAGCACATAGGATAGAAATTATTTTATTAACTTATATCTTAATTAAGAAATATTATCAGAATGTTGTTTGTACTTTTAAAACTATGAGCACATTTTAGAAAATCATCAGGTTATGATACAAAATAACAAAAGCTGTAATCATTGCAGATTTTTTTCTGAACTTGGTGATTATCCATTACGTTTCCGTCAAATATCTTCATTAAAATACTGATGACAATATGTATTATAATAGATATATTGATTAGAAGTGCTCAATTAAGTTTTTGTGAATCCATCCATTTGTATTTTTTTCAGCGAGAATTTATGCTTTAAATAAAATGAAAGCATTTACAATCATTCAGTAGGAATTTGTGTTTTGAACATCAGATCCCCTAATTTAAGCCTATATCTCTCACCCAACTTTCACCTATAATTTCACTTTACCGATTAATTATCTATATCAAAATTTATATCAAAGATACTCAACAGGTACTATTTTTTTGTAACTTTTTCGAGATTTCCTTTTTTTTCAACAATGCATTTATTTACAAGACATATACAATATCATTTCCAATGCTCACAATCTCAATTGCTGTGACTTTAAAGTAGGTACAGTAACAGATAAAGGTTATTCATATGTATATATTGTTTAAAAATAAATTTGACAGCTCTTCAACCAGTTTGCCTCTGGCCTAACATTTGATTATGGCCCCTCTCCCTCATCAGTAAAATGATGAAAGAATAACCTGGCTAAACTGGAACCTGTCCATTTAAGATCCCTGTCTATACTGGCTTTGTAATTTTACCCTCAATAAATTACAATAGTTAATGGTATATGTAACACTCATAAGTTGCTATCTCCAGAGAAAAAGATTTCAAATTTCAAAACCCTTGTATGAGTACAGCTTGTAAGAGTTATCCCCCCTGTGAGCGGTGATACATATTAAATGTAGCCAGGAGGCGTGTTGAGCTGTGACACCAGGCATAGGACAGATGACAAAATAAGTCTGATATAACGGAATTGACAGGAATGACTTACATTATCAGGGGCTCTTTTCTTCGAGGTAACCGTGGTACGTGTCGGGTGGAAAGTCTCCACATCTACGTCTGGTGGTGGATAACAGTATAGCAGCTTTCCCTGTTTACATCAAAACAGATTTTATTAAATATCAAGACAAACATTACAGTATATGAACAGAAATAGGAGAGTACATAGGCAAAATGTCTGGAGGTAAATCTTACCTGAAAAAATACTGACCTGAAAGTTTTTTCATGTCACATTCAGGTCAATATCATGTCAAATTCAGGTCAATTTCTTGACATGAATTGACTAATCTGCTCTTTTCAAGTCAATTTGACCTGAAAATATTGACTTTAAATTGACCTGAATTGACATGAAGACATTTTGCCTGTGTAATACATCAGATTGGACAGAAAATGCATACAGTATCCCTACATTCTCCCAGTCAATCTACAAAGTCTTACAGTGAAAATAAAATATTTATTACACTGTGGAAAAAAACAACACTTTCTGCTGATTAATCAGATGATTCAGTAAAGAATTATTTGTTTGGTCCTGATGTTGAACAGTTTTCTTATTATGATTTAATAATCAAACTAAATTCGGTGTCTAAACATTTTTGGATAAAATGGAAGCATCTCTTTCTCCCTCCCTTCATTCACAGATTTGTCTCCCATTTTAACCTGTACAAGATTTCCCTGTCACCTGGATAATCGGAGCAGATTACAATAATTAAGATGTACTAAACTAAATGCTTACATGGACGAAATCCTTGAGGATATATCGTGATGTTCTTGGGCAATCTGGAAGTCCATTCGCTGTCATGTAGCCTCGCATGTCTAAGTGAGACACAATCATATAAGAATTAGAAATTCAGAAATCTCTTAATAAATATTGGTTTAAAATATTTTATTCCGTACTATATATGAACGATGTAAAAATATTTTAATTTGAAGATAGAATTCTTATTCATTCTATTCTTCAATGAAATTAGAAACCTGCACAGCTGATCCTTATACATGTACTAGATATCACACAGGAACTTGGCACTTCCACTGCCCATATATTTAGTATCATATAATTTGCATGGGTGGTGAGTCCCTATGGCAGTAGTATTTTATTGCATTAATGACTGATTTGAACAATTGTAGATAATGACAGCTAGGTATGGCAAGTTATCATATATGAAGAACTTTATGGCTATCCAAATAAGTTTGCTGAAATCAGTGGAAAATTTTCATAAGATCACAATTCGAAGTAACTGGACAATTGAATTATTTGTAGTTCAGATATACTGTAAACCTATATATTTTAGCGGTAATCTTATTTTAGCATTTTTTTGCACTGGACACACTCTGCTACATTATGACTGTGCTAATTGTAGTTCATCTACATTGGTATCTATGGCAATCATTGTTGGAACTCCGAAAATCTAATCTGACTTGGTTTTGCACAAAAAATTGAGTGCATTAAATTAAGTATGTCTTCAGTATTTTACCAGCAGGGTCACTTACATCCGTACACATTGAGGAGTTCACCAGCCGTCGGACAACGATTTGGATCCTCTCCTTCAGCTGGTTCAGGCAGGTTGATGGAGTAGGTCTCCTCAAGGATGGATTTTGGGATCAGTTGACAAATCTAATTTTAGTTAAGGTTGTTTTATATGTACATGACGTACCCTTGGTCAAACTGTTCCAACATCCTACTGATTCTACTTGTTCTGGTTCTCTATGTGACAGGGTGTCTAACTAACTGTAAGCTAGAGGCCTAGGTCCAAAGGGCTCTTAAGACTAGCAGAAGCATCAGAGATTAAGGACATCTTTCTCAAATCACATTTAATTATAATAACTTACATAATTATTAGCTGAATTAACGAAAATAATAATTTCTTTGTTTTTCTTGCGGCAGGAGTTATAAATCAATAGAGGTCAAACAGGGGATAAGCTGTTAATATGACATAAATAATCACTGAATGTTTGAATGAAAGTGCATTGATTTGCAGAAAAATAATTCAATATAAAACATTATCCGAGGCCATGCGCGGTGTTAGATGTTCCAGTAGTACAGGTAAATTCTACCATTTGTCGTGTGCGCTGATGCGTAACGCTTCATGGCACCTTGACTTTCCTCATGTTTCATTGAATACCTCACTTCACATTGAATTTCCTCAATTACAGTGAATATACTCCTGCGACATTTAAAACGCTAACTTACATTGAAAAAGTCAAACTGGCACGAGGAAATTCAATCTTTTGGGGTTACCAGTGATATTTCATTGAAAAGAAACTTTTTTTTTCAAAAGTTTAACATAACCAACAATAGAATCTTTTTAACTATAAAAATCACTAATTAACAATTCAAATAATTATAGCTAAACATTGATAATCTTGGCGTTATGAAATTTTAAAACCAATAATGACACACAAGCCCACATATAAAAGGATACAAGAGATGTTGGAGGCACATGGTCCCGCATCTGATCAATCGGAAGGATCCCGTTGATCACCAGCTCAGCCTTAGTGGAGACAAAGGAGGGGAAGACAAGTCCTGGGCAGTCACACAGCATTAGGTCTGATTCCACATACAGGGTCTGTAATCATGGCAACCGTACTAACACGATAAAATATCCACATCATCCCAAGATTACTGACATAAACAATCTAATAAGTTCCTTAAGGTGCGGTGAAATATCAGATCTTATAGAGTCAAGGAAGAAACTATTTTTTATAAAACTGAATTAGATATTTCTGTATACAGATATCATTATGCTGATATATAGGTTACGGAATTAAGTTTTTTATTATATATATATATATATATATATAATAACACATGCCTTTCACCAACTATATAAATCATACACAAGAGGCACATTCGACCTGTATTGTTCACACCTGTTTTACATCTGATGAATTATATCTTAAACAGAAGACTTTGTTGGGAGACAAGTAAATGTCCCACTGGTGTATATGTATAAGAAGGAATACTCTCAAACCCTGACCTGATACTGGTGTATATAATGAAGTAGGAATATACTCTCAAACCCTGACCTGATACTGGTGTATATATAATGAAGTAGGAATATACTCTCAAACCCTGACCTGATACTGGTGTATATATAATGAAGCAGGAATATACTCTCAAACCCTGACCTGATACTGGTGTTTATATAATGAAGTAGGAATATACTCTCAAACCCTGACCTGATAATGGTGTTTATATAATGAAGTAGGAATATACTCACAAACCCTGACCTGATACTGGTGTATATATAATGACGTAGGAATATACTCTCAAACCCTGACTTGATACTGGTGTATATATAATGACGTAGGGATATACTCTCAAACCCTGACCTGATACTGGTGTATATATAATGACGTAGGGATATACTCTCAAACCCTGACCTGATACTGGTGTATATAATGACGTAGGAATATACTCTCAAACCCTGACTTGATACTGGTGTATATATAATGAAGTAGGAATATACTCTCAAACCCTCACCTGAAAATGTTTAGTCCGTCCTGGAGTAGCTGACACAGGAACCTTCTTCGTCCTCAGGATAGCATTGATACTAGAACTTTTGCCAACATTTGGATAACCAACCTAGAAATGGAGATAATTATTAAAAATGAATTTCAAATCAAAATATTCCTGGACATTAAAACCCCAATCAAATATGTATTATCAAGTGTGACAAAATTTAATATAGATTTGTTACAATGATCACTTACTAGTATTGTTCTGATTCAACACACTGATCTCTTTAATATTAAAGATATGAAATAAGACAAATTTGTAATAACTTTCTGAACAATATTTTCGAGTTGTATTAAGATACAGAGAGCTTCGATCTCTACTTTCACCAAGACAGTTTGAATTAGATTCCCTGATTGGATGGGAAACATATAGGTTAGGTGTCAGATCGAGATGATTGACAGTCTTGGGATATAGAGCATGTGTTAGACAGACTGGGTTTTCTGCAGGTATTCTAGTTTTCTCTGAAACTAGCTTAGGAGACCTGTCATGGTTCCTTTTAGGACAACAAGAATGACTATTATTTTATGAAAGGATTTTCGTTACACAACCAAAGAATGTTTATGAGTGACGTTTTGATAACTAGTACGGTATGTATACTGTCAACTTCATGAGACAAACCATATTTTCAACCTGAAGATAATGTTCAGAAAAAAAAGTAATAAAAAATGACTATGTTGAAAAAAACCATATTGTTTTAATACAAGTTTTCAAATTTAGTAAATCATGTTTTCAATTTTAACATTATATTTACAAGACTGGGTCAATTTTAGAAGATATATCAAAGTTTTTGTTCAGATCATACGGATGATATTCTATGAACAATAACTCAAGTTAATGTAATTCTGTATAAATGTTACCACTTAAAGAAACAGAGAGAACAAAATTAATTGTGAAAATATTTACCATTCCAATAGTTGTCTGACCTTCCTGGCACTTTTTTCCTGTATGGAGAGATCTAAAAACTTCAAGTAGCTCTAATCCGTTCAGAATTTTCCCTCCACCTTCTGAGAAATCTGAGGATTCATCATTTTCCCCACCACAGTCATCACATTCACCACCTACGGCACCCGCTTGTGTACCGTCAGTTAAACTGGCATCACTGTCCATGAGAACTGTCGTACTGTCCTCGGAATTTCCTTGTGATTGGGTGATCTCACTGTCCGTAGTAACTGTATCCATGTCCTTTTCTGTCTCAATAAATGTACCTTCCTTTTCTGTACCACTAACAACATGATCAGTCTGCAGTCTTTCTGTAACTTCGTTTGACACTTGGTTCGTTTCACTTTGAAAACTTTCGCTGTTATCGTCCATCTCATCATCATCTTCACTATCCTCCTCCTCCTCCTCCTCCTCTTCCAACTGATCCATGTCCTTCTGTTCTTCATTTTCTTTCTCCTAAAAATACAAACACGTCTGGTTATAATAAACTTTAACAATGTGTTTTCTACAACTGAAATGACAGCAAAACATTAGGATTTCTTGGATAGTATTAACATTTCTAGTTTTTCATTTCCAATTTTAACTTTGAGTTTTTTTCTATAACTGTCACAGGTATGTATACTGAAAAGTGATTCAAAAATGTACACACATTTTTGTATAAGTTTCTTCAAGTGTTGACCAGCAGAAAAATAATCAAATTAATTATCAAGTTGCAGCTGTACAAAGAATTTGTCCTGAAATTATAAACATTATTACAAAATGATATTTTTCACTTTTTTTAACATAATTCTAATTGCCAAACCAGAAAAGTTAATTGACACAGAATTTCCAAAAACATATCCTGAATTACTTCCCCTTGGTGCATTGTCAAACAATGTCCAATATCCTGCACACAATTACAACAGCAACAAGCAAAGTCTGTAAAACTTTGACAGTGATTATATTATTTTTAATTGATTACTAAATGTATTTTTAATGTACAGGTTACAATTTGAATTTTCTTGACTATGACGTCACAATCCCCATGTATTTCAGACTGGTTCAGCCTATGAAAAATGCTCTGTCCAAAGTATATTACACTAGTGACATATGCAAAAATATTACACGAGCGAATTCACTGGATAACTTACAGGTTACGTGATAAATATCAGTTCATAATGCTACCTCAGTAGGCAACAGTCAATTAACTACTAATTGTAAAGAACAAAATTTGATGTCAGTACATTATATTGTATCCTATAAAATGTATTCAACCTAATATGTGCAAGGTGCACAAACAAAGCCTAAAAAGCAAGGAGCTAAATAATAAAACTATTTTCAAGTACATGTACTTAAAAGGTATTTAAATTTTTTTCTTGATTTTGCCTCTTTAAAGAGAAAATTTACTTGCAATCACTGAATATGTTTTTATTTCCATTAAATTCCGTAAATCTTTAAACAGTTCCTGTCAAGATAAAGTTTTTAATTCTAGTGATCAATAAATACGAAACAAGAGAAAAAGTCATGAATACAAAGTTTGATACGATGCGTACTAACCTCGTTTTGCCGTGCAGTCTCCTCCAGTGCCGACCAAAATGCCACTTGCACTCCTCTGTCTTTAAAATATGTGTACCATACATTTCTGAAAATTAAATAATTGACTTATTGATTTATAATATTAGGAATGCATCAACATTTCAAGAAATTTTAAGTACTGATACCAAGATTTGCATGCATGTCTAGATATATTAACTGGAGTAAAAAAAAAATATTTATATGATCAGCCAAATCGGTGAAAATGATTGCACAATCATGGGTTTAGTACTAGTGTTAATGATAAAAACAATCATTATGTCTCACTCAAATGAAAATATTTTATTTTTAGTTGGTTCTGAAATCTCAAACCTGTGTCATCATTAAGTACTGTTGCACAGTCAATGGGACTTGGTAGTTGTCATTTTTTGTAAATTAAAAGACGACAAGAAACATTTTAACAATACACAAAAGACCCACTTATTGTTTCAAAAACAATTTTGTGAAAAACTTTAAAAATTGACAACAACTGCAAGTGAATTTCCTAATGAAATTACAGTCATCCTAATATTGCTGAAAAAATATATTCATGTGACTTGGATGTTTAAGAAGGTTCGTGTTTTTATTATAGGTATATATAGATTTTAATTATTTAAGTAACTTAGCTGACCTTTGTATTGGTGTTAGGTAGTCTGCCTTGTTGATCAGAATCAAACTAATCTTTGTTGGATCTACCTCCTTGACATAAGCGTCCAGATCCTCACAGCGAAACAACAACGGGTTTCTGGCATCGACGATCTGAACCACTACATCACTGAAATGGACAGAAAACATATGTAATATATATATATATATGATCTCAAGTGTAGATTCCATTTCATATGAGATTTTATGAAACAAGTCTTGAAGTTGCCAAAACAAATTTAACATACTTTTTATTGTATTACTCAGAAAACTTACATTTTGACAGGTTTTAAAGAGCCGGAAAAAAATTGGAGGACTTAATCATGCAGAGATACCCTTTTTGTTGTGTGACTCACAATTCATGACACCGCGTCATTGTCTATACTATGACGTCACAATCCCCATGTATTTCAGACTGGTTAAGCCTATGAAAAATACTCTGTCCAAGGTATATTACACTATATATAGCGAGTGACACATGCAAAAAAATTACACGGGCGAATTCACTGGATAACTTACAGGTTACGTGATAAATATCAGTTCATAATGCTACCTCTGTAGGCAACAGTCAATTAACTACTAATTGTTAAGTACAAAATTTGATGTTAGTACATTATATTGTATCCTATGTTAAAAAAAAATGTAATCTTTATTTACTTTACAACAATTGCAAAACAAGTTATATAAACTTATATTAATCATCCTTGTTGGCACGGATGGAAGCGTGCGAGGGGTCTTACTGTGAGAGGAAACCGGAGTACCCGGGGAAAACCCACATGGTCGGGGCAGGTGACCCCATACCTTTTCACGTCCGATCAGGGAATCGAACCCCGGCCGTCTTGGTGAAAGGCAAGTGTGTTACCACTGTGCCATCCAACCAATAGTGTGAATACATAAAGGAATTGTTGCTTAAATAAAATACCCATACTGTAATTCACAATGTTAAATAAATACAGTCACAGTTGTGTCCTACATGGATGATTTTTAGTCAACTTACCTTACTACACCTCATAGGGACTTGGCACAAATTCCCAAACCCAAAATATATATATTTACATTAGTATAGACACATATACTAGGGACTCTGAGTTTACAACAAGTCCCTGTGCTGTATCTCAGATATTGTGATTTGTATGAGACAATTCAGTTTTATACCATTTCAGACACAACATGTTAATGTACATGTACAGCTTGTATATATAATATTCAATGTATATTAAAGACTTTCAATTAAAAGACTTATTCATTTATATAAAAAAATCATTAACTAGTATAGACTTATTTTTACCTATTTCACACCTTTTTAATACCTTTTTAATGCCTTAATACCTATTTAATACCTTTTCTCTGTATGAATTTTGAAGGAGTTATTTTCAAACAGACTAAAAAACTTGTTAAAAAGTCAAATGAAAACTTGCATGAGGTTTCCTTCTATGCGATACCAGGCATGTATCAAAATATCACTTATTACCTTCTTTCGATAACTCGCCAAAGCTGACGCCAGAAGTCAAGATTTTTTTCATACGGTGTCAATTCAATACCCTCTACTTCTTGTAGTCTGAAAATCACAAATAAACATCAATCAACTACTGGTATGGGTATACTTTCATTTGAAAGGGGTTTTTTCAACATTTTAAGATGATGAAGATATAATCTAAATCACTTATAAGTTTACCTATCTTATATTTCAATTGAATAATTCAATTCAAGTTCAAAATTAAAGAAGAAAATTGTTTCTTTTCTGAAATCAAATTTGGTGTCGGTGATATATCGGGTCTTTGGATATATCCAAACTTTATACACAAATACAAAATGGCTGGCATATGAGAATTGGAATGAATTTAAAAACTACCTCAAAGAACTTCACTATCAGTTTTTAAAGGGAATGAAAAAATTTATTTATAACTTTTGGTAAATGGAAAAATTGCAACGTATTTTTAATAACATCACAACAATAAGCCACACAAGATGCACAATTAAGTCATATCTAAAGATTCTGACACAGATACTCACTATATACATAATATGATGTAAACTTATCACTTACGGCAATGAGCTTAACACAATTGAAAAGCATTTTTTTCGGTTGATATTTTTAATTTGTATACATTTAGTAAGAACTGTTAAGTCAGAATACCAAACTAAAATGATTACTTACTTTGCTAACGTCCTCCTCCATTCCAAGAATGAGTCTTTCTCTTGGCGATCTAATTCCTCTGGTGTTGTGGTACTGGTCCAGGCAGGTCTGAAAACAGAAAATCAAAATGCTGAACAAATAATGTTAAATGAAGTTTTTTTATCGATAATTCAGTTGACTCAAATTTCAATGAGTATGCAGTAGGGCAGTGCAAGAAATGTTGAATGTAAGCTTGTTGGAACCACAATGGCACCTCTAGCTGTGTAAATGCTTCCCTGGGAATTGTTAAAAACAATCATGGTTTGCTTAATGCTAAATAACCATGCATAATAAATAAATAATTTGTGAACCACTTTAAATCAGCTATATTGCTGTAATATAGAATATAGTGGAATACCAGTATATTAGCAACTTCAAATTACTCTCAAGTAATTATTATTATCATTAATTTGCGGGGAAAAGTATCTTTTCCTTGACCTGCCACATTTTATACTCTATTTCAACACACTTTACAAGGCAAATCAACAGCTGACTATTAAATACCTCACATTAATAAATTTAAATAAGATCATTCCTTTGACAAAAAGTACATTTTCTGATGCCAAAAAAAAAGATCAAGATAAATCAGCTGATTGATGGACAGAAGTTAGTTAGACATTTTCATCTCAAAATTTGTTTTAATGTTAAATTTTAGTAAAATCAAAATCATTACAATCATCAATTTCAAGTTTATTATACATGAAATATAAATTTTCAAGAAAAATTCAAATCTACTTAAAATCTTAATATGATTTTCACCACAAGCCAGACATGTTTTGGTTGAAATGAGATAGATGTTATCACAGTGCAAACTATATGAAAATTCTAATTGAATTTTCATTTCCTGACAATGTCATATATTAACTGTTTACCTTCTTGGAATTTTGAGTACATTTCTATGCTTATTCTGCAATTCTTCAACCTCTATTTTCTGCTCAGTCGTCAACAGTCCTGAATGTTTGTTTTTATCTACAAATGTTATGTTCAGCTTCTCTGAAATAAAAAAAATAATCAATGTCACATGAATACTGTGTATATCTACACGACATGCTAAGGTTTGAATAACAGTACATAGCATCATCTATTTGGCTTCACGAACAATGCTTTTAATTTATTTTTATTTTATTTTTTTGTATCAAGTTGACCAACACATGTATCAATACACATTTCCATGTCTACTGGACACTGCATGCATGTCTAGGAAGACCAGAAGTCAGCCATGTTTAATACTACCTACTTGCATATTTTCACATAAAAGAAAAAAAAAACATATGCAAATAAGTGCATTATTTAACACATGACATTTTTAGGTATAATTAAAGATAATTTTAGAATTATTACAAAAAAAGAAAATATTTTTGAAAAAAAAATTAGACCAACATTGGAAATTAACCATATTGTTACATACAAAGCTGTCTGAAATGTATGCAAAACATTTCAATGACTAGTCATTTCACATATATGTGTAGTAAGGAGACTTCTAAAACACAATTAAAAACATTATATCGTAGATATATCCATGTCCGCCATGCAATTTAAGCCACACAGAATGAAATCAATTATGAGGAGTACCAATAGGAAAAATACTCTGGTTTACTGACTCTATATATATATAAATCTTTGGTATTGTATTCTTTAACATCCTACCAACACCTGTGGTCATTTAAGGATGGCCTCCCCTAGGCCTATGCAAGATACATGTGTGTAGTGTACATGTATGTGTGTGTGTTTTTGGAAACTGTGATATCTGTTTGTGCTTGTCTCCTTGTGGAACTGATACCAACTTTAAAGTGTAAACTCACTGAAGCTATGGAGGCTAAATAAGGGTAATATCAGCTGTAGCACATATTATACATAGAAAATGGTTTTGTTAAGATTTATAAATTGAAAAATAAATAATGACCTGCAGTGAACTCTGTTCCTGCTAGTTCTGCTGTACTAAGGAAATCATCAAGGTTACTCTGTTCTGTGACAGACTGGAGGTTAAGACGTCCCCAGTCATAACCATCTTGCAGTTCACTGGTATGGAGCTAGAAAAGTAAAACGATTATGCAAATGTTAGGAAATGCAACAAGTAATAAATTGTAATGTGATTCAGAATGTTTATTTACATTTTTTGTATACTGAACTCTGCCTACAGACACTGTCACTTTTTAACAGCTAGGAATGTTAACATAAAATACCAACACATCTGTAGTCTGAACCTCAGACTATGAACTCTAAACGAGTTTGGTTTGTCACAGTTTCCTTTGATTCTTACATCCACCTATATTGATGGCAAATCTGAAGGCTGTATATATGGAACTTTGCATTTGGAAACCGATCCCACCCAGTGTTTGTATTCCTCTTTTGTTTTCTTTAATAATTTTTTTGATACGTCACAGCAGAGACATATATACAGAGAGATTGGAAGCTCTCTATTTGCCCTTGTGTTTACATAGTGGCCCCTGACCTTCCCACAATCCTTTGCGGTCGCTCGGTTCAGTCCTCACTAGGCGCCATATTGGAGAAAACTTGAAAACCAGACACATAATTATCGATAATTTCTATTTGAAATCATCACCAAGATCCAATTATGTGCGTTAATTTTATTAATAAGTGCAGAAGTGTCATCAATATGAAATATATCACAATTTGCTGTCCAAGTGTTTGTATTTTGAGTATGAAAGTCAAGCACAACGCAGGAAAGATCGGCGGGAATCTCCAATTTTCGAAAAGTCCCTATATGGGGTTTTCGAGAATACGGATAAATGACAACAATGTGCATGATAATCAAGACCACATTCCATAAGTATGATTGTTTTTGGTTAATGTGGTAACTTTTGTAGTGGCCTAGATAAAACAATGTGCTTTTTGTGTGCGTTTGAAATTGACGATGTTTTGGTCGGACGTAATGGCTGCTTAATTACAAAACTTGGACATGTTGATAAGACCCAATGGATTTTAGAAAATACGGATAAATGGCAACAATGTGCATGATCAATAAGACTATATCCCATAAGTATGATAGTTTTTGGTTAATGTGGTAACTTTTGTAGTGGCCAAAATAAAACAATGTGCTTTTTGTGTGCGTTTAAAATTGACGATATTTTGGTCTGACGTAATGGCGGCTAATTACAAACTTGGACATGTCGAATAGGACCCAATGGATTTTCGAAAATACGGATAAATGACAACAATGTGCATGATCAATAAGACTATATCCCATAAGTATGATAGTTTTTGGTTAATGTGGTAACTTTTGTAGTGGCCAAAATAAAACGATGTGCTTTTTGTGTGCGTTTGAAATTGACGATGTTTTGGTCTGACGTAATGGCGGCTTATTACAAACTTGGACATGTCGAATAGGACCCAATGGATTTTCGAAAATACGGATAAATGACAACAATGTGCATGATCAATAAGACTATATCCCATAAGTATGATAGTTTTTGGTTAATGTGGTAACTTTTGTAGTGGCCAAAATAAAACGATGTGCTTTTTGTGTGCGTTTAAAATTGACGATGTTTTGGTCTGACGTAATGGCGGCTTATTACAAACTTGGACATGTCGAACAGGACCCAATGGATTTTCGAAAATACGGATAAATGACAACAATGTGCATGATCAATAAGACTATATCCCATAAGTTTGATAGTTTTTGGTTAATGTGGTAACTTTTGTAGTGGCCAAAATAAAACGATGTGTTTTCTGTGTGTATTTAAAATGACGATGTTTTGACCTGACGTAATGGCGGATTAACCAGAACATGTCGAACAAGTTCCAATACATCGATACACACATGCGGAAAGCCCAATTTACCTGCGCTTGCTTGGTTTGATAGGAGACAGGACGCTCTCGATAAGGGATATGCTTGAGTGGTCATGAATAAAGGGAGCCACTACGTGTACGGGGAAATAGCGATGTTACTTATCTCTCTGTATATGTCTCTGGTCACAGTGTGATCAAACAGCAATAGCTACATTTTTGTCACAATATAATGTGAATATATACTTAGTATATACTGGTCATGATCAGGTACCAGATTGCAACACAGTTCTTTAATTTGTTAATTGATTATAACCTTTGTGTCTCAGTTAATTGTTCTAAAAATAGAATTTCATGACCTAATTTTTACTCTACTTAATAAAGTCTACAGACCCCAGTATAGAAGTCTCTAGGTACTTGAAAGGACATCAATATGCCTGTTTATGACTGTAATAGGAAAGGAAAAATACAATGACTCGACGGGACTTGGTCCCTTGACTTCTGAACTCCAAATGGATGCTCTAACGACTTGCGATATATTTGGCCACCAACTACTGTCCCAGAAACTGAAGCAGTGTAGATATAGATTAATTTGTTCTACCTGGTCACCAGTCATGATCAGCCAAGTCTAGTTTCACAGCATGCTTTAATTAATCATGAGCATGTATATATATACAAATATAAATGCTCCGACTCATAGATATACAAACAGATAAATATGGGCCTCTCTGTCATTTGATCAAGACAGCAATAGGACAGTATCCCTATAGACCTATTCCAAATATGTTTAAATGTGTTATTTTGGGGTTATCGACATTTAAAAAAAAAAAAAGTTTTTTATACATCGATAACACCAATTTTTATAAGGTTTCAGATTTGTAACTGAGTATATTTTTGTGTATTTGAGTAAAAAGTCAAGCTGTTAATATAGTTAACTACTTAACTGATGTCATATGTTACTCAAAATCACGAAATCGAGCCGCTGTGTTTC
Source organism: Pecten maximus (assembly GCF_902652985.1). Taxonomy (NCBI): domain Eukaryota; kingdom Metazoa; phylum Mollusca; class Bivalvia; order Pectinida; family Pectinidae; genus Pecten; species Pecten maximus. Next base: position 22,798,914 of record NC_047030.1, on the reverse strand, counting down.
ACTTTGGCACACGTAGTGATAACTGGTATAGTTTGCAATTAATCAAGATGTTATTTATAACATGGTTTACATATTAGTGCTACATGTATATATCAGTGAAAAGTAAGTACGAAGTAGCATGCACTTATTCATGTATAGGGACACACGTAATCTTACAAAGTTTTCTCCCCTTGGTGCAGCTTTTCGTTTTCCAAATCTATCACTGATCAGTTTCTTTCCCAGATTCCCTGCTTGTTTCTTCTTCCCCATTTCGTTGATGTTCTGTGTGTCTGTATCACGATTTACATCTTCAACAAAAAAGTCAACACGTGAATTTCACAATATTTTGTGTAGTAAACGTTAAGCACACGCTTGACTCCCTGACACGTAAAATTAAAACGCTCAACCGACCATGAATTTTCTTGCTTATAACAAACGTCGAATCGGATTATTTTCCGGACGGATCAATTTCTGACACTGCAGAAATCTGGTATTTTGGAGCATAGTCAGTGCTGTAATATGATAACCCAATTTAAATATATAGTGAAAAATAGAGTGAAAGTAAACTATTATAACGTCTTTATTAGAAAAATGTATTTATATCGATAAAACATCATTGAGAAGAGGAGAAATCAAGCTTTCTTAATGTATAACTTTATCTAATTTTGGATAAAAAAATAAATCTGCAGCGGCTTAAGGAAACTGTTTATATTGAGCATAACTAGTATATAGAGCCAGAGTGTAGTTATACCTCCACGTGGGTATTTTTGGCTAAATCCAAAGTAAATGGCGTGTGCAAAAGTATTGTTTGTATTGCATATAAGCCAGTACTGTAACTTTAAAAAAAAAAAAGTACAATTGTATGTCGCTTTACAAGTGAAATAATTAACTGGCTGCAATTTCTAAAAGTGGTTTCCATTTTCTCCATTCATTGTCCAATATTGCTTTTGCCTGCTCTGCTTTACTATTAGCTATATATTTCTGTAATATGTAATAATCTTTCAAATAATTAATCAGAGCATCTGGACTTAAAGTTTTATGTAAACATCTTGTCCTATATATATAAAAAAATTAATGATAATTAATACTTCATTATCAAGTGCGTTACCTATGGCGGACTCATTATTTATAAATAAGCCAAAAATGAAAGTTTTTTTATTAAATGAGAACGGAATAAGAAATGCATCTAACAGAGTTTCGATACTTTGTAAAAAAAACTCTGCACCTCTCGACATTCCCACATGATATGTAGTATTGTTTCTCGTTCTTGATTGCAGAGTGTACAAAATGGGTTGTTCACTAGCCCTACTTTAAACATTAAGGAATTTGTAGTTAAAATATGGTGGACTAATCTGTACTGAAACCATTGCAGTTTTGTATTCTTTGTCGCCCTGAAAATATTTTTATAAATCACTCCCCAGTTTAAATCATTTAATTCCATTATGGCTTCCCATTTGTTCCTACCAGTTAAAGCAATATTATTTTTCACCATAAGATTATATATATCTTTTGTTCCTTTTGTCTTCTTTATGAAACAATCAATATTACTTGGAATTATCGGATAAAGCAATTTATAATTTTCAAAATCAACCCTTGCTAAGTATGTTTTAATAGCAGATATTATACCTTGATATTGGAGAAAGTGTGTATTTATTCGATAAATTTGAATAAATTCTTGGAGTGTGTAGAAAGTATAGGTATTATTATCTTTAACAAGATCATCTACTATTGTTACCCCTTTATTATACCAGGTCTTGAAAAAAATACTTCTTTTTCCAATGGTTAAGTCTTTATTATACCATAATGGGGTTTTCCAGATATTTTTCTTCTTAATTTGTTTTACCCTATCACATTCATCAAATCTTATCCAAGCTCGAAAGACATCCTTCCAAAAACTATTTTTACATTTCTTTAGACACTCCCGAATATATTCATTACCACAGGTGGATAGCATATGTAGATCAATAATAGTTTTTAAAATGACTTGCCATTTACCTGACTTCTGAAATAGCCTTCTTACCCATCCTAGCTTCAAAGAATCAATAAAAAGTCTAATATCTACCATTTTGAGTCCTCCATCACAGTAATCCTGTATTAATACATCCCTTTTTATTTTGTCTGTTTTACTATTCCACAAAAAATTAAAAAGTATCTGGTTAAGATTATTCAAAAAGTGATTGTCTGGATTTGGCAATGACATAAATAAATGATTCAATTGAGATAACACTCGTGTTTGTAGTGTTTCATGAATATACTTAATCGACAGTTTTCAAATCATGCAGTATCTGATTATTTTCATTTTATTGTCAACAGGAAAAACAAAACAAAAAATGAAAATCAATAACTATATGTACACTATAATTGAAAACGAAATAGATAAATAAATACAACTTTTAAAATCAAAAGAGAATGATTAATTAAATTGATTAAAACATTTTTTTATCAGAACAACCCAGACGACTATCATAGAGAATTTTCCGATATTTTGTCTTTGTTCCTTTATTCTATTCAATCTGTGTTTACCTGTACCTATATCTGTTTCAATGCATTGTATGGAACATAATTAATCTTGTCCCCAAGCTTATGTTTAATTCTTTGTGATGACCAACAATTAGGATTGACACTCGAACTCTCCACTGATCAATGTTTTGTTATCTAAATACCTTCCCGAGGCTATATTACACCATCTATTGTTATCTCAGTAAAAGTTCACTTGCATGTCCAGTTTTATTTACCTGTGATAACGCCTCTTCGTGTCAGTCATCTTAATTATATACTCGTATACGTGTCAATTTAGACAATGGTCAATTCTATTTTATATGGTTACACCGGAGACCCGGGCGGCTAGTTGGATTCCCAACCAGCAAATGGACAACACGTACACTACGGATTACCAAGTGTGATCAGAACTTATATTGGACTTGCTTAATTTACAAAGTTGGATCGCCAGCTATATACATTGTATCAATTGGAATACCAATACATGTGGACTTAATTATCCTGTTATAATTTGTGAAACGGTTGATATTGTGATTTGAAACAAATAATATAAGAAATCATTACAAACTGATTCAAACTCTTTGTTTTGTGTCCTGCCATGTGTCCACTCATACAACAGTCCGAATCTAAAAAGATACAGCAAAAAGCCGTATGAAACGACTTTCCAAGTGACAAACACTTACTAACTAACTAACTCTCGTTAAATTTAAGAAATTATTAACTTGATTTAAAACTTACATCAAAACATATTTATATATGATATAAATATTATATATAAGATTTGACTAACTCGAATTTCAAAGAGATGTTGGGGATTTCAATTCCATTATAAAACAATCTACTCCGTGATGAACAATATGGCCTCAGTCAGGAGGTTCTACAACTCTATATAGCCTCTGGAAGTGCTAGTTGATAAAAATCAGAAATGGAATATACAGAACTAGTGATTCTACAAGAGAACTAATATATATAGTAATAGCATTCCAAAAATTTATAAAAAGATCTTCAATACGAAATTTAAACAAGAAATATCGTTAAAAAAGATAAACCGTATAGTTTTAATGCTGGTGGTTATAATGTAAAACTGCTGGTGAAATAAATTAACGAGCTAATTAATAAATGCAGAGTTTCAGCACGGATAACAAAATTATATCAGTTTGAATCATTTTTGGTGATAATAATTAAGCATTTGAATCAGGAATATGATTTGATTAATGTGTCATTTGAATAGATACATCCACTTATTCAGCTTGCATTCAATCTTAATTTTGTTTCGTCTTTAACTGCATTTCTGCATTTTGCATTTACCGCTACATTGACCAATCACATACTTCATCTTGACCAGTAACGTCACCTGTCGCGTCATATCCGGGAACAAAAGAAAATTATACGGCTGTGCCGGAAAAAGTACAAAGTCATTCAAAAGACAAAGCAAAAACAGCAAATATGATTAGCCCGGATCTTATTAATACTCCAGAACGATTGTGGTGTTGTATTAGACTCAAAATAACAGACAGTTCGAACGTTTCCTCACTACGCAACATATCCATAGCAGCAGGATGATGTATTTAGATAATTACAACATATTGTTACTGACATCCAGCATAGCTTTAGACGTAATCGATCATATGAAGAGTAACTCATCGCCACTCTACTCTTAACACTAGTGCCTGTCTACCTATTGCCACACAAAGGTCTCGCGCGCCAACCCAACTAGCCAGTCAGATCTCATATATATACTGACGTCACAGTTTTAGACTTGACCTCTATACTGGACATAACGTTAATATAACTTTATGCAACTAAACAAATACATTCAATAAAATTCATCCTTAAGATAGAAGGTTGATACAAAAAATCATTATGCAATTAAGGTTTATTTGTTTGCTTTTTGTTGGGGTTTTTTATTATCATTATATTTTTTTTCAGCTTCCACAGGGACAAGTAAAGTAGGACAATGTAGTGATACAGATTTAGACTGGAAGAACACCAGACATTTCTATATTTGTAAAATATAATGACATTTTTATGAATCGATTTTTTTTGTTGATGCCATTTATCTCCTCCTATACTTGTAGGGGATGTAAATTTATCCTATAGCTGTCCCCTGCTGTGTTGTTTCCCGTGAAACCCAGAAAAAATATCAATCACAGTCGAACTTACACTAATAACGCCTTCAGTCACTGAAGTCGCCAATATCTTACATATATATAACCAGGTGTCATTGACGACACTACTTTTTCTTTACAAAACAATGATACAGACACGAGTTTCCTTTGCCAACGTGTCTTATATCAAAAGTCGGATTGACAAGGCTTGTGCCTGTGGCTATATGTACTTCTCCTACATGATATGTAGACTGAATAAAATGGCGAGTGTGAAAAGGAAACCACATACTGCCGAATGTGTAGTACCTTTTCAAGTTTCATTTTGCCACAGATGTTTTGAAGGTGTTAATTTTTCACATTTTTATGCTTGCGAGATTTCTTTTGTTGGATTTTGCCCATGTACTAGGGTTTTCCTGCCCCTACACGACTTAAAGGAAATACTCAGTCTTTGGACGCCCATTGCACTCGCTTAGTTCACATAATAAATTGATATTCCAGCGACTCATTCGTGGGGATTTGAATTCACATACGGGAATTTAAAAGATTTATATCTTCATTGTCTTATGATACACTAACCTTGTCGTTCCGCCGCCATATTATATAAGTGACGTATTGTCACATAAAACACGGACGAAAAAGAAATTATTGTTAATTTGACTATGTGATCCATAAAAACAAAAAAAACAACAACAAAAACAACAAAAAAGAATACAATCAAGAGAAAACCAACAGCCGACGGAGTCTCTCACTTACAAAAATATATCCGCCTAATCCAATCTCGCAACTAAACTTCCTAACTTGTCTCGAATGCTTTCACCAACGATTCATGAACAATATGAAAAGTCGCTAATGAAAAAGAAAATCTAGCTGGTTACAACACACGTGAACAATCTCTGAACGAAACACAAATCGCCTGGAATAGATGAAACATCAAACGAATTGACACTTTGAAGCTTTCGAAATAACCATCAACAATACTGTAAAAGTGTTCGTGGCGTGGACATTTTCGCTTATTTCACGATCATATATATATATAAATCTCCCCAGAAATATCCACATGCGAACATATTAACACGTGAAGATATTGAAAAGCAAATAATTCCACCAAATAAATTAGATGCAACAAAATCCAAGACGCAAGTTCCTGGTGGTAAACCAGGTCGGCATTCAAACGTTATGTCGTCCGAGATAACTCGGACTCAAATATACATTCTCTATGACATCGCAACGCGAGAATATATTTGTAGTATGACTGACAGTGCGAAAATTTCCACACCGCCAACAGTTTGGAGGCTGACTAAGCGAAAATTTCAACGCGCGAAAATATTCACTTTTACAGTATTAATTTCAAATTCAAGCTCGGGGGTCATAATGTTCAAAAACAAGATCACCAAACTCTATTTAGATATCTTAATTCGTTGAAAAAGACCGTATGGTTGAAATCTAGGGTGGCCATACTGTGTATTTTTAGGGAGCTGGTTTATCTATCCGATTAATTTTGCACAACGCTTTCATTAAATTAACGCTTGCAATTTAACTCTTCCATTAAATACTAAAGGAACGCATTAAGGCACTGTGGAATTAGCTCGAGATTACATTCGACATACCGAGGAGAAAGAACACGTTTATTCACCGCAATAATGCTCGTTAGTAGGTCAGCGAGTACTTTTGTAAAAGTAGTTGATTGGCATTTAAAAATATCGGTATGTTTAGTGTATACACGCCATTAAGCAAGTTGAAGGCAAACAGATACCCATATTGTCTATAATATCGGGAAATAGCAACGGAACCAAACATGTTAATATCAACCCTAACATCCCATAGGGAAATGGGTCTCAATATTGAAGTATTTTTCGTTCGAAAACTGTTCAACGACACGTAAGTACTTTGATTTGTATACCAGCGTATGTCAAAGGAAAGTTAATTTTAAATATGTAAGAGCTTGGTACCTTCCGCTAGTCATCTTCACAGCATCTTTACAACAGCTAGATCTAATTGTTTACTTCGCTCCTGCTCATTTGGAAGGTCAAGGACATCATATTGTGAAGATACACTGTGACGTATCTAATTTAAAACAGAGATTCGCGGAATTAAACAATAAGATACATGCCGAGAGTGTTCCAACAGCAGTTAATTGTTTCTCTGTATACTAGACACTTATATTTAAGTCTCTGTCTGTTCTAATTTTGTGACGTATTTTAAAATTACACACCACCAATACATTGCTAAAACTCAGGTTTCTCAGAATTAGTAAAGGCTGATGAATAAAAAACGGACCATTTTAACACTGTTTGTCACGGAAACCTTAAAGGATATAGCAGATTAGCATTGATTTTTCTCTGCTGAAAGCCAACTGCAAATATGTTGTAAACTTTCAAAGTAAGATATTCTTTTACCCTTAAAATCTGTGAAGCCGCGACAGGATCTGAGAAATCATCTCGTATATCATATTTTTTTTATTTATTTAGTTTCTGTTCCTTAGACTTATATATAGTTTTGCACGCCGTGTGTAATATAACCATACCTATGGCAACTGGGAGATGTTGCATGATAAATCACTTATGGTAAGACCCAGCGTATCAGTTAAAGAAATGTATCTAAAAATAAACCAAAAAGCACTAACACAAAGTAAGATGAAAAAAGGATATATTCTGATCCTTTAAAGCTACCGTGCCTCTTACCATGGTTGTTGTTGTTTTTTGTTTTGTTTTTGTTGTTTGTTTGTTTTTTGTTTTTTGTTTTTTGTTGTTTTTTTTGTTGTTGTTGGTTGTTTTTTTTTTTTTTTGTATATTTATATATATTTACATGTATATTGTGAAACTATTGTGATTTCCTTTTTAACAATTTCCGGGTTCGAGATCACAATCTACAGCACACCAACAAAAATGTTATACATATATCGATTGGATTGTCATTTGCTAGTTCTATTTGCGGAAAGGACAAACATAAAATAAATCCGTCAACAAGTTTTTATTACTATTGCATTACCGTCGATGTTGTGAATATATATATAGAGGTTCCGGCCTTAGAAGCAGGGAAACAAATGACATCCCGCAGACTATAGGAGAATCTTATAACAAACCGCTGTCCACAGCATTGTTATGTTAACGGTACACGGAAAGCCAGCAGGGTTTGATGAAATAGAAACATTGGAAAGGCATACTATGATAAGATTGTTATATTTTGCGAATATCATAAGAAGAAATATGTTTTCATGCTAAATGTAAAATATTGGCTGAGTATAGTTAGAGGGGCATTCCGTCTCCGAAGGTATAGAGCTGAAAAATGATGACACGCCAAAACCGTTGAATATTTATTTAAAACAGTGTTGGAAAATATCAATAATGATGAAACAGTCAAAAATATAAGTGTTTAGCGACACTTCTTATTGACACATCGCCTTGTCTGTATGATGATGATAATCGTTCTGGCAATGGAAACCAGACGTCCTGTATTACATTGTGGTAAATTACAGCATCATTTTTAGTTCATATGTACCAGTTTGATGTCATATCAAAACATTTTATATAAAAATATCAATCATACACGCCTCCTTTTTTCATCACTTTCTACTCAAACAGAACATATCGTTCACGACTTTCTCCAAAAGAACAGACAAACAAAAAGCAAAAACAAAAACAAAGAAATAGGAATTTCCGGAATATCAACGAAATCATAACTCTAAACCAAATTCAATAAAACTATGGTATGTATGTACGTGGAACCCTGAAAATTAATAACGACTATAGGACCGGTGTTTCGGAAGAATTCGCGTCTTCGAAATTCAAACTTACAAATTGATCATTTCCGGTTTTACAATCAAGATGAATGAGATATATTGCATCAAAAAGATATACTTTATTGTATACCAAGCTTCCATAAATTATTAGACATTCCATTAATCTAGACACATGTATACCTTTAAAGAGGCATTCCTGCGTATGGACATCAGAAACATGCACACTTTCTATAGATGAAATCTATGTCCGAACGATGATTATATGAGTGTTTGTGCCTACAAGTAAAGAAATTAACGCCGAAATATACAGGGAAAAGACTTAGATAAATACCGTACGTCTTTGCGGTAATTAGTGATACTTCGGGTCGAATTAAGAATTTTCAGGACTCGAAGAACTTTGGTTTATCATGAAAGTAAAACTGCTCTATTAATGTAAAGATTATCTTTTTTACAATTTGGAAAAAAATACATATTTTCCAGTAAGTTAAATTTTGACGACCCAAACTTTATTCAATGGAAGGTATACTCCTTTAATATATCAGTGTATATTGTGTTGGTGTCAAAGGCAACATGTCATCAAGGTCTAATAAAATTTCGATTTTTTTTTATCTGAAACGAAATCTCACTTAAAACATCAACAACATGAACATTTAGAAGATCTTTAAATTAATCTACGCCACAATTTCATGCCCATTAGACTTTTTTTTTCTCAAATTCAATCAGAACCAACTATACAGTTTTCTGTTGTCATGGATTTATTTTAAGTTGTACCGGGAGAGATGATTGTCAGCTGGCTGCGACAGATCGGATATCTGGATGAGACAAATTGCTGGTGTTTATATATATATCACCGATATTGCTGTAAACGCTCGGTCATCAAACCCTAGGATGGGCCAGTTCCGGATCGATATCAGGAAGGTTCGATAACATCTCATATTCCAGATTGTTTGTTTGTTTGTTTTTGTTTAACGTCCTATTAACAGCCAGGGTCATTTAAGGACGTGCCAGGTTTTGGAGGTGGAGGAAAGCCGGAGTACCCGGAGAAAAACCACCGGCCTACGGTCAGTACCTGGCAACTGCCCCAAGCAGGTTTCGAACTCGCAACCCAGAGGTGGAGGGCTAGTGTTAAAGTGTCAGGACACCTTAACCGCTCGGCCACCGCGGCCCCTCTTATTCCAGATCAATATATTCGTATACATATATTATGAAAACAATACGCAATTTGCTAAATACACGTATTATAAAATAACATTTTCATAAAATATGATTTGTAGTTGGTGAAGTGTTGAAAGTTGGGGACAGTCCAAATATTAGAAATGCCGATATTATCAAACCGGAATTGCGTCGTCAACAATTTCATCTGCAATAGCCCGAGTTTCCTTTGGCCCTGACATCATGTCTGGGGTAGGGCCAGAGCGCACTGATACAATGTTCATATGAAAATGTGGAATTCTCCGACACCGTTTGGTGTCGCTAAGATTTTGGTTAAGATAAAATGAAATCGGGCGTGACATAATACCTATCTTACATTTATGGATAAATGATATATCTATTGACTCAAAAACACACAGTAAGTCCTATATCGATGTTCTATTCCGTCTGTTTAGTATAGACCCTCTGTCTACGCTGGTCAAACTTGGAGAATTCCACGTTTTCATATAGAAGTGTGGTCTGGCCCTGCACCAAACATGGTGTTAGGGCCAGAGAAAACTCGGGCTACATCTGCAGTTGTGGTTAAGGAATCTAACATCAAACTGTTGCACTGCCGAATATTAATAAATAGTGGACCTCTCAACAATTGGACATCCCTTACTCTCCATTTGTTCACTCAGATGTTTGAAATACAAACTGTCTTTATTTTACTACAGCTGCGAAACTAGGTATTTTAACTTACACATCACTCTTGTTGGCCTGAACGCGTTTCCGAGAACTCCCCAATCCTCTTCGTGAGAGAACTGAATAAACTTCACATTGAACAAAACACTCCTTGCCCATGCGCTATTTGAAATGATAGAATGATAAACACATATACTGTATCAGACCACCCAAAATGGGCGTGCTGATTGCTGTAAATCACTTATACTTCGCTTAGGATTTATTTTTGCGTTAAAATGCGAGGAGAAGCAATCGCAAATTTAATTTGTTCGCGATTATTTGTACGAAAATAACACCTCTGGATGGCGGCTGAGCTATCGATATAGGAGTCTTGCAGAATCCATGACTCTATCAGTTCATCAGTCGCGAATAAAATTAATTTCTAGATCAGCGCTCTCGAAAAAAAATTATTCGCGAAATTTAAGTTATTTACAGTACGTATAAACATATGGACAACCCATGACTAAACACAAAAAGGGCGACTTTTCTTTGGCAGGTTCGATATTGTCTACAATTTCCCCACCATTTTGACTGTAGCCGTAGGGTTTCAAATATACTGTGACGAAATAGATACATCGATCATTTGCCACTGCAAATGCAAATATGGCATGGCGAGTTTGAACAAATGTTCTGCTGCTAAACAAGTAATTGAGGACATAAACTGTACGATTTTAAATCCGTACAAGATATTTTGAAAGTGACCGTATGTCATGACGAATTCCCTGACACCAAAGCAAGCATATGAGCAATGATTTGTAATTATTGTCCAAAGTGACCACGACCACGTGGGCGGGCTGTCTCGGAACACTTATCAACCTATCGGTGGTTACCATGGAGACAGTATGGCGATGTGCCTTAAGCGCCATTTTCTCTATGATCTTTGATAAGAACATCATTTGACAGATATTTTGTATCTGATATCTAGCATTACCCTTTCTTAAATGGAGCTCGCGACTTGTATTGGTGCATGAATTCCATCTGATATGGTTTATTAAGTATGTCTGATAAACAAATGTGATACAGCTTGGTTGAGTATTTGCTTCAAGAGTACCATGACCTGTAGTATCATGTCTGCCCTGTATATAGTCGTGTGCTTGTATGCGTCATACGGACACTGACACTCTTATATTCCAAATACCCTTTAGTCCGAAGGCCCAATAGGCCGAAGGCCCGATAGTCAGAATTAAGGCCCGATAGTCAGAAGGCCCGATAGTCCGACGGCCCGATAGTCAGAAGGCGCAATAGTCCGAAAGGCAAGACAGTCCGAAAATAGGTAATACTGTAACGTCTTTAATTGGTTATTGAGTATAACATGTGTATTACGAGTATGACAGAATATATATTTATATATATAAAAGAAAAAGATCTTTGTGTCAAAAAGCACGGGGATCAGTAGTATAATCTTTGACGTGTCCTTCTAAGGTTAAGCTTCACAAGCTGGCGCCATATCTGCCACCTTGTCATATATGTGACTGCTTTTTTACTGTCAAAAATATTGCCATGATTATTCCGATTCGATGCCAAATTTTACAAGAGCGTGAGAGCACGTGTTGTTAGTAGATGAACGTGCTAGAACTTAACAGACCTTAACAAAACAGTAGAGGCCTTAATGAACTAGCCTAGGGATCATGATAAATATAATCTTCGCTAGCCAAGGCTTCTGATTACGTTTCACTCCACGAAATCAGAAGCCTTGGCTAGCGAAGATGGATAAATATTAAAACATGGTTTCTTTCTTCACGTTTCACTGCGAATTCGTCACGTTTTTTCACGTTCCTTTTCATTTTTCTTGGTCATATGATAGGTCAATCTGATTACAATACAGATCATCATTAGGACGATCTGACAATGACCAATAAGGTGTCATGTTCAGTTGATCAAAGGTTACCATACAACGTTATACTCTTAGCCAAATTCATATGTCTGTTCGTCGGTGTGTGCAAATTAAACGGGCTATCCAAACAGTGATCAAAACATCAATTAGCCTCTGATCTTTCTGTTGTTTTGCTACTTCATTTCCTCCCGGGGCACTGTCCGTTGCAGCAATGGAACATCAACAATCTACGCATACTATATCCACTAAAATACAACGTTTTGGACATGAAGTGGCTGGGCGCTAGGCGCAGCAATCCTAGTTCAGTTGAAATTCGCCTGTCACCTGTCCTCATTATAACCCTGCATTTCCATAACAGAGCTCCAATATGGCTGACTATAGGTGTAAATCCTACCAAAATAAATGACAAAATCCAAACACTTCACGCTCTATCGACCTTTCGGCTTTATCCACAGCAAGTACGACCCCGACAACCAGTAATTGTAGAAACAACCGCTGTATAGATACTATAACGCTGTAGGTTATTGAAACAAACTACCCTTCCTAGACTAAATTACCCGTCTCGCCAACAGTAATACCAGGCTCTAACATAGCGTTCCAGGCCGGAGTATGTACGACGTATCAGGTCACGTGGCGATAAGAAAGGATTGTCGCAGTAACGCCTAATTACGAAGCGAATACTCCTGATTACATAGCATGATCTCTCTGAACGTATTGAGAGCGCACGAGAGCGTTAAAAGGGGGGAAAACCTACATTCAATTGTGGAATGCAACGATTTGTTTGAATCGCAGACATCGTGGAAATCGTAGTCAAGAGAAAACCAAGCATTATGTCTTGCTAAAGCCTCGGTCACATTAGCTGGCCGTTCTTCCACTCCACGCAAAGTAATCATGACTATTTAGAACATACATCGTCCGTAAGCACGTACGATAGCTGTTGAGCATTCTGAAAGTTTAAGATTTCCCAAGAAACGCAAAGGATGCATGTGTGTAGTGCTTCCTTTCTACATTAACGCATTTACGGAGCACGCACGTGCAAATTTTAGTTTGGCACACATTTTGCCCAACACGTTCATGCCCAAGATGTAAAAAAGAAGACACCCAATGCAATACAATTATCATTGTTTTTGATACATCGACAATACAGCATCATGAAAGACGAAGAAGATTAAGTGCTTGCATATTCGCTGCACCTAGTCTTGATGACACTTGATAATGCCCTCCTTCTAACAGGTGTGTCTTCTCCAGCCTCAAGATAGACTCCGCCTGCTCCTCTACTGGTGGTGGCAGTAGTAGCAGTAATAGCAGTTAACGGCCTTTTATAAGCGTATATTCGCTTCTTGGCCTCCTGTTTAAGGCCAATGAAATTAATTTCAGCGCATGCGCTCCTTAGTGTGGCGATGGTGTTGGTAGTGGTGGTGGTTCAGGACGGGTGGCTTTGATACATCTTGACTCCTATAGTGACATAGCTTATCCTTTTTTTCTTTAGTAATCCCCTCCTCTTGCTCCTCTACTGGTTGTGGTGGTGATGGTGGTGTTGGGGGTGGTTCAGGACGGGTTGCTTTCATACATCTTAATCCTTTAGGGACATATATCTTATCCTTCTTTCTATAGTAATCCCCCTCCTCTTGCTCCTCTACTGGTGGTGGTGTTGGTGGTGGAGGTGGAGGTGGTAGTGCAGGATATGTGTTTTTTGTTCAGACATCTTGCTTTAAATAGTGGCATAGCTTGTCCTTCTTCTGTAACCCCCCATAAATAGTGGCATAGCTTGTCCTTCTTCTGTAACCCCCCATAAATAGTGGCATAGCTTGTCCTTCTTCTGTAACCCCCCATAAATAGTGGCATAGCTTGTCCTTCTGTAACCCCCCATAAATAGTGGCCTAGCTTGTCCTTCTTCTGTAACCCCCCATAAATAGTGGCATAGCTTGTCCTTCTTCTGTAACCCCCCATAAATAGTGGTATAGCTTGTCCTTCTGTAACCCCCCATAAATAGTGGCCTAGCTTGTCCTTCTGTAACCCCCAATAAATAGTGGCATAGCTTGTCCTTCTTCTGTAACCCCCCATAAATAGTGGCATAGCTTGTCCTTCTGTAACCCCCCATAAATAGTGGCATAGCTTGTCCTTCTGTAACCCCCCATAAATAGTGGCATAGCTTGTCCTTCTTCTGTAACCCCCCATAAATAGTGGCATAGCTTGTCCTTCTTCTGTAACCCCCCATAAATAGTGGCATAGCTTGTCCTTCTTCTGTAACCCCCCATAAATAGTGGCATAGCTTGTCCTTCTTCTGTAACCCCCCATAAATAGTGGCATAGCTTGTCCTTCTGTAAACCCCAATAAATAGTGGCATAGCTTGTCCTTCTTCTGTAACCCCCCATAAATAGTGGCATAGCTTGTCCTTCTTCTGTAACCCCCCATAAATAGTGGCATAGCTTGTCCTTCTTCTGTAACCCCCCATAAATAGTGGCATAGCTTGTCCTTCTTCTGTAACCCCCCATAAATAGTGGCATAGCTTGTCCTTCTGTAACCCCCCATAAATAGTGGCATAGCTTGTCCTTCTTCTGTAACCCCCCATAAATAGTGGCATAGCTTGTCCTTCTTCTGTAACCCCCCATAAATAGTGGCATAATACGAAACTGTTGTTGCCGCCAGGAACATAGTGTAAATGTGTAGGATGAGACACGTGATACATCATCAGTCATCCCATTGTATATCATTTATGACGTCATGGAAATGATACTGTAATGAACTGCAACAAAGCTATGCATACATCACTGTATTTTATATATATAGGTTTCAATGGGTAATTGGATTGCAAATTATCTATTATGAAACAACGTTAATATCCTGAATCACATCACTGTCACATGGATTTTCCTATCGGTTTCCATTGTATAACCACCATCAATATCTATTTTAGGCTTTGTAATCGAGAAATGGGGATCTTTATTTTCGCGAAACGAAAAAAAATATATTTAGGATATAATCCTAGCGTTTCATCACAAAATAAAATATGATTTTACTTGGCAATGACGAATTCGTTTTTACATCCTTCGTGTCAAGTATGTTTAAAATTGATTTTATGTGAGCTAAAAACTATGTCCGCTGTAGGAAATAAATATCAAGCCTATTCCAGAGTAAACGGCCCAGGCGAGTGTTATATTAATCACGTTGATGATCCACTTATATATTGTATGACAGACAGTTAAGATAAATTGATTCCCATGTTACAGCTTGTATTGCAGAACAATGATGATCTAGGGTCAAGCAATTATGGCAGTAATTACAAAGCATATCTAATACCGTACCATAGTTCTGGTAACGTCTGGGTTTATCACGAGCTTATGTATGTCCGTGAGTTAATGTAGTTTTCCAAGCATTAATCCGAAAACAGCTTGTTGTAACAATGATAAAACAAAGTATCCATTTTTAAAGAATTTCTTGTGTTGTCAATAGAAAGCTTTATGTATCAATGAAGCTTATAATTTTATATCTATTTCATTTAGGTTTTAAACGAGTACCGAAAGGAGTAGTACTTATGAACTTTCCATTAAAATGTGACATGGATTCCTTTATCAAAATGCATTGGATATGGAAGTTTAATAAACTACTGCTGATGAAACCACAACTCCATATCATTGTAATAAATCCTAAAATATAGAGATCGGTTTTAAACAAGGTAAAAGGTAAAACAAGATATCTTGACAAAATTTTAAACCATTCATAACAATAAGACAATAATTTTTGCAAAAAAAAAACCAAACAAACAAACAAACAAAAAATGAAAGAAAGAAAGACAGAAAAATATAAAAATAAAAAAAAAATAAAAATGCCTCTTAGGGAAATACTCGCTATAGTCTATATATCATAAACGATCTGTTATAAACTGTGAGAGGAATTTTCTAGACAGGATTCAAATATGGAAATAAACGATGGGAATTAGAAAATATAAATGGTTATTAGTTTCAGCATGTGACTTTTTTCGTGTTTTGAGGATACGTAGATGACTGAAAAAATAGTAATGGAAAGAAAACATGAATATTGTAGATGGAGGAATTACAACTACCATTATAGATTGGGGTATGTGTCAGCCAGGAAACAGAACCCAGAGTCTTCCGCACAAACGCCCGACATAAGATCAAAAGTGAAATAGGGCAAAGGGAGGCATTCAGAAGTTGTTAAAAGAAGGAGAAAATTAAGACTCCAAATTCAGTCGCCTCTTAAGACCATTCGACATATTTTTACGTGGTTGATGGTTCATATGCACTAAGTACAATGCTACACTGTATTATAATATTTAAAAAATTCTGATGTATTCAGAACTACAAAATATACAAAATAAGAATGTTTACCCCGATTAAAGGGTCTTAAGATAGGATACCATAACCACAATTTTAAGATATAAAATATTGACGCATGTCTCATCGTAATACCAAGGTGATAAAAACTAAAACTAACGAACATCCGTGATATATCTTCAACAGCGTTCAATGATTCAGCCGTTTCTCCAATCCATGGTAATCAGAAAATATAATGCTTGTAAATCAGTAAAACTTTAAACCAAAGAGAGAAAAGAGGGGATTGACGCGTGATTATTACCTTAAAACTCAACGAATGGCAGAGTCATTAATGCCAATGTTTAATAACCCCGCAGATTTCAGAATGGAAGAGAGTGAGAAGGATATGTCAGTTTATCAAATTGCCTTTAGTTTACAGTCCAAAATGCCTAATAGACCAACAGGAACTTTCGTAAACGTAAAATAAAACGGGAATTTAACAGTTGTTGCTAAAACATTAATGGTTGCCATGTGCATTAGGAAGTCGCATCCATATACACAAACGTTCTGTCATTACGATACGTAATTCAATTTATTACAACATTGTGACGTTCAAAGGACTTTAAACTATAGGCAGTGATATTGACATTTCCACCTGAAAACTGCAATAATATAAAGTGGGGAAAATCTAATAGCGTTACGACAGTTGATTTAAGTAGTTGCTCTCCCTATTCCAATTAAAGAAATTGTACATTAATACATTTTATGGTTGCTAGGCAACATAAATTCATTGATTCGTCCTTTAGGTTCTGTATGTGCCCACTATTTTTACGATAATTGGAAACAAAAAGAATTTCAGATAATTAATTACTGGAAACTCAAGCTCATGCTACAAGGACGGGTTTTCATTGAACAAGACTGACATATGCTGATAGTTTGGTGTAGGTTGTAGTAAAAGTAAAATAAACCAAAATGACACCAGTGTTACATCATGTGACCATTACATCAACAGTAGGACTGCATGTTAAGCTACGTTACTTTAAATATACACTAAATTGAA
Organism: Pecten maximus; assembly: GCF_902652985.1. NCBI lineage: Eukaryota > Metazoa > Mollusca > Bivalvia > Pectinida > Pectinidae > Pecten > Pecten maximus. The sequence continues at coordinate 22,781,546 of NC_047030.1, read as the reverse complement.
TTTAAACGCAACGCGCTCACAAGACCCACCAAGGAAAGTAATATGCAAAGAATGTTATAACCTCAATCAAGTGCAGAATACTTTGAGGCTTAAAAACCAAATAAAATTACCGTTAAAATATTTGTGTTTCTATCTTAAGGTGATCACATTATTAAGTGACGCCCACTGCCGCAATATTTTATTTTCCATCTTTTGTTCCGTTAAACCCCTTTTTGTTCAGTTAAACCCCTGACGAGGCCAAAAAAGCGACATGTATGATGTCACCAACATCATTGTTGAGTCCTAGAAGGATACAACAGCTGTATGATGTCACTAGCATCACTGTCGAGTCCTGTAAGGAAGGACCAAACAGCTGTATGATGTCCTTAACATCACTGACGAGTCATAGAAGGACCAAACAGCTGTATGATGTCCTTAACATCATTGACGAGTCATAGAAGGACCAAACAGCTGTATGATGTCCTTAACATCACTGACAAGTCATAGAAGGACCAAACAGCTGTATGATGTCCTTAACATCACTGACAAGTCATAGAAGGACCAAACAGCTGTATGATGTCCTTAACATCACTGACGAGTCATAGAAGGACCAAACAGCTGTATGATGTCCTTAACATCATTGACGAGTCATAGAAGGACCAAACAGCTGTATGATGTCCTTAACATCACTGACAAGTCATAGAAGGACCAAACAGCTGTATGATGTCCTTAACATCACTGACAAGTCATAGAAGGACCAAACAGCTGTATGATGTCCTTAACATCACTGACGAGTCATAGAAGGACCAAACAGCTGTATGGTGTCCCTAACATCACTGACGAGTCATAGAAGGACCAAACAGCTGTATGATGTCCTTAACATCACTGACGAGTCATAGAAGGACCAAACAGCTGTATGGTGTCCCTAACATCACTGACGAGTCATAGAAGGATACAACCGCTGTATGGCACAGTTGTATTTTATGAAATCAAATAAACCATATTCTACATTTATAATTGTAAAATGTAACAATGTTCCACCCATTCTCCTTTACATGGCCAATTGTATTATATGTATCAGTTTCAGACATATATCTAGTAGAACAATTGACTATATCCAATTTTTCCAATCAGAGGAAACTCGAATTCCGTTTAACTATTAGATAGTGTAAACTGCTTATTGAGATTTCACCTCAAAGGTAAATCTGTTCACCACGGCCCGTTATTATCATTATGATAGTTCTACACTGTCATCCATAGGATCCTATACACTTTGGAGATATTCCATTGGTATTCAGTTAATATGATTGATTATTTCTTATAATAATGCTTTTATAGTTTATAGATAGCAGTTACGGTTATTGATAGCCTATCAATAATGCATTAAAATGCAACATTTTTTTGTAGAAATTTTGTTAATTTATAGCATATTTTCACAAATAAAATTTTTTGAAAGGGATTATTCATAAAGTATTATAGTAAAATAGATTTTTATGCATTTTTGGAATATCTTGTTAAATACGTCTCTTTCTTGAAACTTCAAGGATGTGGGTTATTCTCACTGAAATATCATTGTCACAGATTTATCATCTTCAAGAAAGTTAAAACTTAAAATATCTCAACCAGTCAAAAGATTATGTATAGCTTTGTTATGGATGGCAGTGTATATTGTCGTAACAATACCATAACATATGTGACATCACCATCATTATCTCATTTCAGCATCAGTAGCATTGCCCTCACCGCAGACGCATGTTGATACACTAAAAGGTTATAATTTTATAAAAATGCCATTATCCTACACATAAAGCGATCAAGACACGCCATTTGTCTGTATTGGCGCGCTCATAAAATCTACAGTGGTGGGCAACAGTCCAACTTCTTCAAGGAATCTGCGTAATGTAAGCAGTTTTCTGCACATTGCTGCAATAAACTACCAGCCTTAAAACATTAATTGATATGCAGATGCATACAGTTGACACTTGAGAACAACACTAGGAATTGAGGAAGGGGGAGGGGAGGAGGAAGAAAATGAAAACAATAATTCAAACTCTTAATCGATTGAACGAGGGCAAAATAATAACAAAAATATACTTTTACATGGAGTCTCATGACAAGGCTCCCATCACACACACGTATACACCTCACGCATCTCACACACACGTATACACCTCACGCATCTCGCACACACGCATACACCTCACGCATCTCACACACACGTATACACCTCACGCATCTCACACACACGCATACACCTCACGCATCTCACACACACGCATACACCTCACGCATCTCACACACACGCATACACCTCACGAATCTCACACACACATATACATCTCACGAATCTCACACACACGCATACACCTCACGAATCTCACACACACATATACACCTCACGCATCTCACACACACGCATTCACCTCACGCACCTCACACATACACCTCACGCATCTCACACACACGTATACACCTCACGCATCTCACACACACGTATACGCCTCACGAATCTCACACACACGCATACACCTCACGCATCTCACACACACGTATACACCTCACTCATCTCACACACACGCATACACCTCACGCATCTCACACACGCATACACCTCACGCATCTCACACACACGCATACACCTCACGCATCTCACACACACGCATACACTTCACGCATCTCACACACACGCATACACCTCACGCATCTCACACATACGCATACACCTCACGCATCTCACACACACGCATACACATCACGCATCTCACACACGCGCATACACCTCACGCATCTCACACACACTGGAGGCAGTATCTAAATGATCTCAGTCATTGTTAGGACGTTAAACAATACTAAATTAAACCAAAATTTCTTGAGACATTGTGTTTTGATTTCTCCATTAGTTGTCCAGAAAATAAGTGATTACTGTCTGCCTGCCTGCCTGCCTGCCTGCCTGTCTGTCTCTCTCTCTGTCTCTCTCTCTGTCTCTCTCTGTCTCTCTCTGTCTCTCTCTCTGTCTCTCTCTGTCTCTCTGTCTCTCTCTCTGTCTCTCTGTCTCTCTCTGTCTCTCTCGCTGTCTCTCTCTGTCTCTCTCTAAAAAAAAGAGTAAAGATGCCATCTTGTAAAAATCTTTGTTGTAAATTTATATAGGGACGCAGTTCCTGTAAATTCCCTTGTATATAAAAAGAAACACTATTGTTGTAAATAATGTACATTTTACTTGACCATATGTAAGACGAGTCGTTGACTCAATATGTAATCAAGACTTAATAAAGCCTACTATTAAACAAATAGAATAGGTTTTTTAATCAATGGGGATCTTCCTGCATCATGTATCCATGCTACTTTGCTGGGAAATTCAATAATCCCACAGAAAGACCTATGCTTACATATCTTTATGATATTCGAATAAAGGCGTCTGATATACACACAAGAGGCCATAAACCAATACACGCACTTTCTTATTTACAAATTGGGATGAATTCCTTGCAATTGCAATATTAATACAATTAATTTACCTCAGCATCACAGATAATATAATTATACTAACTGTGGAAGAATCGAACTTTAAATAATGGGATAGACATATAAATGTGAATGAAATATTAGATTCTATCTGACATTTTATATTCTTTGTTGTCATTCCTGAAATGGTTAGCTGGAACAGTACGATTTGCAGACTGGTGATTTTATTCTTTAGAACATAGGATTAGATTATCGATTTTCTTACTAAGAAAATGTTGCGTGTCGAGGCATAAGTGATGAAACTGCTAATCTAAATACCACTCATAGTTTCATTTTGAAGCCAGACAAGAAGAGCAGACTATGATAGCCATTTATTTACGCTTACAATCTCAGGTACAAATCATAGCTATTTCCCATAAAAAAAACGCAGGTTTTCTACACAAATACGAAAGAGACGACGCCAAAGTATCATTTTACTACGAAACTTTTGTTTTCTAGACTGTAACAGAGACGAATAGACTTGTTTTTATTAGAGAATGTAGCTTTTTCTTTTGGAATATGACGCAAAGGCTATGCTACATGTTCATACAATTATCAACATTTTCCCTGTTTTTTTGTGTTTTGTTTTTTGTTTTTGTTTGAAAATGTAATATTTACGTTGGCATGACAAACAAACTACTATTCAACATTCCCGTAGCGACAGCTCAGTCAGAACGGTTGTCCTATTTTAAAAAATAACTTATTTCATTTGAAGACAAAGCGGTTTAGAAAATACAAAAATACAAAATATCAAAAATATAAAGATAGCATTGAGCTGTCTTGCTGTTGTATTCATAGTTATTATAAATGCCATGACAAGGCATTTTATATGTTAAACTATGTCAATGTAATATCTCGATCAATATAGGATTAAACAGATATATATATTATACAATATCTCCATACCATTTCCACGTGTATTGATGATTAGTGACAGTATGTTGTGTCCAGTGACATCTCATACTCTGCTTTTTCCTCATTTGAATGTCACGTTACAGAAATATAATACTCATTCGCGATAATTGTAACCAGAAATGAGAGTCGTCTGTCTGCTATTTGGAAGCTGTGAGGGATAAATTCTAGGAAAACTATATTTAGTTATTGCCTGTGTACAATCCTAGACAATTTGTTTTCATTTGACTGAAGAGCTTGTTAGAATAGTTAAAAGAGACCTTGTCTCCATTTTGTCTGATGTGTTTCAAAATAAGTGGGTTGGATCCAAATGCTGCGGAGTTTACAACCAACATTGGTTTTATAAGAAGCTTACGGGCTAAAATGTACTTGTCAACATGGTTGTGAGGGACTGCCTTTTATAAACACCTTAACAAATACCTAGATGTACCTAGCATCTGTGTATACTGATGAGATGTTGTCAACAGTGACTAGTTGCATATATTTTGTGGCGATGTTATGTTGACCACCAGGAAAGCATCGCAAACACACAAAAAAAACAAAAAACAGAAAAAACACAGAAAAAAAAACGAAACAAATAAAAAAAACCATTATAGATACTGAAAGGAATTGCATTAAGAGTGAGCATTCTTCCATATTCTATACATTTTTTTAAAAATGATAACTTTCACTTAATTTGATATAGATACATGTACTACATGATCATTGCTGAAGTAGTTAAAGATACGCTTGACTGATTCAATAAAACCAATCAATATTCCCAAAAGGTTACAACCAGCTCCCGACTCTAATATGAGAGAAAAAAGACAGAGTCAGAAGAAAAATAAACTACAGTAGAATAAAGATGTGTTCTGACGTCTGACAAGATAATAAATGATTTTGTTTTGTTTTTTTTATCTTCTGAACAATACGTCGAATTTCCGCGTAAAATTATATTTGCCATTTCCATGTGAAATAAAAATAGATAGGAGAGCTAGTGAGATACATGCTCCTTTGAGAATTCTGCACTGTTCAAGAAATGGGAAACACATGTTCTTCACTAAACAGTATATCTTCATAGTTACAATGGAGGATATCAGAGAAAATGTTGAAATCAATGGCTACGTGTGGAGATCGAGGCTAGGGAATAGACGGTACCATCGACCATACCGATACTAATGATACATTATACATGTCCACCATGATGTATTACGCATGTGTCAGAAAACTTTCGGCACAAATAAGACAAAAGTGCACTCGGTAGCACTAGTACTTTCTCGCCACACGTCCCTCGTCTAGTCGGAATGATTTTCTTTGAGCCTGGAAGCTTTATCTAGACAATCCAATCAAACATTGGCGAAATGGTTCAGAATGAAGTAGCCTTTCGTCCAGACATATCCTAATCCTGATTATATCTTCAAAACGAATTACACATATAACTTTGCATTGGTTCTGTAGTAATACATTGTATAGGCTGTGTAACATTTGTGTAATAATACATTGAATAGCTTGTGTAATGATGGTTTATGTTGTGAAAATAATACATTCTATATGTTGTGTAATATTACATTGTATAGATTATGTAAAATACATTGTATAGACTGCATAATAATACATTGTAGAGGTTGTGTAATGATACATTATAAATGTTGTGTTATACTGCATTTATAGATTGTGTAATGATACACTGTATATGTTGTGTTATTACACATTTTATAGGTTGTGTATTGATACATTGTATAGGTAGTGTAATGATACAATGTATAAGGTTGTGTATTGATACATTGTATAAGTTGTGTATTTATACATTGTATATGTTGTGTAATGATACATTGTATAAGTTGTGTATTTATACATTGTATAGGTTGTAGAAAAATACCTTTTGTATATGTGTATGATATTATATACAATGATGGCATTTTGTTTCTGTCGTAATGAAGATTTATGGAGCGAAGACCACCAACACAATTCAGCATCATTTCGATAGAAACAAAGTGTCATAACATTTTCATTACACTTCATTATCAAAACCAAAGAATGCTAAAGGTATGACCACGTGTCATTTAAACTGCATCTTGTTCCATAACGTCAATACCGCTTCTTTGAGAAAACATCACATTGCACTGTCGCAAAACATGAATGTGACCAATCTGATTGGCAGAAATTGGGTGACATCACAGAACACTCGCTCGATCGCACGAAACGGTGTTGTATGCATCTCCACACTTAAAAGAAACAACTAAACAACTGTATTGAATGAATAAGGCCACCCTCACAGAGAGTGAAAAAACATTTATTAATTACCAAAACGTGATAATAAAACATTATAAGGTGAAATACTCATATATCCCAAATATCACTTACATCAAACATAAAATAATAGGCCAATGTGGGGTTACCAAATAAAAACCGCCAAAAAGACATGAAGATATCTCCACAAGGCATTAAAGTGTCTTCCCCTCTGTCACTGAGTGCAATTCTACATCATATGGAATAACACTTAGAATGTAGACCAATCGACATCTGATAACAAACTTAAAATGCAATACTACATGGTATAGTTTGTGTAATATTACATTGCAAAGGTTGTGTACAATATGTACTTATACATTGTATAGGTTGTAGAACACCTTTTATATGTGTTTATGATAATGCATTTGTTATGTTGTATCAAATACAGTGTATATATTGTGTATAACTCTTTATGTTATATTATAATATATACAATGTAGTATTTGTTATTGTACATATCGCATGTGTTGACACAGAATTTGGACTGTAATTGTATCTTCACACCAGATTATGTACTGGCTTAACTTTTTTAATCTGTGGCGATGATCGCGATCAATATAGCACATCGTGCAACAATAGACCATCGGTGAAGGAAAGGTGTAGAACTTGTCTGTGTTGAACAGCGAGGCTCAGGAGAGTAGTGACAGTTTCCATCAGAAGTAACCGTTTTATACTGAAGTACAGCCAGAAGTAATCTATAATTAACTAAACAGTGCCACTGCCAAACTAGACAGTTTAAACATACCACTGGATGATTTTGTCTACCTAGCGCTTTGGCAATCGTTAAAACAACTCGGGCCTTTCCGTAATATTTTCCAGACATTTCCGAAGATATCACGGAAAAGCCCGAGTGGTTTTCCGATTGTTGTTTCTGAAGATACTAGATCACATTTGAACGTTATAATTATCCAACCATAATATATGTACTGTCAATGAAAGTGCGGAGCCTTGAATGATTGCAAACATAACATATAATAAAAATTCATCGCTTAATGCTAAATATTGCTCCGCATATACAATACTTCTGACGGTGGAGTTTCAAATGTATTAAAATACAAAAATACAATAAACACAGAATTTAAAATTTACTTATTACTTATCATAGGGGGTAACTTTTATAAAACCTTGTCTCGACCTTTGAAGTGATGTTTTGTTGTAGCTGTGGTGAAAAATAATCCCAAATATTATCTTGATTAAATTAATTTTGTATCTGCATTAACGACGGGGACACATATAGGATCTGATAATGACAGTTTCTAACCGTGAACTGACTGTTCATTAATAAAACATAAGTATCGGTAACCTGAGAATGATACGTGTACCTGTTATGGGATGTGCAAGAATTGTCATGTGTTAGCTGTTAGCGCCGAAATGGCAGCTCCGGCTGTATGCTCCCCATGGAGCCGGCTATGTTGCTGTGATATAGCGGTATATATAACTCCAAATTATTATAAATTGTCACTATTTAATTCATTCTAATATTGAAAATTAGACAAACTCTTGAAATCATTGGTCTTTTTCACCTCCTGATCGTGATTTTGACATATTTCGAGGTTTGTGGTCGCCTCCTATAATAACTTTACGCATGAATGTATCATGAACACCATAATACGAAATAGAAACAAACAAACATTATCAAACTTTAGAAATTTGATTTTAGTCAGTAGCCATATTCATTAATTTTGCTCCAGAGACAAAATTGTATAAGACTTAAATCAGCTTTGGATGTACTGAAACGAGAAATGGTAGCACGTTAAGAATATCAATAACCATGATGTTGTCTCATTTACCGTGCTACTCGCATATCAATCGGTTATTTTCAACTTAGAACAGCTTCGTCACGATTAAGTATTCAGAAACAGTGATAAGCTGTCTGGTACAAATATATACATAATACCGACATTTTAAAGGTACAACGTATACACACATCTAATACGATTGCCAGAGTGCCGTTGCTATGGTAACAGATGGACACAATTTGCAGAGCTCTATCAAAGAGTACTTACCCCCTCACAACATTATTTAACGTTAAATCAATTAGCAACAACGCCTTAAACATTTGATTCGTTGGTTAACCGAATAATACTCTGTAATTACCATGTCGAGCTTAAGATGATATTGATTCTAGCCTTACATTGGTCGAAAACAAAAGGTTCAGCCCCATTTAGCACTTGAACTTTTGCCTTGAAAAATCTTAGGGTTTTTCTTGCATGCCATGCCTCTAACAAACTAGGGCAAATAATAGGTTGTTGTTAGTCAAAACAACAGCCAATCTGGTATCGCCCATGACAGTCTATAACAATAGCGCAATGATATCTATGCATTGTTTGTGTATTATATTATGGTAGTGGTGTTATCATTATTGCCCTAGTTATCACGTCGAAATCTGCCGTATTGGTCCGAGTTTAATTAACTTCCTCATTTAGAACTATACATAAATTAATCCCATTTGTTTTATTAATATGATTACTTTAAAAAATTGCATTATCATTACTTTAAAAAATAGCATGAATAGTTGGCCATATTGAAAACACAGACCTAAAGCATTATACACTCTTGTAATTCAGTACTAACATATGTTGAAATACATGCTTCATTTTTTATCAAAATGATGGGGAAAATATCATGTTATTTCTTTATTTGGAACCCTGATCACATCTCATTCATTTACATAGGTGGGATAATTGGCGTTGTCGTTGCTTTCTCCTTGACCTTGGCGGTGAACGTCGTCGTTACATCATAACCTGCTGGAGCCGTCTAACGTGTTGTTACCCAATTCCCGTACGATTACTTTTAATATTTCATCTTTGCGTGTCATGTACAAATTCAGCTGACATTTCCTCACTAGATCTAGAATCTAGCTTGTTTGTCTGACAACCTGTCACGTCCGTCCGTGTCCATTTACCAATCTTTGTCTTAGGTGTCGTCAGGAGCGGCGGTCGTCAGGGGCGCCGGTCATAATGGCGCCGGTCGTCAGGTACACAAATATAACTTTCGGTTATATTTATCTACTGTTATAGCCTGTTTCAAAAAAATACAGTGAATGTTGTTTTCTGCTGGCCACAAAGTTGAATAGCCAAGTAAAATCCTGGTAAAATCAAACATCACCATTTTTTTTCTTGTCAATATGCCGCCATTTTTTTTTTCGATTCAAATTCTATTTTTTTTTATATGGTATTGAAACAATATTGCTACAGTTAGTTAATAATTTCTGATAACGTATCCTTGTTTTCGTAAGAATTATAGCATAAACTTTATCGGTATTACATAGATATAATACAATTTTAATGACTTACGCACCCTGCCTCTTTCGATCTGTCCCGGTATCAAGTGAAAAAGATGCCGAAGAATCTGCGTTTTGGAATTAAAAGGCAAGGAATGGTCATACAAAATGAACATCGAGCGTCCTATAACATGGTAATAGCCAATGAACATCGAGCATCCGATGACATGGCAATAGCCAATGAAAATCGAGCGTCCGATGACACGGTAATAGCCAATGAAAATCGAGCGTCCTATGACATGGTAATAGCCAATGAACATCGAGCGTCCAATGACATGGTAATAGCCAATGAACATCGAGCGTCCGATGACATGGTAATAGCCAATGAACATCGAGCGTCCGATGACATGGTAATAGCCAATGAACATCGAGCGTCCGATGACATGATCACGGACGATGGATATCGAACATCTAATGGAATGGTCATACACATTTAACATCGAACGTCCAATGACCTCTACGACATGTAAATACACAATATACATTGATCATCAAATATGACGTCTATGATATCATTTTCTCGCTAAGTTACACAACACACATTGGGCGTCCGATGGCATGATCATAGACGATGAATATTGAGCGCCTGATGAAATGGTCATACACAATTAACATCGAGCGTCCAATGACCTCTACGATATTGAAATACACAATATACATTGATTGTCCAATATGACGTCCACGATATAATTTTCTCGTTAAGCTACACAATACACATTTAGCGTCCAATGACCTCCACGATATAGAAATACGTCGTTGTGTGTTGGGCGTCTATCTCGTCTCCTATATCAGTATTCTTGCTTCAGTGCTTTTGATCTATTGTTAATCTGACCATGTTCTGCGTTGTCCTTTAATTTCGCATACAGAGATAATGTGTTTCATGTAAAGGTCATCAAAATAGAGGAACGGTTAGACACTGAACCAGGTTAATTTCGCTACTCATGCCAAACATCATAAAAATGCATCACATCTAATCGTGGTCGTTGCATATTCATGTAATTTTCAAAACTGTTTTGGCAATTGTGGCAAAACAAACGAAAAAAAAGCAGAACTTGAAACATAAAAACAATTTGGAACCAAGTACACTGCAGACTTTTCAACATCAGCCGCTCACCTAGATCCTTACATAACCAGTAAAAGCTAACAACTAATCTGTATGATTAGCGTCATGATTTCAATTTCCGAAATGTTAATTTTCCCTTTTTAGATAGCAACATCCCCGCCTTCCATTCATTTGGTATTATCCTGCCCCAATTGATTCCAAATTCAAGGACTTGCTCCTGATATCATGATTACCTAAACAGATGTCAACAACTAGGAAAAAACAATAAGGGATTTCGAGAGACATATACGGGTTTATGAAGACCAGGGACACATTTTACGGTCGATTTCCTCGCGTGAAATGAAGTTGGCCCTGTGTGATACTTGATAATATGCCTGGTTGTCTATTTGTCACCACCATTGTTCTCATTCGGTAGATGTAACTTAACCAGGATTTGACCAAGATTTACACTGCAGTATTCGACGAACAGAAGACGCTTACACTTTGGAACGCATGGTCTTATTCTCCTAATACTTACGCTAAGGTTTCAATGCAAATCTCGTTTTATCGATTAAGAGTTGGGATGAGAATGTTGTATGTTGGTACAATAGTAGTTAACAATGGGGTCAATATATTGATAAATATACTTGGAAGTTATGTAATAGATAATTCCAAAAAGGTTTATCGAAATACGAAGAACTGGCTGAAAATTTAAAATGACATTTAAAAGGACTGTTCTCATGTGAGTGTTTAACGTAATCCTTGGTAGCATACATCCTTAATTCCTAGGTAACATGTGACTTTCAGGTGATACACTTTTTGTTATTGGAGAAATTGTATTTAGATAACAATGAGGTTTTATTTGGCACTCAGATTAAAAAGAATAAAAACGCATCCACGCCAAGGACGTACTACATGTCCAAATGTCGCGCATGCTCAGAACTTCGTACGAAGGTTCTATAAAGCTTGGGCTTTTGGCAGTGAACAGCCACTGATCGATAGCTTAGATACTCGGGAGGCGTATTGACATGAAGGTGATTGTGGAATTGGATTGTTTCGTAGTTTTATATGAACATGGACAAAGTTCGCTTAATCGTTATAATTAACAGCGGACGTAATGCAGATTGCAGTTTGAAGTGTGTGTGATCCTGGAATTATTTAAGTGGTGTTTTGTTTACAGAAATCACATCGACTGACTGTTATTAGGCTGTGGAGTTATACATATATAACGTATGTATCATACATTTTATGAATGCAGTACGCAATTAGCAGTAATTCATTAGTTAGTATTTAATCACTAATTATTAAGAACGATTTATCTTCATGAGGGTAACATTGCAACTACAGTGTCGGTATCATTTAATGATACCATCAATGTTCTTTATTTTGAAAAAGAAAAAGAAAAAAAAGGGAGATGTAAAATATTTATCTATTTATGGATAATCAATTTAGTTTACACAAGCTATAATTTGCAAACTTGATATATCACTTTAAAGTCAAATTACATGTCGACATATTTAACACTGACAGAAGACATTAAATACTTATCACATATCTGCCTTGTTCCACCATGTTACATTGCTATGCCATGTATTTTACAGGAAACCTGTAATTAATAATTGGTAATTAATGACATCAGAATAATTATATGACGTCGCGCGATTATCTCTGTAGAGATAAATACATCGTCTGAGTTGAAATTCGCCTGCCTTATATATATATATAAAAAACTTTGACACAATTTACATATATTATATGCATCTACCAAACTTTTTATTATTTCTCTGTTTTAATTTTGAAGGACAGAGCAGGTTTCTGGTTACCAAGAACAGCGTCTCGAGAGCTCTAACTCTTAAACATTGACTTAAACATGATTAAATTCCAATCTTCCTTTAAGTGTTTTCCGCGTTTCCTTCTACCAACAATCTATGTTGAGACAGAGAATATTTCGCGATATCTCATATCTCGCTCTCTTATCTACCACGTATAACATCAAACCAAAAATAAGAAATGATTAACAAATGTAATTTTCTAAGTAATGATATTGCGTCTTACGAAAATAAACTGGTTTCGTAAGATCAGAAAATTCAATCACATCCATTAATTTGACGTAAAACCTTTTGACACTGACCATCATCTCAATACAAGCATTAGGTCATTGTTAGTAAGAGTTTTTGGACAGACTAAACATAGTTCCCTCGACAAGTCGATGTTCTGTAAATTTATTTTTTTCTTCAGTCGATGTAATCTCAATATAATGCTATCACACATGTGTTTAATTAAAACAAAACATCTTTATCACACGTGAATGCAAACTTTATTTATTTTACAACAATTGCAAAAGTTATATACACTTATATTAATCACGCTTCTGCATCTTGATTGAAGCGCAATGAGGGGGCTCTTACTGTGGGAGGAAACCGTAGAATCCGGGGAAAACCCACGTAGTCGGGTAGGTGACCCCATACCTTTTCACGTCCGATCGGGGAATGGAAACCCGGCCGCCTAGGTGAAACCACTGTGACACCTGACGACCCGTTCAATTTATTCTTATTCCAACTATATTCATAACATGTGACCAAAGCACGCTTCTCGTGTCCAGCTGCGTTTATCACCTCATTAACGCCCCATATATATACAAGGACGATATGACGAAGTCACATGTTTCTCAATTCAAGTGATGCTTCTGTAATAGCATTGCATGAATATCATACCACTTCAGTTCATCTTTGTTGAAATATAGAGCCTAAAAGGAGAACCATTTCCAAAATTAGGAAAGAATTTTATGAAGTGAGAGGTTTATATTACATGACCAGTTTTCTCTTTGGTATATCAATACTATAAATCAACTAATCTTCACGTGCGATTAATTTTCGCGTATTTTGCAGGCGATTAAAAATGAGCGAAATTAAATCGCCGTGAAAAATCGTTAGGCATGAACACGCGAAAATGAATAAGTTGGTCGAAGGGTTCTTCCACGGGTTGAACTGGTTTCATTGTACATCGCATCACCGGTGATTATTTGGTTGATCATCTTGTCCTGTATATATTTTGATAAGTTGGTGTTGGGATTGGCGAGTAGATGTATCTTCCGTTATATAACGTGTTGTTTTGTACTATACTTCTTAATCTCTTGTTGAAACCTCGAGAGACATTCGATGTCAACAACGACGTACTAATGCTTTCTCGGTTTCTCTTGGGATTTTGCAAGAGACACACAAAGTTAAGCACATTTCAAAGTAAATTCAGAGCTCGATACATCAGAGTTGAAATGAGTTGAACTGCATTATACAGCTGTTTCGTCCTTCTAGAACTCGTCAGTGATGCTAGTGATAGCATACACATGTTTAGGTCTTTTAGGATTCCTTAGTGATGTTTTCGTCCTTCTATGTGTCGTCTGTGCTGCTAGGGACATCATACAGCTATTTTGACTTTCTATGATTCATCAGTGATGTTAGGGACATCATACAGCTGTTTCATCCTTCTAGAACTCGTCAGTGATGCTTATGATTTGCCAGTAAAGTTAGTGACATCATACAGCTGTTTCATCCTTCTATGACTCGTCAGTGGTGCTATGGATACATACAGCTTTTTCGTCCTTCTAGGACTAGTCGGTGATGTTAAGGGTAATAAGTAAGCAAGGTCAAAACAATTGAAGTGTTAAATTCTGAAAGGGAGGCGCAAAAGACCCCGTAATTTAAATATATATCAATATGTTTATTACTTATTCTGGGAAATAACATTTGAAGCATTTTGCTTAGTAAAATTTTGCAATAAAACATGTTAACAGAGATTAAAAATCAAGGGAGTTAGCATTTTCATAACCTTTATGACAGCGTATTCAGTGGAGTTAAACCCCAGCGAATATTACCAACTATGTAAAGATATCGGTCAAAAGAAAAAAATCATTGATTTGAGCTTCCTATAGGCATATAATCTGGTAACGGTCTTACAAATGAATCCCAATATTTTATGCAGGAAACGTTTCATCTGAAGCACCTAAAGCTACATTTTTAAAACTCGGTCATTTTCTTTTCTTGCAATCTAATTCGCGTGTTTTGCGTTAATGTTGATTTAATTACAGCCCGAAAATGAACTGTTTATTTGCACAGACACGATTTCTAATCAAGTGTTCAAACCTTTTGCAATCTGTATTAGTAACTATGAGTTTGTGTAAGGATGAAAATGAAGCTCTGATTAATATTGCCTAGAATCTCTGCCAACCTGTTGCCAAGGCTGCGTCAATGACTCTGGTAGCTGAGATTAAACACATCAAATCATCACTGTAAATATTAATACCCGTTAGATAGTGTGTCCCGAGTCTATGATGTAAATAGCTAACAAATCAAATTTAATCATCTATGTTGTTGTAATTGTATACACGATCCCCGCGTGACCTGTACATGAAACACATAGGTAGTGTCATGTCAGGCGTACATTATCGTTAGCGCGAGACAATATGTCTATTACCGATCCTCCTGCCGTAATTATAGGTATATTAAAATTGTCAATTACAATATTTGTTACAGTTCGAGCCATATCTTACAAAGATATGGTTTATATTGTTGATCATTTCCTTTGCTTAATTATATACACTGATGAAATCAATAATATACAGTGATGAAAGCAGTAATTAAATTTCAAGTCATCTACAAAAATATTATATTTCTATCGTATTGATCATTTCCTTTGCTTAATTATACACTGATGAAATTAATTACTTGCACTGATTAAATAAATTAAATACACCGATGAAATAAATTAAATACACTGATGAAATCAATTACATACACTGATGAATCTAATTATATATACTGATGAAATTAATTATTGACACTTATGAAATCAATTACATACACTGAAATCAATTACACTGATGAAATCAATTACATACACAGAAGAAATCAATTGCATACACTGTTGAAATCAATTACATACACTAATGAAATCATTTACTTACACTGATGAAATTAACAATATACACTGATGAAATGTATTACAAACACTGATGAAATCAATGACATACACAGACGAAATCAATTACATACACTGATGAAATCAATTAATTACACCGATGAAATCAAAACTTCTTTAATTACAACGTTCCTTACAGATACAATTTCCGTCGCTCGGAAATTTTGTTTACCCAACATACCGTGTTAACATGGCGCAGCTAATTAGGTGTTAATGACCTGTCATCAGAATTACGATTTCCGTCATAGATGTTGAATGGTGACAAATTTTGTCAAATAGCAATTAGAGATATGCAGATTGACAATTAAGTATGTTATTCCAGACCTGGCCTAAATTTGTATGGCGGGTGTCGTTGATGGAGTAGAAGACGATTGCTCGCCCGGAATTTTCTAGTGCTCCTTGAAAATCTATATTTTTGTTCCTATAACCTGCACTCGTTATATCGATTTTGAGTTAGAATGGCCGTTTTCGTCACTTTGTCAGTATCCCTTGTTGTTTTTCTACTTTGTGTGTGCCGTAGAGAGTTCTAAAAGGGGTTCGTTTTGGGGGTGGGGTGGGGTAGGGGGCGGGGGGTCTGCTGGCAAATATTGTCTACTGGCCAATATGAATTAGTAGATGTTATCAATCATCACTATCATTTTAAAGAGATTTCATGTTAATCATTTTCTTCACATTTCACTACTGAAGTTGACTTATAATCACTGTATTTTTATCGTTGTTTCTACATTTTAACATCAGAATCAATCAATTTTCAATATTCTTGGAAATTAAGAAATATACCATAACTACAAATCTAAGAATTCAATACCAACACGTTTTTTTTTTGTTTTGTTTATTGTTTGTTTTTTCAAAAATCACAGGTATCGCTATATATATATATATTTTTTTTCAAATATCACACATGATGATTATCAATGAAATATCTCAGATTTCTGCCTGAAATCCAAAATATAGATCGGATCCTCTTGACAAAGACAATGGCATTTTGTTCCAGTATGAGACATGTACCTAGACTAATGGCTACAGGTATCGCTGGGCAATGTGTAATGTTTCTGTGATATTCCGAATGAATGCGAGTACAATTCTCAAAGTACGGTAATGTTAATTAGAAATATCACGATACAAATTACACACCAGCCAGTTAATATAGGTTAATCATACATAGATCAATGTCAACAAGCCATTTCGTTGACATCAAAAGCTTGTCTTTAATCAAAATACAGGTGATATCGTAGTATAACGGAAATAGTGGGAGTTCTATTACGCGTCATGACATGACATGTTTGGACGGGTGTCGTCGACAATGTGGAAGACATTCAAAGAATCGAACACCTGGACTCATTCTCTGTGTAATGTGTCAAAGGTTTCCATATAAATCGTCCCTTTGTTCTAGTTTATCCATTGTTGTTTATCTATGTTGAGTCTATTACAATAGTTCCCTCAATATAGGACTGGTGGGGTATCCAGTTACTAGCTCGGTATCATTAACACGTATTACTTGTAAAATGG
The DNA here is from genome assembly GCF_902652985.1 of Pecten maximus. NCBI lineage: Eukaryota > Metazoa > Mollusca > Bivalvia > Pectinida > Pectinidae > Pecten > Pecten maximus. The sequence continues at coordinate 22,764,075 of NC_047030.1, read as the reverse complement.
TACAAATTTACAAAATCTTACAAATCTGAATTATTTTTAGATTTGTGAATATGGCGTCCAAATGACGTCATATTTTGATCAGGTGACCAGAATGTAACTATACTTCTGTAAACGCAATCCTTATTAAAATGAATTGTTTCTCTTTACGCCTTTTTATTTTCATAGTTTTCATATGAAAATAAAATGATCAGTACATTGTACATGGAACATAGATAATATTGAAGACACCTTCCGTTTGGAGAAAATACCCAGGTGATACTGTAAATATGATGAAGTAGTTTGCTAATTCCAGTAATAGCAAAACTAAAAATGATGAAAAAAAGAAGTTTTAAGATAGAAGCAGGTGTTAGACACTGATGGTGGACTTTATTCCCCGACGTTCGCTCTAACCTGTATGCCATATTTTAATTCATTACCGAAACTGATAAGAATGTTACATATATTTGACGTTCTTTTGCGATACAAAGCTACAAATTATGAAAGGTATTGATTTATGGATTTATGGTATTACCCAATTTAGATTTTGCCATCTCTCTCTCTCTCGATATATTTTAGCCTCCGTCGAGTTATCAACACTTTAGACCCTTAGCATTACTGAGGATGACCAGAAGGACGAAACCATTGCATGATGCAGTTCAGCTCATGTTGGCTGTAGAAACCTTCAATTTGCATTGAAAGGTGTTGATACATTGTGTGTCTTTTTTCATCTCTTTGACGTTATTAACACTGTAGCTTCAACAGTTCTAATATCTGTTTTCAGCTGTATGCAGTGATCATGCAACGGTTGTTCCTGGCAAAGGTAAGCTTACAGTGTATTGGATACAGTCCCTAACCCTAACATTCGATCCTTTACTTGAAGAGAAAAGTATGATACACAGCCAATATTTCCCCCCTATATTCTATCCCTGTGCTGATGACTTGTGTTTATAATGATAATCTGAAGCCTCATTTCCTGCTGACCTCATTATTTTATTTTAGTATTTTCTGTTAATTTTTATGCTTCGCTTTGATTTTTGTAGCTGTATGTTATAAAATAGATTAGAGTGAACAATCTCCTGATATATAGTCATAAAATAACTTAAAACTACAAACGGGATATAGTCTACCACTAACATTTCTAATAAAAATATTCTTTTATGTTATCATACTACTTTGTATAACATTGTGAAAGCCAATTTGAGTCTCATACTAAAGACAAGACAGACGTGATTCCTCAGATTACTGTTCGTGATATATATACTGTACACATCATCACACGTAACAGAATCAATAGAAACATATAATTTGATATTTGTTGTCTGTGTACAGATCCTTTATAAAAAAGGGACCGTGTTTAGTCAATACATCGTCACATGGAATATGTAACGATTTCAGATTTTGTTTGAAGGGGATTAAAGTTAAGCCAACGGGCAATGTACTACATGATCTTCAATAACTACTTTGTATATGCTAGTAGAAAATAGCATATTATTTTATAAAAGGACAGTATACTGGTTATGAAAAACATTTTACAAATACAAGATAGTCAGCGGTAAGTAAAATAATCACAGAAAACATTTTACGTCAATAGGTTTCGTCGATTAAATGGCATGACGTCTTATATACGAGGGCTAATTGATAAGTTGTGAGCCTCATACTGAAGGATTTGAATTTTACCGGACATGTTGTATTATTTTTCAACACAATCCCATGCAGTATCTATTCACTTTTGCCAGCGGTGTTTGAGGGCCTCAATGCCACTTTTAGAGAACTCCTTTTCTAGGCTGTTCAGAAAGTCATCCATTACATGAATGACGTCATCACCGGACAGAAAGTGGGTGCCTGAAATAGCTGCTTTCAGTTTCGGAAATAGATTAATGTCTGATGGACCGAGATCAGGTGAATAAGGCGGATGCTCAATCAATTTAAAGCCACAATCGTAAATGACAGCCATGGCAATGACCGACTTGTGAACAGGAGCATTGTCCTGATGAAATAACACAACTTTCGTGAGCTTTCCGCGGCGGTTAAGTTTAATATTTTCCCGTAACTGCCTCAGAAGTGAAGCACAATATGTGCCATTGATTGTTTGTCCCTTTTGTCAGTCATAACACTATCATGAATTTTATTGACCGTTTCTGGGCTTGCAACATTGACAGGCCTTCCAGGACGTTGTCGGCCGCGCCTAAATTCCACCACCCACCTTTTCACCGTAGCATATGAAGGGGCATATTTCCCTAGTGTTGCTACCATATTATGGATATCCTTAGGTGTTAAACCTTTTTTTCACCGATTTAAATTAACTAAATGAGACCAGTCCTTGGGTACACGGTCCTATATAGTCAGGGAATAGTAGGACTTAAAAATCCTTGAGTACCTCCTTCAATACGAGGCTCAAAACATATCAATCATCCCTCGTACCTATATAAAACACATTATACGGGTAAATTGTTTAAAAAAGATATTTTTAAAAGTATTTTGAAAGGAACGTTTGTCCCCGAAAGAGTAAACATGTCGTTTATTTAAACAAATGTACTATTCCATTCCTGGACCTGTACAAGATGACACAAGACTATCTGATCTTTTCAGGGTTTAATCAATGTTCCTTTAATATAAAATCACTATGGGATTTAAATGGGAAATCTTAGTGAAAACAAAACCTCTAAATTCTTAAATGCTTTCCCATGGGAAATTATATGTTAAAACATTATTTCTGTTAAGGAATATTTATGAAGCTGAGGCTCGGTAATATCAAGCATTGTATGGATATCGGATATGTAGGACAAGAAAATATCTTAGAGAACGTTGAATGTTTGGCGCAAATAAGTACAGACACAGCTTATCCCGTTTCCATCAAATATTATAGCATCTTTAATTCATAAAAGTCGGGGCCGCGGTGGCTGAGTAGTTAAGGTATCCCGACACTTTATAACAAGCCCTCTACCTCTTGGTTGCGAGTTCGAAACCTACATGGAGAACATTGACGAGCAGACATCAACTTAATTCAAACGCACAATTCTAACTCCTACCTGATCAAACGTAGCAGCAGGAAATACCAACATAATAACTAAACCGTAATTCTTACTGAAAATCGATTAATCATAACAAGAGAGATTTTTTCAAATGAGCAAAAATACGGGTGTGTAAAGAGATCCTTGAAAACAGAAATTAAAGCAAGGGTAATAAGATAGTGTGTTCTGTAAGGGTAAGCGTGTTCTTCATTGACTACACCCGCCATACAAATCTAGGTCACGGCGACACCCGCCATACAAATCTAGGTCAAATCGACTACACCCGCCATACAAATCTAGGTCAAATCGACTACACCCGCCATACAAATCTAGGTCAAATCGACTACACCCGCCATACAAATCTAGGTCAAATCGACGACACCCGCCATACAAATCTAGGTCAAATCGACGACACCCGCCATACAAATCTAGGTCAAATCGACTACATCCGCCATACAAATCCAGGTCCAATCCAAGTCAAATTCTTAAATGCGAACATAGTAAAACAAAGGCAAGATGTTAGCAAAATATCAAGAAAATAAAGACTTGTACAAATAACTTTTAAGTTCAAAACGATGCGAGATGAATAAGGTATATCAAAAGAGAAAAGCATCTACAACCGCCATGTGGCATGTAAATATAGGTCAGATAATATCTTGAATAGAACGAACATGAATACCAACAAGCAAGTATACATCGCATATCGTAAAAGAAATAATGGTTCGTGTCAAATACATCCTCCTTTGGTCTTAATCATCTTGCTCTTTTTTAGCTGTTGACAACTATGACAGAAACCGAAGGCTGGCAAAGAAGGGGACTTACTATCAATCGAGGTTTTTGATTACATAAAATTAAACCTCGACCACTGTGACTTTCGCACGACTAAAATAGGGCTCAAATCTGTTGAAATCCTTAACAGAAAATATAAAAATTGTTTTTTTCTGTCATTCTTTTTTTCTAGATTTTTTTCTAGATTTTTATTTTATTTTATTTTCTCAAGATATGCCTATATAATACCCCTGGGAGTGTTATATAATGAGTGTCACACCATTTCCTCCTTTTAAATTCGACCAACTCAAAAGAATTCGTATCGATTGGATTAATAATGTCATTCAAAATAGCACATCATCCAAACATAAATGTCTGTTTCCTTTCCAGCAGACTGCTGAGTATAAATTTAATTGACTAGAGCAGTTGCTTACTAAACACAAATAAGACAATCTACTGCAAAATGCAAAAATGCATTGATAATTACTATTGGAAATGAAGAGCAGAGTATATTTAGAAAATGTTATTGGAATGCAACTGACATTATGATGGGGAAAATATATAGCTTGCATATAATTGTTTATTTTTAAAAGCACTGGCATACAAGTAACATTTAATTCCATGTCGCTTGCAAACAACTCGCCCGTCTCTAAGCAACGAACACTGCAGAGAATTTCTTTCATTGTGTAAGGCACTCGGCATGTCGCCTGGAATGTTGAAATAACACCGTACCAAAATAGGTTTTCTTACTTTAATCAGCGCATCTTCGCCATCGATGTATCTTTTGCATTTCCAAATCTGTCGCCCTTGAACTTCACTACAATTACAGGAAATGTGGAATTGGTGGGAGCTGCTTTTTTGTCGAATAAAGGAATCGTGTTTTCAGGAGCAGAGAAGCAAAAGAGAGCGATCTCTAAATGAAAGGGAAAGGTTACTATTCTTACAGTTGATACTATATATCATCTCTTCGACTATTACGTGCAACAAAGACATTAAATACTTTTATGTATGCTATTATATCATAGCACTTAATGGAAAGAAATCATAGCTACTGGTACAATTATAGGTAAATGTTTTGCTTTATCATTGAGTATATTTAACCAGCAAACTTAAACACACGAATTAGATTGACCAGTCAGTGATGAGAATACAACAAGGAAGAGTCGCTAACCGTTCCCGTGCCACTTTTGTATTTCTTATTTTTATTCATTTATTTTAATTTTTTGAGCAGAGACTTCTTCTATTGATTATAAATGTCCAACGAAAGAATTTGACCTCCTCATTGCGTTTATTTACATCCATTTGTTTGATAGCGTGGTGTGCCTTCGTGAGAATAAACAAATCATTATCAATCACAACTCGACATTAAAAAACAGAAACTGATAAAGATCAAGGAATATCCTAAGCTTTGGTGAAAGAAAAATAAGTCTATGCAAAAACCATCGTTTGTAGTGGGTTTTTTTTTGGGGGGGGGGGGGGGGGGGGGGGGGGTGATTGTTTGCTTGCTTGTTGTTGTTGTTGTTTTTGTGTGGTTTTTTTTCTTCATGTATTCATTTGCCGTTTTCTAGGCACAATTTACAATTACACCGATAGATCTACGCCATACCGAAGAGAGCAAGACTTGCAATTACTAATGTCACTGACCATTATTTTCTAGCCCAGATTTAGAATATCCAATAGTGTGGTTCAATTTGCAGAACATACATTCCAATTTCTTTCTGTTAAATGGAACGCTACCTTCTGTATGGACGGACCGATTCGTCGGACACGTTCCATGGAAGATCACATATGGCGGCCTGTGAAAGTTATTCGTTGTATTACATCAATGTTATATATAAATACCAATTGGTGTCACAGTGAGTAAAACCCGTAAAAAGGTGGTAAACAGATTTGTTTGACAGTTTTCACAAATGAACCATTGTTGATTTTCCTTTTTTCTTTCCGATAATATATATTTACTCTTTGAAAGTAATATAGACGAACTGTTCCGTTTAGTTTTGGACCGGATTATCTGGAATGTGCTTCTAAATGTAACAGGCCGATAATCAATATTCACTTTTCAAAGATGATGTTATCTTAAGCAAAGACATCGCCAATGCTTTGAAATGCGCTAAAGATACCATTTTATTGAATTTCACGGGCACAAAAATCATTCTGATAAAATTATGCTTTTGATCAATCTATCGCGGCTTCATCAATAATTGATCTACATGGTGACAACTTTTGAATCCTAGTAAACAAAGTTGCAACGAAACAAAATGGCGTCAACAATCTGACACTAGCTCATCTGAACCACAAGAATTTCTCGAAATCATTCGAAAACTCCCAAAAGACCAATAACACTATGTTTCAATGTTGTTGTTTTTTTTGCTTATTGACAAATATATTCCTCTGTGAAATTGTAAAAACTCGAGTATAGATCAACGTATTAGCACTGAAATGGAATCATTGTGGAGCTTAAAATTCCTCCTACTGCAAAGCTAAATCCTTTCGAGATCGTTCAAAATACTTTTCACTGAGATGTGTGTTAAATATTTTAATTATCTGCTCTCGACTTTTAATAAATGTATTATATTCTATCGAGGCATTACTAATTACATAAAATATACATGTATTTATAATAGAATTATTAATTATGATTCCTACGGGTGAAGTAATACATAAAGAAAAAGAAAAACTGAACAACACGTCTTTAGTACTTTCATATATATAAGAAAAAGGAATCTATCTTTGCGAAAGTTAACGTCAAAATAACAACAACAAAAAACAAGAGTTTGCCGTTAGGCCTTTCTGCCCTCTCAGGCTTCTTCAGGTGGAGCCACCCGAAGAAGCCTGAGAGGGCAGAAAGGCCTAGCGGCGAAGTCTTGTTTTTTGGTGTTTTTTTTATGTCTTTATATATATTTCTTTATATAGAATTGTTATTGAATATAAAATGTTGAAGTTCGATATCACTATAACTGTGATGTTAATTTTATTTTTACATTAAATAATGCCAATATACATACATTTATCTCTCCAATAGATTGGTACGACACTGTCATGGTGTAAAACAATACTATTGTTATGGACATAATTCCATCGAGATTGGATTACTTACATTGCTACCTTTACGTCAACAAGCATTAATTTCCTATTTGTTTTTGACGCAATACGACTACGGTGTTGATTTAGAAACAGACGATAAAGTATGGATCCCCTGATCAAACCTTCTGATAATTGTATCCTCAAAACAAAACATATTCTATACTTTGTTGTTTTTTTGTTTGATTTTTGTATTGCTTTTTATTCTATTTTTTTTTCAAAAGATACAATATGAACAACTTGGAACGGCCAGGATAAAAATATACACAATATAGAAAAGAAATATACACAATATAATCAGACTTATGTTAGTTCTTATTTCAGCTGTATCCACTTTTTATTTATTTCCAATAATAGAAAAAAATAATCATCAACAAAAATACGTATACATCGTACGTATGAAGTTCTAGGAAAATCATCAAATTGGAATTGAATGCATACATCATAATACATGTACGATGAAATTGACGTTCCATATTTTTGAAGAGTCAATTCAAGGCAGAATAATCATTGGTTGTTGATATTATGCAAATAAGTTTCATTGATTGGTCAATTAGTGTGAGGGGCGGAGTCCATTTCCTCTTCAAGCTGCCATCTTCGATTGTTTTACAATCCCTACTAAATCGGCGTGAACAACCATGGTCCAAAGCTGTAAATTTGGCAGTAGCCATGTTTGCGAAGCTGGTGGTCTTTAATCTACCGTATCTAGGCTGTATTATAATTTTAGGTTTGCAAAAAAAGGTACAATATCGTTCTGTGAATGCTATTTTTTTTTGTTAATATCCATAAACATTTATATTTCTCTAATTAAAACAAAATGTCAACGATTGGTTCAACCTTTCTTATCACTGTTTTGGAATTTCTGTGATAATTTGTGTATAATCACGATGTCAATGTTAATGTAAAACAAAGGGTCCTGAGACCCGACATCTACGAGGGCTGATTGATAAGTTGTGAGCCTCATATTGAAGGATTTGATTTTGCCGGATATATTGTATTATTTTTCTTCATAATTCCCTTCAGTATCTATACACTTTTGCCAGCGGTGTTTAAGGGCCTCAGTGCCACTTTTATAGAACTCCTTTTCTTGGCTGTTCAGAAAGTCATCCACTGCATGTTAGGGTTAGGGTTAACGTTAGGGTTAGGGTGTCTGAAATAGCAGTTTTCAGTTTTGTAGATAGATGAAAGTCTGATGGAGCGAGATCATGCGAATAAGGCGGATGCTCAATCAATTTAAAGCCACAATCGTGAATGGCAGCCATGGCAATGACAGACTCTTTCACCCTTACCCTAACCGATTTTGCCCATTTTGCAAAATCCGCTTGTCTTCTTTACTTTAGAATGCTACCTCGTCGATATAAAGTAACTAAATGAGACCAGTCCTTGGGTACACTGCCCTATATAGTCAGAGAATAGTAGGACTTAAAAAGAACATCCTTGAGTACCTCCTTCAATACGGGGCTCACATATCGATTAACCCTCGTACGGCAGGTAATCTTCGCTTTGCTTGATAAAGCGACAGAATTATAGAAATGATATTGGAACAAATTGTCCTTAAGCAAAAGCACTCGCCCAGTGGTAAAAAATGACTAAGACTTATCAAAGCTGAAATCTGATGTGCAAAACATTGACCTTACATATATAGCAGACAATTGACGTGCAATGAAGGAATTGTTGATTAAATCCCGTCTCAACTATTGGATGGGGTAATGAAACGTCACACCCGTAAAGGTCATGACCTAATTGACTAGGGTATTCGTATACCTGAGATATCTATTGATTCATTTCAAATTTTAATCAATTTTTTCCATCTTTTCTTTTTTTGCAGATATTTCCCGACCATTCCGACCATGATGGTGTAACAGCATCCATACATATAATGTCACGTGATGTGGAAATGATTTATTGAAACGTTTTGCACAAGAGCTGAAAAATGTCTCAGGAACCGGCCATCAATGTGAACTTTAGCGCCATGGACACGTTCAGAAACGAAGCTTTAGAGATGGTCAGCGCTAACTACATGTACTACCATGGTTACGTTAGTTTGGTTGTGTGTCTGTTCGGAATACCCTCCAATTTGATTAATATTACAGTGTTAACGAGACGCCATATGAGGACACCTATCAACTTTATTCTCACGTGGATGGCTGTTTCGGACCTGCTGACGATGATGTCATACGTTCCTTTCGCTGTACATTACTACTGCTCTTTTTCGCCTTATACAGTGTCCAAGGAGAAGAACAGCCTACCCTGGATGCGTTTTCTGTTATTCCACATCAATTTCACTGCCACGACACACACGGTCTCAATATGGCTAGGCGTGGCACTGGCTATCTTTCGATATGTTCACATTCAGTCGCCCGCTAAGGGAAGTCTTACACACATGCGAAGAAAAATCCGAGCGAGAATAGTAGTTTTCGTTATATATATATGTTCTGTTTTATTATTAGTTCCAAATTTTGTCTCCAACAAGCTGGTGCCGTTATCGGAAAACTCTTCCATTTACATACTGGAGGATTTTCATCTAGGAACCGCTGACGTCAAACCGGTGGTGATGATAAACTTGCTATTATATAGCGTCATGGCAAAATTTCTGCCGTGTGTTCTTATCACAGCTTATGGAGGGATTCTTTTACGAACGCTACGTAACACAATGATAGTAAAACGCCGGATGTGGACAAACAATAACCTACTTCCGCAGAAATCCTACGACACCACAAAAACAACATATATGTTATTGGTCGTTATCATATTGTTTGTAGTTACAGAACTTCCACAGGGAATTCTAATCCTTCTGAGCCTTTTCCTAAAAGGTTTCTTCGAGCATGTTTATATTCCACTTGGTGACGCAATGGATATAATAGCACTAATCAACAATGCCATCAACTTTCTATTGTATTGCACCATGAGTAGTGACTTCAGAAAAACACTCGTCCAAATGGTATGTCAGTTACGGAAACGAAAACCGAAAACAAGAGAGCTCCCTATACCAGCTCAAAACAGAGTTCGAATATATCAAAGTTTATTACATAGGATGGACAGGTGATAAAGATCCGCATTGTCTCATTATTGAAGTATATTAACTGACCAACGAGAGAACTCAATTAACACTACGAGCATGCATGCGTCACATGTCAAAATCGTATTTACATCGACAATGAGAATAGCCTTAACTATTGATTTTTGTGAACAATTTACTAACAGCAGGAAGTATCATTCAGAGTCAATATAGGAGCCAGCTTTATGGGGTTTTTGAGTACCCTATAAAGACTTCCGGCACAAACAGGCAGTGAAATTAATTTCGTCTGGCAATTCTTTTAATTACGTTAGGAAGGTGATTTGTTAGATATGCTAATCAGAACGCTGTAAATGTGGTGCCTACCATTGTCCGTCATATTACGAGTCTATTGACCAGTCAATGATGTAACCTGCTCAGTAGGGATTCCGGCCGCGCACCGCCATTTGCATTCACAAAACGTTTGCACGTGCATCTCCACCTATGTTTTCTATCTGTCATTTACTGCATTCTGTGGACGTTTTTACTTGTGAAAATCATTCCTTTTTATCCCGCCCTTAATCTTTGACTTGAATTGGTCAATGATATATAGAATACCTTTCTGTGTAAGCATGTATGTTATTCAGTATTTTTCATAATTTACATCATCTTTGTTGTTAAAAATTATATTTAATAAATATACCGTGGATTTATATAGTATGAAACATTATTTTCATGTTTATTAAGGGGAAATTGTAAACTCGCAAGAGTGCATCTGTCATAAATAAATGACCTTTTAAACAACTCTAATGTTCTCGTGAGTATTTACCTGATGTTTCTATTTTTAGAACAAACTGAGTACCGTTTTTGAAGTCATAGCATTTGTGAAGTCACAATTGGCCTATGTAAATTTCAAGATAATTATAATACACTTCCATTCATTTAAGGACCTTTGATTCGGTTAATATGGTATCATAACAACTTGGTTGGATATTTATCATTGACCTCGGGATTTTGTTTCTGTTAATATTTGATTCTATCGGGTTGGTATAACACCATATTGACCTCACGCAATGTCCATTATCAGTAAATACCGTGTGTAACATTTAATCAGAGTAAACTTAAAATGAAAACTTAACAACCTGTGTGATACGTACGGCATGCATATTCATTTTTTAATACCAACATACGTATCTCTCCGTTAAGCTACAATTGTTCATTTTTTGTTTTTTATATCTCAGCGCCAAATCCAACTTGATGGCAACTTGATAATTCTTAAAATCTAGTTGAATATACATAAAAAACTGTATGATATGACTAAATATCGATAAAAGCTTTGCATCTTCAGCCTTAATGACTTCTTATAGTCGAATATAACTTCTATCTATACACACAATATATTAACACATTTCTATATAAAAGGGTTGTAAAAAAGACACACCAGATATTAACACCTTTCGTTACCATTTGGGATTTAGATACAGCAGAGCCAAATATGTATCTAACTGCCTCGAACAACTGTTTCGTCTTTCGGGAACTCGTCAGATAAAGATTTAGGAGAACATGCCTTCTGTCTCCCATTGAGTGTTTTAATGGTGACTAACGTCAGAACCCTACTTGAGGTTTGTCTTTCAGTCTATTATTTGAGGATATGTTAAAACTGCAAAATAAATCAATCGTATCTATAGCAACATTTTGTATATTTGTTTTCTCGCCTGTCTACAGCTTCGTTTCAATATTTTTCTGTGGGATTTTCTCGCCTTTGCCCATTATTAAGGGGCATCTAAACAGCAAATCCAGCCAAAACAGTTGATATTTTACAAGGCTATACATCCCTACTAGGGTGTTATTTAATAGAAATAACTTGATAAAATTTGGATATGTATCATGTCAAACTGTGGGCCTTGCTGTTGACATTCAATTTGTTCAGTAGTTCGTACATTTCAACAAAACATGAGAAAAATGCATGTTTCAGGGGGACATAATTAACTCATTTGTATCTCATTTATTGTGCAAAACAGTCATGTCGTTTGGCTCACAAGGGTCTAAAGCACAAAATAGGAGCATTGGTTTGACTAGATTGGACTTTATGATATGTATTAACACTGATTTTATTTAGACCTTGAAATGCAAATGGCGGTTGTGAATAAAATTAGACAATTATGGCATATAAGAAGGTATTTCAAACGTCAAAAATGCTCATACTATAGAGAACTCTAGACATGGCAGGGAGACTGTTTTTAGGAAAAAATGTTCATCCGTTGAGTTTGGGGTAAAAGATATATATTTCTGAAAAAGGCCCAAAACTCACCAGTTTGACAATTTGTCTTAAAATGGTCATTCTTACTATAATCAGATGTCTTAAATGTATTATATAGGAGCATTTTTAATGGCTGAAATGCCTCCCTTTATGCCATATTTGTGTAATATCATCCACAGCCGCCATTTGCATTTCAAGGTCAAAACTAAATATGTGTTTATACCTACATAAAGTCAAATCCGGTCAAACAAATGCTCCTACCCTGTGCTATAGACACCTGTGAGCATGACATCTGGGCTATTTTTCAGGTTTGGTTATTTTTGTGGCTTAGAATTATTCCATGCTACAACTTACCACAAAGTAACTCTATAGAAGAAATTGTTAGCATCTACATCAAATTGTGTGTGATTTTAAGACACTACATGTCCAAACAAACATTTTGGTATATTACATGACTATTTTTGTGCAATTTTTAAGCTATTTATTCGTGTTTGAAATTCAACATTATTCTGCTATATAGATGACCCTTAAGAGCCTCAAGCAGAGCAGGATGTTGGTCCTGTCCTCCGTCTCGGACAACAGAAGTCCAAGATGTGGACTCCTTGTCGTCTGTTGATAATTTGAATGTGAACTTGTTCCGGTAAGGACTGGACAGCCAGTATGTAGTATGGGCGTGCCCTATCGTGTCCAGACTGACCATGTAACGACAATGGTTGTGTTTTATTGTGTCCAGACTGACCATGTAATGACAATGGTTGTGCCCTATAGTGTCCAGACTGACCATGTAATGACAATGGCTGTGCCCTATCGTGTCCAGATCGACCGTGTAATGACAATGGTTGTGCCCTATAGTGTCCAGACTGACCATGTAATGACAATGGTCGTGCCCTATCGTGTCCAGACTGACCATGTAATGACAATGGTTGTACCCTATCGTGTCCAGATCGACCGTGTAATGACAATGGTTGTGCCCTATCGTGTCCAGACTGACCGCGTAATGACAATGGTTGTGTCCTATTATGTCCAGACTGACCATGTAATGACAATGGTCGTGTCCTATTGTGTCCAGACTGGCCATGTAATGACAATGGTTGTGCCCTAGCGTGTCCAGATCGACCGTGTAATGACAATGGTTGTGCCCTATCGTGTCCAGACTGACCGTGTAATGACAATGGTTGTGCCCTATCGTGTCCAGATTGACCATGTAATGACAATGGTTGTGCCCTATCGTGTCCAGACTGACCATGTAATGGCAATGGTTGCGCCCTATCGTGTCCAGATCGACCGTGTAATGACAATGGTTGTGCCCTATCGTGTCCAGACTGACCATGTAATGACAATGGTTGTGCCCTATCGTGTCCAGATTGACCATGTAATGACAATGGTTGTGCCCTATCGTGTCCAGACAGACCATGTAATGACAATGGTTGTGCCCTATCGTGTCCAGACTGACCATGTAATGACAATGATTGTGCCCTATTATGTCCAGACTGACCATGTAATGACAATGGTCGTGTCCTATTGTGTCCGGAATGACCGTGTAATGACAATGGTTGTACCCTATTGTGTCCAGATTGACCATGTAATGACAATGGTTGTGCCCTATCGTGTCCAGACTGATCATTTAATGACAATGGTTGTGCCCTATCGTGTCCAGACTGACCATGTAATGACAATGGTTGTGCCCTATTGTGTCCAGACTGACCGTGTAATGACATGGCTGTGTCCTATTGTGTCCAGACTGACCATGTAATGACAATGGTTGTGCCCTATCGTGTCCAGACTGACCATGTAATGACAATGGTCGTGTCCTATTGTGTCTGACTGACCGTATAATGACAATGGTGGTGCCCTATTTTGTCTGACTGACCATGTTATGACAATGGTCGTGCCCTATTGTGTCTGACTGACCGTGTAATGACAATGGTGGTGCCCTATTTTGTCTGACTGACCATGTTATGACAATGGTCGTGCCCTATTGTGTCTGACTGACCGTGTAATGACAATGGTCGTGCCCTATTGTGTCTGACTGACCATGTAATGACAATGGTCGTGCCCTATTGTGCCTTAATGACCATGTTATGACAATGGCTGTGTCCTATTGTCTTCAGACTGACCATGTAATGACAATGGTTGTGTCATATTGTCTTCAGACTGACCATGTAATGACAATGGCTGTGTCCTATTGTGTCTGTCTGACCGTGTAATGACAATGGTTGTGTTCTATTGTGTCCAGACGGACAGTGTAATGACAATGGCTGTGTCCTATTGTGTCCAGACTGACCGTGTAATGACAATGGTCGTGCCCTATTGTGTCTGACTGACCATGTTATGTCAATAGTCGTGCCCTATTGTGTCTGACTGACCATGTAATGACAATGGCTGTGTCCTATTGTGTCTGTCTGACCGTGTAATGACAATGGTTGTGTTCTATTGTGTCCAGACGGACAGTGTAATGACAATGGCTGTGTCCTATTGTGTCCAGACTGACCATGTAATGACAATGGTCTTGTCCTATTTTCTTCAGACTGACCGTGTAATGACAATGGTTGTGTCCTATTATGTCCAGACGGACCGTGTAATGACAATGGTCTGTGTCCTATTGTGTCCGGAATGACCGTGTAATGACAATGGTTGTGCTCTATTGTGTCCAGGCTGACCGTGTCATGACAATGGTTGTGTCCTATCGTGTCCAGACTGACCATGTAATGACAATGGTTGTGTCCTATTATGTCCAGGCTGACCGTGTCATGACAATGGTTGTGTCCTATCGTGTCCAGACTGACCATGTAATGACAATGGTTGTGTCCTATTATGTCCAGGATGACCGTGTCATGACAATGGTTGTGTCCTATTATGTCCAGGCTGACCGTGTCATGACAATGGTTGTGACCTATTATGTCCAGACTGGCCGTGTAATGGTAATATAACATATATGTTTAGTTAGTCAGTCTGTCTCTCCCTCTGTCTGTCTGTCTCTCTTAACGTATTCAAAACAAAATTGTTACTTTTGTCAGTTCTCATGTTGTTATCACGTGAACAATTTGTACTGTAATGGTATGTACTAATTTATGAGAGGACTGGTGTCCAATTTTGTCTATTTGAACTAGATATGTTTCAATCGATATCTAATTAACGTGCACATTATATATATCCGAGTTCATGCTTAGTACACGTCGTTGCTATGGTACTGACTAGTTTGTGGAGTATGGTATTGAAACGTGACAATTTTGAATCCTTACTAATTACGTATTGCGCACGTATGAACACGTGAATGTGGAGGCGACCCCTTGAAATTAATTTCGCATGACATGGCCATATCTATAACAAGGTGATAATTATCTGCGTTTGACATTTCTATGGTTGATGATAATTTCCTGAAATTCAATCCATGCCGGATGTTTTTCTGTTTTAATATTGTTTGTTCCCGATCCATGATATTTTTCATTTTGTTATAAATGAATCATGAAAATGCACGCCTAAATTTATTATGAACGAGATGAGCACGGCTTTTCATGATCTGTGTACAAATACAGGTATTGATGATATTTGACATTGTTAGAGTATAGAAATACAAATATGACTTCCACTTCTCTTATTGCTATCAATATTTTTGTATTTAGAGTATACAGCATCGCACTAAAAAGGATCAACATGTTGTGTACTGTCGAATATTTATCAAATTATTTATAAGGTCAAAATTAAATTACATAGTATGACGCAGAGTAGCAATTCGTAAACAATTGATGACAGAATCCAGCGCCCAGAAGTCATAGATTTGTTTAAAAAATTACCAGCAAACCAAAAACTGATTTCGTAGCTCTAAGTAAAGGTGAGACCAACATTACAGAATCAGTCTTCCAAGACAAATATAATAGGTCATCAACCGAACCCACGGTGGTGAGGGTCTGGTTTGCTTGAAAACTCCCATTATCATATGTAATCATAGCTGAAAACATTCTGAGGTATATACCTCCAAATATAGTCCTTTATTTTACATTATAGACCGTTTCCGGCGTAATCTTATTTAAAATACTTTCCTTTTGTATTTATACTAGACAAGGTCTTGTTCTGTGTTAGCAACATGTTATTACGAGTAGCTTTCCACTATGTTCACTATGTTACATGTACCTGTAATTTTCAATAATTTACCTAATAAATAAAAAGACCCGTGTCAAGCAATCTTGGAGGTCATTGGAAGCCAACATATTTATTAGGGTGAAGTTACTCGGTACTGTCCTCACAGCAGATAATATTTCATATCTAAAGATAAATGTGAACTTCGTCTACTAGAGTATTACACATCTTACAAAGATCGGGGTCATCGGGGAATTGTTTTAGTCCTGTCCACTTCAACCTCCATTTACTTTATTTGCTTCTTCTACAAATATATTCGTATTGTGATATCCTTGCTGAATAACACAATATTATTATTCCGCGATACACACACGGTAATAAACTTGTAATGGGGGCTAGTCACGAGGGCTGATTTATAAGTTGTGAGCCTCGTATTGAAGGATTTGAAGGAGAGTGCTACCTCGTCGATATAAACTAACCAAATGAGACCAGTCCTTGGGTACACGGCCCTATATAGTCAGAGAATAGTAGGACTTTTAAAAAAGGAACGTCATTGAGTACCTCCTTCAATACGAGGCTCACAACTTGTCAATCAGCCCTCGCATTTACTGTCCTAAAACTCTCTCCTATCCGTCTGCATCGCATCTTAGTTAAAATCCGCACTCATCGTGTCAATTCACGGCTTGGAATACTGGAAATAATGAGCATTTGATGACCCGATGGCACTTAAACACAGCATCACCAGGGACAGTTTCCAAGGGACTGCTGGGAAATCTGGAATAGACGGCTTCGAGAACAGCACACGTGGCTTCACAGGAGTTGACCCACTGTGTCAAAGTCACAATACATCAATACCAAGTACAGAAGGTACAAGTAAATATCGGAAGTACCTGGTTTTACTATAAATCTCCATTTTCAATTACTGTTCCGACAGCTTTGGTGGAAAGTCTGTGCGAGTCTTAATGAATGAAACACACTGGGCTGTCCGCTACGTTCAGGCCGGTGCGTTGTGAACAGCCTATTGGGTGTTTTTTGTTGCAACCTGGGGTGGGTCATTGCAGAATTTCTGTTCCGACAGCTTTGTTGGAAAGTCTGTGTGAGCCTTAATGAATGAAACATACTAAGCTGTCCAATATTGACACCGGGAAAGGGTGATATCAGTTAAGAGTAAAACTTGCTTGTTCAGATCATCGGCTCACACTGAAATCACTGGAGTTGCCGCCATTTTAAGTCATCGACCTGTCGGACAGACGATTGGAAGTTCCCTCATAGCTCTTCCTGTATCTGTCTGAGATTTATCACGTTAATATCTACCTGAATAAGGTTTTCGGTTAACCAGTAAGCAATATGTTTCTAGACGATCTCAATTAGACTGGAGTCACACATAATAATATCTAGTGAGAAACAAGAGGCCCATGGGCCTTAACGGTCACCTGATTTTTAAAATATTTCAGTAAATTTGAATGAAAGAATGAATTTCAAAACAAATAAAACAAATGATAGTCAAAAATGTGATTTCCCTATAACTATAGTAAAGTTTATCCCCTCCCATGGGGCAAACGCAAGACCCCAGGGCTAGGAAATTCACAATTATGGTAAAGCACCTTAAGACCCTTCGATCTGTGAAGAGTATTTAATTCTACCTTATTTGGGCTGTAAGAAGAAGATTTTTAAAATTTCTGTTAATTTGACCCTTTTTGGCCCCGCCCATCAGCCCCTGGGGGTCAACTAGGGCCAACATGTACATACCATCAAACTGTCATCCCAAGCTGATAATGTTAACGAAGTTGGAATGAATTCCAATAAAAATTCAACAAATAATAGTCAAAAATGTGATTTCCCTATATAAACTATAGTAAAGTTTACCCCCTCCCCAGGGGCAAACATGAGACCCTAGGGTCATGAAATTCACAATTTTGGTAAAGCACCTTAAGATCCTTCCATCTATGTAGAGTATTTGATTCTACCATATCTGAGAGTAGAGAAGAAGATTTTTGAAATTTTAGTCAATTTGACCCTTTTTGGCCCCGCCCATCAGCCCCTGGGGGTCAACTAGGGCCAACCTGTACATACCATCAAAGTGTCATCCCATGCTGATAATTCGATACAAGTTAGAATGAATTCCAATACAAATCCAACAAATAATAGTCAAAAATGTGATTTCCCTATATAAACTATAGTAAAGTTTACCCCCTCCCCAGGGGCAAACATGAGACCCTAGGGTCATGAAATTCACAATTTTGGTAAAGCACCTTAAGATCCTTCCATCTATGTAGAGTATTTGATTCTACCATATCTGAGAGTAGAGAAGAAGATTTTTGAAATTTTAGTCAATTTGACCCTTTTTGGCCCCGCCCATCAGCCCCTGGGGGTCAACTAGGGCCAACCTGTACATACCATCAAAGTGTCATCCCATGCTGATAATTCGATACAAGTTAGAATGAATTCCAATACAAATCCAACAAATAATAGTCAAAAATGTGATTTCCCTATATAAACTATAGTAAAGTTTACCCCCTCCCCAGGGGCAAACGTGAGACCCCAGGGTCATGAAATTCACAATTTTGGTAAAGCACCTTAAGATCCTTCCATCTATGAAGAGTATTTGATTCTACCATATCTAAGAGTAGAGAAGAAGATTTTTGAAATTTTTGTAAATTTTACCCTTTTTGGCCCCGCCCACCAGCCCCTGGGGGTCAACTAGGGCCAACATGTACATACCATCAAACTGTCATCCCATGCTGATAATTTGATACAAGTTAGAATGAATTCCAATACAAATCCAACAAAGAATAGTCAAAAATGTGATTTCCCTATATAAACTATAGTAATGTTTACCCCTTCCCCAGGGGCAAACATGAGACCCCAGGGTCATGAAATTCACAATTTTGGTAACGCACCTTAAGACCCTTCCATCTATGAAAAGTATTTGATTCTACCATATCTGAGAGTAGAGAAGAAGATTTTTGAAATTTTTGTCAATTTGACCCTTTTTGGCCCCGCCCACCAGCCCCTGGGGGTCAACTAGGGCCAACATGTACATACCATCAAACTGTCATCCCATGCTGATAATTTGATACAAGTTAGAATGAATTCCAATACAAATCCAACAAACAATAGTCAAAAATGTGATTTCCCTATATAAACTATAGTAAAGTTTACCCCCTCCCCAGGGGTAAACATGAGACCCCAGGGTCATGAAATTCACAATTTTGGTAAAGCACCTTAAGACCCTTTCATCTATGAAGAGTGTTTGATTCCACCTTATCTGAGAGTAGAGAAGAAGATTTTTGAAGTTTTAGTCAATTTGACCCTTTTTGGCCCCGCCCCTCAGGCCCCTGGGGGGTGGGGACCATATAATTCACAATTTTGGTTCACCCTCAGCCATGGAAGCTTCCTGTAAAATTTCATTGAATTTAGTTCAGCAGTTTTTAAGAAGAAGTTGAAAATGTAAATTGTTTACGACGCACGACGGACGACGCACGACGCACACCGCACGACGCCGGACAAAAGGCGATTGCAATAGGTCAACTGAGACTTCGTCTCAGGTGACCTAAAAAACGTACAAATACACACCGTTAGGCTAAATTTGTCAGGTCCAAGAGATATAGTCATATGTACAAACTTGGCTTATCCAACTATTCATGTGACGTTTGTTGGATACACAGTGACTTCGCACGAATTTCTAATCAACGGTCCATACGACTTAATTTCAGTCCGATTTCCGCACCACAAGCGTCAAATCCATGTGATTTGCCTTTGTAAGAGAGGGAAAAGTCGACCCAGCATAATCGACCTGCCCTTTCGAATTGGTTATGACATGACTTACTCGATACCAATTTCTTCGTGTGAAAACTCGTCGAAAAGATTGAACATTCCTCCTTACTGTAATATATAATAAAGAGGGATCCCGTACTATTACAATTTAACCAGTTTCACTTTTTCTGAAAAATATCACTATTACTGATTTGACCAATCAAAACACTGCTTACAAACGACGATGAGGAAAATCCAAAGCTGACCCGGTATCTTCTGCTATAAAAAAGGAATACAGAATATCTAACAGTATCTTCAAAAATACCAAATGTATTTCACTCGTGTGGCTAATATTTTGATGTTTTACACTCGTGCTGTGCGCACGCGAAATATATCAAAGTATTTGCGCAACTCGTGAAATATATTTGGTATTATTGAAGACACTGTCACTATATTCAGATATTTGTATTCATTTAATAATTAGATCTATATCACATTTCAAATAGAGATATCTCTTTAATTCAAATAAAGATATCTTTAAATACAGATGTCTGTATTCAATAAAAAAAAATAGAGATGTCTCTATTTGAAACAAGATATATCTAATTCAAATATAGATTTTTGTATTCTGTCAAGAAATATAAGTATCTCTATTCTTAATACAGATATCTAAATTTAATGGATAAAACTTAAAACGACTTGCCATACCCTCGGCGCTCTAGACACAGGGATTTGGCGCGAATCCTCGTTATGGGCGATGGCCTTGGGAAATCATGACAAGTCCCTGTGGTTCTACAAAGGTCTTTCATTCCAATCATCACATATAAGGGTGAATGTACTTGTATTTCAGGTGTCGTTAATTTTTCTGTCCTTAATGTAGTCGTTGGGAGTATAATCTGTGAAACATCAGACCACAGTCGTTTCTATTTCTGATTTGCCCAACACATGTAATGTTGATATATATAGAACAAAGTCATCTACTAGGTATATATTAGGTAATAATTCATTATTACTCAATTCATAACTAAAAATGCCTGTGACCCGACACAATAGCTGCTTCCCACGATCTTGGTACCAGGGTTCAGAGGTCATTTGATATATCTAGTATGTTACTGTGCATTTTAACTTTCAATCTCTTTGTACTAATAGTCTTAGTTCAATATAGTCACTCGGCCCACAGGGACTTGAGAATACAGTCTACATGTATTTGGACCTTCCCTAGTGTGTATAGCACATTTTGAGACGTTTTGGGGGGCTAGATTAAAATTCGGTAAAAATGACACCCTCGGTGTTCATATACATTGTATACGGATGAAAACACCCAAACGTAGCAAAATATGAAATAAACACTAGGGAAGGTCCAAATACATGTAGACTGTAACTAATTCTCAAGTCCCTGTGACTCTATGGAACGCCCAAGTAACATGTATTCAATTAATTGAACATATCTTCAATTAAATTGAACCTATCTTCAATTGAATTGAACCTATCTTCAATTGAATTGAACCTATCTTCAATTGAATTGAACCTATCTTCAATTAATTGGGCCTATCTTCAAATAATTGAAGATAGGTTGAATTAATTGAATATATGTTAATTTGGCGTTCCATATGACTCAGCCGTGTATATTTCTCATCATACATGTACAATTTATACTCACCATGTTATGTAAACAACAGTTTTCATATGACCTTAGTTAACCCCAAACAAAAATACAGTATACATATATCTATAAAATGCCAAATATATTTTTATACAATATGTACTCTATATTTGTCACATTATAAATAAACCATTTCCATTAAATCATACAAGTATTTATGTAACACGTTATTATCTAACGAGTTTAGTAAATGCTATATTTTACTGTCACGAATATAATATTACATATACTAGTATATATATGTATATTTAAAACATCTTCCATACTCCAGGAGTTACGTCCACTTTCGCTCTCTGTGCCCCTGGAATATGGCATGTCAATTCAATTGTTTACTGCACAAATTTAACCTCGTACGGCATAACGCACATACGGTGCAACAATGCGAGTGTCACAGGAAGGAGTAATGAAAAATACCCTGCCCGCTCTGGGGCTCGAACTAACGACCTTTGGCTCTCAAGGCATTCGGTAAAGGGACATTCTCTTAGCCAGATGTATTAAGGTGACCTATACTCTATACTTTTACATTACTCCCTCCTTCACAAAGTCTTCGCCTCCGAATCAAGACAACGTAACCACAACCCAGGTTCTATAGGTCCAAGGAAGCCTCTCAATCTCCTATAGCTTTCACTTAGATTGGCTAGCTGCACCAAATCTGTAACACAGGCGCTTGCATAGAAAATATGACTTTCAATAAATTTTTTTGATATGACAGTGGTATGTGTAATCTGTTAAGCTGAAGTTCAGCTTAACAGATTACACATACCACTGTCATACAAAAAAAATGAAAGTCATATTTTCTATGCAAGCGCCTGTGATCTGTAATAGGAAGGAGTAATGAAAATTATCCTGTGGGACTCGAACTAGCAACCTCGCTCTCTATATGGCGAACATTCTACCACTTGTCTAAGGGGAAATGATGTACAGGATTGTACTTGGTGCAATGACGTTCTTCTCAGTTATGACAAAATCGAAGACTCAGTCACAGTCACCTTTCAAATAAAACAAAGACTTATTTCATCCAAACAATCTCGAAATTGACTAGCTTTGAACTAGTCGTAGAGATTGGTCAGCAGCCGTCACAATTGTTTTCAGTAAACATCAAGTAACTTTTATTGGGAAATAAGTTCTCAATGTAAATTAATGTATCTGATAAACAAATATAAGATATTTTTGTTGACTTGATATAAATTATAAAAGTAATCTCAAACTTCATTTTGATGAACAATTATCCAAAATATGTGAAAATTCAGAAAAAAATCCAAATATATTTCAAACACTCAATTGTCATTTGATCATAGCTAGGCCTATAATGATTATAGACCACGATTGTATTAGCTCAGTTACTCGTAAACGGTGAGTATCTGCCAGGCATATCCATTATCTATCTTTCCTAAGTTTCAAATGCACTAGTTTAATTTTCCGTCAACAGAAAATATACATTGACTTAACACTATTTTACGGGTAGTTGTAGACACAAATTGTATTATGTGAAATCGAATCTTTGGTGATATTTGGGAAGCAGCTGATTTTCTCTATGCGATTACTTCCATTTGATCCTCTGACAAAAATTAAAAAAACATATACCATGCACATCCTTTCTACAGAGAAATAAACTTGTTTTTCTTCAGTAAAACAAACGCACCAATCAAAATTCTATCCATTTCAATACTGGAAGTCAAAGTTGTGCTCGAATTGTGGACTGTGTACGGAGCTTGCGTTCAATGTCAAGACATTATGATTCGAATGGGACCAACTTTTCACACCAGTATGCACCTCTGAAAGAACATACAAAGAAAGGACTAAGGTCAACTTCGTTTATAACGAATTTTGGGGATCATGAAAACATTTCGTTAAATCAGGAATTCGTTATTCCCGACTACAAGATTTTATATGAAGGAAATGATAAGACAAACTACTAAATTCAAATTATATCATGAATTTAATTCAAAGAATTCATATAAATGACTACATTTATATCCTTCATAAAATCAATAGCCTTGTGGTTGAAACACGGGCTTGAAACAGCTGATAACGGAACTGTCGAATATTGACGAAATCAGCGAAAAATCGTCAAGCATCATCACAATTGTCACGGAAATCGTTAATAGAAAAAACGGTATCTCTGGCCGTTATCTCCAATGCCTCTATATTACTGGTTCGTCTGACTTCTTCCCGTCGAAAAGGGCTTGTTCCTCTTATCGGTAGTGACGATCAGTCTGGACTGCCGACCCGAAACCATACGTGGCCAATGGGCACTTATGGCTTCGGGTCTATCATGAGGGACAACGAGCACTCCTTCGGACCTTCCTCCATCCAAACTGATGAATCAGATTGTCCTCGCAATCGGGAACCGTCGGCACTTTCCGTAAACGAGAAATTTTCTCGTTAACGGAAAGTGCCGACGGTTCCCGATTGATTGTCCTCGATGGAGCCTTCCCGTGGTCGTTGATCCGAGAAAAAAATGTCATATGAAAAACAAATTCTCATTATATCATAAAGAATATTGCATTGCATGTATAGCTGCAAGATAGTGGGAAAATTTCTGCTAAACACTTTTAAACTAAAAGTGAATTGACATATTGTATCGATTACATACTGATTGCCAGCAGGTTCTCTATGTCAACAGCCCTCATGCCGTGGCTGATAGTTGGAGAGGTATAGCTTGGTATCAAACCGAGATAACACTGGTCCTGTCTGGCACCCTGGAGGTAGACCCCGAATATCTAGGGCGGAAGTACAGTGTCTCCGACACGCCCACTGGATGTATATCTGGAACCGTTTCAAGGCTAAACAAAGAAAAAACATTGTAACGACCATAAAATATATTAATTTGTGATTAAATCCAAACCAGAAATACTGTGGAACATGCAAATTGCAATATTCTTATTCATTATCAGTAACTCTTACAAGTTTTGTTTAAAAATAATTGTCTCAATCACTTATTCTGTAAGTGAATAGAAATCATATCTATGAACATCATATTGACCATACGAATATGACAACTACCTCTGAACTGCTGCCAGAAGAATTTCCTAGGCCTTGTCCAGCGGCTTGATTGACCATCTTTTGGGAACCCACATATTCTGGAGATAACCTGTCTATCCAAAGTTTCTATTAAAATAACCCTGGCTATTCATGGGGCGATAGACCCCGCAAACAAACAATCAGTTTAATAGAACAGAATGGAATAGCATTAGAATCAAGTGGTCCTTAAATCAGGACCAAAATTGTTGACAACTCTGAAATCATGACCAAACATAGAT
Source organism: Pecten maximus (assembly GCF_902652985.1). Lineage (NCBI taxonomy): Eukaryota > Metazoa > Mollusca > Bivalvia > Pectinida > Pectinidae > Pecten > Pecten maximus. Next base: position 22,739,222 of record NC_047030.1, on the reverse strand, counting down.
GACAAAAATCGTAAACAATTGTGACGGGGAAATAGGCAAAATTATTTGAACCGATTTATTTTTCAACCTTTGATAAAAATATTACCGAGAGCTAAGAGGATGTTTCATAATCAGTAACCGAACAATGTCAGTATTTTGGCGATTTTAAATCGGAGTAGGAGTTTTTTTTTAATTTCTTATTATCATCATTTCGCCTCCCCTCGCGACTACTTACTTTGACATATTTCCAGATATTTTCAACATGAATGCAAATCCAGATTCAAAAGCTTGAAGACAAATATTTTCATTGAATTTCTTTGTCCTTACAATGGCGACACACAATTATGGGGCGATCTTATACCGTTTATTCCCATTTAAAGGTATCATATATTTAATAAGTGATATTTCTTTAACGGCTGACTTATTAAGTTATATAAAAATACAGTGGGTTCTAGCAAGACAAAACCACGATACAAAACTGAATTACACTGACGCAATGATGTTTCAGACCAAACTCGGACAAATCCTATCATCCCTACAAAAAATGTATCTTTTAATAATTTGCTAAGTCCTCTCTTTTTTTCTTCATCCAATAATTCACCAGACAAGATTTGATCAAAATCCATTCTGTCATTCAGGACAAGTAGTGATTTAAACGATTTACCTCTATTTCCCCTATTGGGCCCCTCATGCCCCGGGGGAGTCGCATCGGCCATTAAATTTAAACAACACTGCATCTCCTTCATCCAATAATGCTCCAGATTCAATTGAATTACATTTACAATCCATTCAGCGATGCTACATCTCCGGCACAGATTATGATTACGATTGATTAAAAACAAGTTTTTACGCCATTATTACCTTCAACATGTTTGGAATTTCTTGAAAATTAAGTGCACAAATAATTATGTTCTGTCTCTTTTATCGATCATTACCATGTCCCTGTTATTGTTTTGTTGGTGTCATTTTATGATTTTTTTTTTCTTCATACAACAGTTATACGCCGTTGGCGATATAGCATCTTTGAAGGAAATGTTGACGGACGATGGCTGCTGAGATTACAAGAGGCCCAATGGTCCTGCATCGTTCACCTGGTAATCTCCCCTCATTACTACTTTAACGAATTGACCCATGGCCTTGAATATGGGTCAAGATCATGTTTTCAAACTTTACTGGGCATCATCCCAGGAACTGCTCGCCAAATATCTTAAATCTATCATCCCAGGAACTGCTCGCCAAATATCTTAAATCTATCATCCCAGGAACTGCTCGCCAAATATCTTAAATCTATCATCCCAGGAACTGCTCGCCAAATATCTTAAATCTATGTTTTTACTAATCAGACTTCGTCGAGTGTTAACTGCGCCCACCATCCAACGACCTTTATTGGATCTCTGGAAGACCGTTTTCTCCCTCTTAATCATTTGAAAACAAGAGGAAACTACGTATCAAACCTAGGAAAGATACATCCAGAACGTTCGAGAAATCCGTTTAACCTAACAGAAGAACTGAAAATAGAACGTGCGCAACTAGGGGATTTTAAGAATTATTGTTAACAAGAATTGTTAAAGGACGGAAGGACAGACGTGAGGACGTCAGACAAGCGATTTGAAAAGCCTGCAATCATAAGATGGCGGGCTTATAAATTTGACCCCAGTGACCTTGAACACAAGTCGAAGACCATTTCTTTTTGCAAACTTTGTTGACCGTAGTCCCAGGAACTTACCAGCTTAATACATGTATTCTGATTGTAGGTATTTCAATCAAAGTCATTTAAATGTTCTTAACAAATTTAACTTCTGTGACCTTGAATATCGGGATTCCATCTGGGGGGATCCAGCAGTAAATATGATTCTAGAACTTCTGGTTTTTGAGAAGTTGTCATTTAAAGACGAAAAGTTTGGTCCTTCATGCCAAGTGAGCTAAAACAACAAACAATGAAGTATGTTTTTCTCCATTTTTATTTTTCTGTTCAAGTGTTCTGGAGAACATGAATCACAGTAAATGTAGGGTAGCAGGTTAAAGAACATAGTTCTTGACATAGGTCGCTGATATCCTTAAATCATAATGTGTATATAGGTACAGTTGCAATAATCTAGTCTCTTGTATAATTTACATAATGTGTGTAAAGTGTTGAACAATAGACATTGTAATAGTATCATTTTAATATGCCCAACTTTAAACAGCTGTGAGCAAACCATCAACAATTTACACTAAAATTCTAAAATCAACAATGGACAAAAAAAAAAAAAAAAAGATAACAAAATTCTGTGTGCACAACCATACTTTTACTATGGAAACACGGTTACCATAGAAACATGGCTCTAAATGGTTTACCCGAGGTATACGTTTACCTTTTACCATGGCGACTGGCACAGAAGTGGTATTCTCCTGACCCAAGAAAACTGTGTACCAAATGTTCAGCACATAGCATGTTTAATATATATATATATATATTGCATAAATGTAAATCATGATAAGACCTCTCTCGCCACAGTGACGGTGTGTAGCCCCATAGTTACCAACACTGTGGTGTGGGAGGTCCAACAGTGGTACAGATACCATATTTTATGGTAAATGTGGTCAGTTTCTCTCATTTAACTTTTTTTTCTTTTTATCATTAATAAAGTACTGATAAAACATGCATTTCCTGTAAAAAGTTAAACAAGAGGTTACTACTTGAATGAGGAATAAAATGATATCTGTGTACAATATCGGTTAAGAGCTGCAACGATCCATTATTCACTCTAATGCACATGTACTCCCAACACTTTTTTGTAGTTTTGTTTAAACCTAGAAGAGGTATAGTGACTAGCTTCAGATATGGTGAGATTAAAACTCAGGTATTCATACCAGAACAGGTAGCTGCATTTACACAACACACTTCGTACACAATTGGCCTGCCGACATCAACCAGGACATTTTATGAGATGGGGATATTAGGAGCGTGGTGATCAGGAGATAAAGTATGGTCAATCATTTATTTATTACTATACATGATAATTTTAGCACTAACATAACCTCCACCACATGGAAACCGTACACAATTTCATTGTTAACTAACAGGAACAACATGACTTCTGTTGTTAACATTCACAACTACAAATCTAATCAATTTGCCAAATATCAAGACATGAAAAGCAGATGAAAACTAGAACAAATAAAATGTTAATTATAGATCACAACTCAAACCTAATAGTTTAAATGCCTTGGATACATTAAATTCAAAACGGACAACATATAATTAGATTTTCAATCTATCCAAATGGAAATTGTGGAAGATTTTTCCATGATTAGAAGTAGTTGGTGTTTCCAATGAACGATTATGCTATCAACAATTAATTCAAGACCTTTCTGTAATAATATATTGCAGGGCATTGTAATCACAGGAATCAAAATCCCGTCGTATCATTGTTAAAAATCTCAATGATAAAACTAATAAAAAAAACTTGCATAACAAACAAAATGTACAGATTTATAGCATTAAACAATGTCATGATCATCTAAATAGCTCTACATAAAAGGAAGAAAAAAAGAGACTAATGCAATGCTTGGAATCTACGGCAGTTATATTTAATATTAAATATTATTAAATGAATCACTCTAGAAACACACCACAGCCATACAACAAGCATTCAATTAAAATCCATATATAACCCTACCCCCTCCCATGCCAAATTATTACCCAACCCCCTTCCATACCAATTAAGTACAGCTTTCATCAATTCAAAACTACAGCGTTGAATTTTATCGCTAACATTTGTGTAAATGAAGCAATGAAGAGAAAAAAGAATGTTAAGAAAACCACAGAATGGCACATTTCTTACTATATTATCCCCTAAAAGCTAAATGATATTTTGTGAACATTCCTGAAGAATTGTTTACATTCAGTAGTCTTCACAAATTTGCAGATTTCCTGATACTGGTCAATATTTTTGACCCATCCAACTATACAAGGAAACAGCGACCCTCAATGCCCAATACAAAGTAGACAGGTGATAATCTTGGCCATCTGTCCCGGGAAATATAGGTGTCACACACAGGGCCAGTCAAGCACACAGGACTCAAATGTTGAGAGGACAGAAACCAACAGATAGACTGGCAGTCTACTTCTTGCCGCCAAAGGGTGATGGTCCCCAGGCACGACCAGGATTTGGAGCAGTGACCGCTCCGAAGGAGGGGAACTCTTCTGTGCTGGTGGTATCCGGAGCATTGTGCCACGGGGCACCATGAACCACAAAACCCTGGGGCGGTTGTTGTTGACCTTTGCCGCCTCCTTCTCGTTTACTTGGTGGTCTGGTAAGATCGCGCATGGCCTCCTGGTCGATCACATCCTGGAGCTGTAAAACAAGAGAAAGATGAGGTCAGTATCAGAGAAAGATGAGGTCAGTATCATGGACCCTGGTGTGTCATCCATAGAACTGTGCTGATCTGGTGCAGCCTGTACTGTCATTAATGTGTTATCCTGAGCAGCAAGATGATTATATTCACCATGTATACATGTCCTGGCTATTACAATTATACCTTGATCGTGAATTGTTTGTAAAAATTATGAAGCTGTCAATTCTACACCAACATCAAACGATGCGTAGAATATTCTGACTGGTATATGTTTGTGTTAGAGAATTCGATAGAAAAAAATAGAAACAAAAGAAAATATAGTCAGTATCAAGAAATTATTAAGGCCTTAAAATACAAACTTCATAACAAATTGTATAAAAAGAAACCTGTTCTATGGGAGATAACTTCATTTCCTAATGACATAAGTTATCTCCCTTGGTTTGTCATAAATGGATTATGTTATGTTACAGATCAGCCACTGTTAACTCAGCAAGAAGACCAAGATTATATTTAGTATGTAAGATGGTGAGACACCTAGATGATCTGATTTTGTCACGGAGTAATACAGATTACTTACGAATTCCTCCTCTATGTTAAGGAGATGATCTTGACAATCTTCCACAGCATCCTCTGCCCCAGTAATGAAGATGACATCAGTGTCATCAGAGTCGGAACGTGGAAAGCGAACATCAACCTTGAACTGTTCCATCAACTTTCTGATGTTGCGTCCACGAGCTCCAATGATGCGTGGATGAACTCTGTGGTCCACACGACACTCAATAGTAACCATTTCCTCCTGTAAATTATACAACCTGATTAAAATATGTCTTGATGAAACTAATTAGATTATTTGATAAATCTGATCATATCATTTTTTACAAATCAGTCACAAAAGGTATGAATTGAATAACAAATATCACATTTAACTTGTATTGGCTCTATTGGACAATATCAAATTCGTTAACACATCAAGGTAACTTTACATTCATCTTAAATTAATGTCTTAGATCAATCACTTCACTGGAAACCCAAATTCAGGTCTGCGAATCCTTGCCTTAAAGAGTAATCTACATAATATTTATCCTTTACGCTATTTCCTCAATTTAACTTCACTTCACTGCCCTATGGTCTCAATGGTTTTTATTTTGTTTTTTTTGTTTAGTTTTATGTTTTATAACACATTTTTGTGTTTTATATCTCCCTTAATTTGGACAATAATGAACATGACATACATATTCCTGAACGATCTTCAAGATATCCTCCTTGGCAGCGTGTGTTGCCTTCTCATAGCCAGTGATGGTGATGGTGTTCTGGTCAGTGTCCTCTCGGTTTGGGAACTGGATGTTGACATCATGGTCCTTGCGTATCTTGGAAATGACTGCACCTCTACGTCCTATAATCTTTGGGTGGAGGCTAGCATCAACTTCGATGGTCAGTTTGAAGCTTTTCAGTTCCTATTAGTATGAGGGAAAAAAAGATGAAAAAAATAAATAAATAAAAAATAAAAAATATTTTTAAAAAGATCAAAAAATATCTATAAAAAATAATTTTTCAAAACAATTTTAAATTCAGAATTCAAAATTGAAATGATTATTCTAACCATATTTTTTACTCGCCAAATCTCACTTAACAAAAATTACCCTTTTACAACATTTAAAAAGTCTTTAATATAGGCTGAAGTGTAATGATTTTACCCTATCTTCCATTTCTCGTTCCAGCTCATCACATCGATCAGAAAGAGCAGCCATGGCTCGCCGCACATTGGCTGGAGGACCAGTTACTTTGACGGTTTCACAGTGTTCACTAGCAGGCGGTATGGAGATGTTGACATCATGTTCCTTCATCATGCGGCGAACATCCTTACCCTGCTGTCCAATGATGAAACGGTGGAAGTCGTACCTGATGGTCATTTCATCTGTGATGGGTACAAGTGCCTGAAATAATCATTAAATTTAATCAATATACTCTACTACATTTGTGTGTGATATCATGGACAAAAATTTTACAGCTTATTCAATGAATTGAACATCAGAGAACAGAGAGTAAAATATAAAGTAGGATGGGGAATTCCTAAATTTACTGAAGACAATAACAAAATGTAGGATGGATAATCTTTAACAGGTTATTTTTGTGACACCTAAATTATACAATTAATAATCTGATTCAACTTTATTATTTATTTCATGAACCAGTAATGGATGACAAAGATATATATAATTAGAAAGTGACTATTTTTGAATGGACATCAGAGTAAGAAATCGTATTGCCTCCTTCATCTCTGAAGAAAATAAAAACCATACATATCAATATAACAGTGCAATGTCTGCTACTACTTCCTCTTAACATTAAGTTTTATTTGTATTGTTATTGCTGTCAACAATACAAATCTTATATTTGAAATGTGTCCATACAACAATCATTATAATGTAACATGACAGGAATGCTATCATCTAATGCTTTGGGGGGATGACAAAACATTATTTGTATCTAACTCGGTACTTTTAGTGTGACGTAGATATGAGCGACACTTCTCGAATACATTTATAAAAGCAGAACAGTAATTATGTTAAAGGGAGATATTTCAAGGCAGTATGACACTAATATCATATTTTGTGATTTCAATGCTGGTGTGTAGAATTTATCACAAATATAGCAGAAAATACATTCACCCTTGAAGCATTATAAACTTACCAGTAGAGCTTCCTTAGCCTGTTCACAGTTCTCCAATTTGCCTGTAATGACGATGATGTCATTTTTCTTCGGAGATTGTTCAGGGGTAGGAGGAGCATCACCATTCACTTCCCCATTCACCATACCGCCATCCTGATGGTTTTCTGCACAAACAGGCCAAAAGTAATCATCAAATACAATGTTCCTGTAATTTGTCACAGCCAAATATCAGTTTTCACCATCATAAAAACTTATGCTGGTAGATGTTAATCTAATTTACATGTACTGTTCAACATGTGTCTATATTGAGGTATAGAATCTAGAGCCACTTAATAACGGAACAAACTACATCTGATATACAAACCACACAGAATGTTTTATGTTCAAAACATTTTAGATTTGCCTAGACATAAAGGTGAAGTTGCTGTATACCTTTATCGCCATTGGCAACTGGCCTCTCTGGAAACTTGATGCCAACATCGTAATTGCGGGTGATCTCCTGAACGTTTGAACCGCGTGTGCCCATCACTGTGCGATGATGTTGCTGTGCGATCACACAATCTACTGTCACTTGCGAGTCCTGTAATGAATAGTGGGATAAATCGCCTGCTTTGAACTTTACTTGCGATTCATACAGAGTTCTCGGGAAAATTTAAACAGGTGGGTTTTTATCAGGTGCACCTGTATTTTAAGACTGAAGATTTTGTAAGACCAAAAGAATTGATTACTTCATCAAATTTTTTTTTCAAAAGAGACTTGGAAGAGATGCATTTTTTTCTCATTTTGTATACATGTGCAATCTTCTGCCATCAACATGAAGTAAATAAATCCCAATTGTTTCAACACTTATCTGCATTTGTTCTTTATTCAAATGATTCTGTAACACATTCCCATTTTGTTCAGAATCACAATAGAACTGATATTGTGGCACCATTAAATGAGATGTGATTCTTACCTAGATTTAGATCAAAATTCACTTACATGTAGTGCTATTTTAGATCACTTTCCAGTACAAAATTCACTTACATGTAGTGCTATTTTAGATCACTTTCCAGTACAAAATTCACTTACATATAGTGCTATTTTAGATCACTTTCCAGTACAAAATTCAGTTGATCATGTCACATGACCAGTATTGTAACAAGAGAAATTAAACAGGAGACCACAATTGGGTGGCGAGTTATTTTGTTCAATGGGTTTTTTACTTGATTTCTTGGGTGGTGGTCTTTTTATGAACTATGTTCTGGGCCCAGTTGTTCAAAAGGTGATTAGTTTAATCTCTAAATTAGTGAAAATTTCATTTCTCATTTGCTGCAAAACCTGTGAGTATATCATCTTTAAATTACGCCAGTTGGAAGAGAATTAAGAATTACAGAATTTTTGTCAAGTAAGTTCTACTAGAAATTATTATATCAGGATTTGATAAATGTTGTTAAAATGTGATTAGCTTTAATCACCTTTTGAACAACTGGGCCCTGGTGGTTAGGTAGTAACAAATTTAAAATCTTCGAAATCCTTCATTTTTGTTTTGGAACAGCGCTCCTTACCAGATCTGAGACAATCTCCTGAATACGTTTCTTGGCTCCCTCGACACAATCCTTAGAGCCCTTGATGACAACTCGATCACTTTTGACGCCACTGCGAGGAAAGCTGACGGTTACACCTCCATACTGCTCAGCAATGTGGCGGAGAACTTCACCTCGTCTGGCCACGAAGTGTCGGTGATGTTTAGGATCCACGTTCATCTCCCCCTCAACAATATTATCCTGCAAAGTTTTTTTTACAATTTTATCCATAAGTAACACTTAACAGCATGAAAGTGATAAATCTGATGTTTTTTGAGTCTTGTATAACAAATTATGTCTGATCAACAAGATTATAAAATATTACACACCAGATTCTTGATGAGACCTTCCAGCTCAACCTTTGCCATGTCAACGGATTCTTTTTTGCCGATGATGCTGATGAGCTCCTGGTCTTGGTCCTCAGAACTAGGGAAGATAACTCTAGCCCCAGTCTTCTCGCGCACCTAGTACAACAATCACACGGATACTATTACAGCATTTAGTTTTTAAAAGCCAGACTACAAATGGTTTTTCTGTGCCTTTAGTACACTTAAAACCTTTTTATCCGATATTTCCATTGTAAACTTAACGTTATAATTAAGAAACAGTCTAATGTGAAAATTTTGCTGTATCCCTCAAAGTAGTTGGATTAATCAGGTAATATTGGATACCCACTTACCTTTCTGATGTTAGTGCCTCCCCTCCCGATGAGGAATCGGTGATATTCTGGTTTTGCTCTTACTTCTGTTGTGAAACTTGACTGTTGCTATTAAAAACAAAACAGAACCTGTGAATTTCGAGTAAGGTAATTCAGACATACACTCGATACAACTTATGTCACTTATAAAATGTGTGTTGAAATAGTCTATCTAGGCTATTGATAACAAACCTTCAAGAACCCACCTCTGCTATATTTACAAAAATAACTGCTAAGAGTAAAGAATTCTGAATCTAACTAGATTACCTTCTCAGAAGCCAGTTCCATCAGCTGTATTTTGGCGTTTTCTACATCTGCAGTTGGTCCACGGATGATAACTTTGTCACTAACATTCCCCTCAGATGGGAAACGAATGATGACACCACCGCATTCTTCCATAATGGCCCGGATAAGTCTTCCCTTGGCACCAATGATGGAGTTGTGTAATTTGTGTGGTATGGTCACAACAGCTTCCTTGATGTTAGCCTAAAACCATGGTGTAAAATGTCAAGAGTTATGAATGAACAAGACCTAAATGAGTGGGGACACTTTACCTTAACAATAGTTTATCTAACATAATAAATGTTTGGTTGTCAAAGCAAAATTCAAATTGTAGCCCTTCAGTAATCTGTTTCTGTATTTCTCTTTTTTTCCCAAACTTTCCCTTTGTTTTAGACATGTGTTCAACATATGCTAAAATTTTAAGAATTGAAACTAACTACAGCAATACACAATTGACTTTAAAAGTAGATTTTCACAAATCAATAGTTCCTCAGGGATATTTTTCATTAATCATGAGTAAATGAAATTTATATGATGGACTGAAATAAGCATAAAGATAATACAATAAACCCAAACATCAAATAGTTTACTTCCCAGACTAAGTACTATCTATCGGCTATTATATATGAAAAATATATATGGTAATAAATCTATACAGGTAACTGACTAGTTGGCGGAAAAAAAAAAAAAAAAAAAAAACTCACAAAACTACATGTGAGCTCCACTTACCAAATCCTTCTGTATAGCCTCAATCTGGGACCTAGCTGCCTCCACATCAGCCTTTTTACCAGTGATGAGGATGACATCGGATTCACTGTCCTCACTCGGCAGATCAATCCTTGTGTTTGTTTCCTCACGGATCTGATATAAATATATTAGGTGAGTTTGTGGATATTTAGGTAATACACAATCAAGAATGGGGGGTACTTGTAAATCAGTAGAAAAATTACCCTTGTTTAGGCCCGACTTAGATGCATGTCTTATAAAGAAAGCGTCACTCTTCCATGTTTTGAAAATGAAAATGTTGTCATAAAACTGAATACCTACAAAAGAATGAAAAAGATGATATTTTTTCTCTAGATTTGCCCTAGTCTCTACCGATAGCCTAAACTTGGGAGAGCTAAGATGAAATCCATGGATATGATCAAGCTTGACAGACTTACCTTCCTGATTGTAGCTCCACCTTTACCAATGATATTCTTGTGGAAATCTTTAAATATGTGGACATGGGCCTGATAATTGCTAGCCACCTGTAGAAAAAAAACATTCAAACATAACTTTAAACAGTATCAAAATATCAACTGCCATTTTTTCAATTTTCAAATTTTTTTAATCTTAAAAATTAACAGCAAATGCTGCCATTTATCTCCAAGTTGTCTTATATCCTTTCTTTTTAAAATCAGTACTTCAAAATAGGCAAATACAACATCCTTCCAAAAATTGTAAAATACATTTCAGCATATGTATACATGCATTTTACACAATGCAACCATAAATCCCAACTGAAGCCTACCATATCTTGCTGCAGTTGTGAGAGATGTTTGAAACATTTGTCCACATCATTCTTTGGTCCCCTCAATGTAACGATATCACTCTTTTTTCCAGGATCAGGGAATGTGATCTGGACTTGATTGAAGCGGTCCCTTATCTCTCGAATATTCTCTCCACGAGCTCCAATGATGGAGCGATGAAAGCGCTGCTCAATCAAGATGTCCTTGCTCTTTTCATTTTCCTACAAACGAAATTTGATTTTTTTTTCTACTTAACATCCACTTTCTTCAAAACAGTATTAATTAGTGTAATAAGAAATTGGCATCATGATAAAATATACTAACTAATGCTACATAACACTAAGACTTTATAATAGGTCATCATATAGATTTGACAATGTTTTCAACATATAATATTAATAATTAAATTGAACACGAAGCACCTCATATCAGAAGCAAAAGCTTGAAGAAAGAAGACAATTTTTAAACGTGTTTGGTCCTTACCATACGCTGGGCCATTTCCATAAGCTCTTCCTTGGCCTGGACCACACCTTTTGGATCTCCTTCAATCCTGATGATGTTGCTGTGTTCAGTGTCAGATGGTATCTTAATCGACACTCCAGTATCATTCTTAATCCTTGTGACTGAAAAAGTCATCAGTGATATTTTAAGTTATATATTATTTCTTAAATGAAAACTCAAAATGTCCTTAAACATTAATTTGAAATAATAATATGTTTTCTTGTAAATAAGAACATTCATATTTCTTTCTAAATCTATAATCCAAAAATATGTGCAAGATTTTTTCACCAATTAAAAACAAAGATGTTTTACTCACTGTTCTGTCCTGATTTTCCAATGATGTGTTTGTGGAATCTTTGATCGATGTTTATTTCAGTGAAGTCCATTCGCGATTGCTGCAAAATCAAAATAATTCTTTCAAGTTTGTCTTCTAATATTTGCTAAATTGTGATTGAAATATTAATGTAGGAAACAAAATATGCAGACAATTAAGTTTGTCACTTTGTCTAGCTAGAATGTCATTTTTAAAATAATACAAAAGTGTAGACAAATTAACAAATGGTTATATATCTGAAATCTATTTCTATATGTCAAATGAAACTTTTTTCTTTAAAGAACATTTAAATTTTCCTATAAAGATTCTAACTCACCAGATCCTTTACAACAGCCTCTAATTCCTTGACAGCCGATTCCACCTCCTCTGGTGGACCTTCAACAACAATCTTGTCTGCTCCATCAGTGAACTCAATGTGTACCTGTAGTTCAGCAATAAATGAATGTGTGAAAGGGGAGTTAACTCTCACAGTACCTACCATTCATAAATCTTTTTTCCACATTCATTTTGAATGGGGCCTTTTTCGTCAAAGCAGTATAAGATCAGTTTGCAAAATCTACATCATACAGTATCAAACTAAATGCAGTGTTTTTTTATGACTGGTCAGAACTTGTTTCCTTCCAATGATGCAGTCAGACCATAACAATCGTACTACAAAATCTACATCAAACTGTAGGGAAGTAAATGCAATATCTTTACGACTGGTCTTTCGATTATACAGTCGGTCATATTGAATTAGACATGAAATTGTTCTCGCTTTTTTAATACAGACTGACCAAGTATTGTTGGTTTATAATATGATAGTATTCATATCAGCAGACAGTCTGCGTTTTTATGCTAGTAACTTCATTTTAGACACGACGTAAAAAGACTGGTTTATAATCAATAATCAATCATCCCAGAGTCTAATGATAGTTCAATTCTGTCAAAAATAAAAAAATATTTTGAAAAACAACATCAACTTAGTCAATTGTCTTTTTTTTGAAGATATTTCTTATTTTCTCTCATTCTGAGGAAAATTGTAAATTGGGAAGGAACTTTTCAGAAGGGAACAGCAAATTTCAGGAATCTGGCCTTAATACGACAAAAGTCTGTTACCTTAAAATGTCCCTGTGGTGAATTAATGGTTAAAATTAGAAACTGGTATTCCAAAATTTCTGAATGTATATTACAGGAGCTTTTCTAAATGAAATATTAACAAAGTTTGCTATCATACTGAAATATCAACAAAGTTTGTTATCATACTGAAATATCAACAAAGTTTGCTATCATACTGAAATATCAACAAAGTTTGCTATCATACTGAAATATCAACAAAGTTTGTTATCATACTGAAATATCAACAAAGTTTGCTATCATACTGAAATATCAACAAAGTTTGCTATCATACTGAAATATCAACAAAGTTTGCTATCATACTGAAATATCAACAAAGTTTGCTATCATACTGAAATATCAACAAAGTTCGCTATCATACTGAAATATCAATAAAGTTCGCTATCATACTGAAATATCAACAAAGTTCGCTATCATACTGACCTTCGAGAAAGATTCGGTGATCTTCCTTACATTGGCACCCTGTCGCCCTATCACATATTTATGCAGCCATGTGGCAGCCATTACCTCTGCAAACACAACACTGTTGGCCTGAAAATGTAAAGCAAAAACATTTTATGTCCAAAAACTAAAATGTCAGTATTTGTAAGCTATTCAGGAAAAAGGGAAATTAAACTAAAAATGTCTGTAAAACAAAAATGCCCCCACTGCCACTTGACATCTCAAAACACTGTTTGGTGAGGATCGCTGAGATTAGCTAGTTATGGGGCATAACATAAGAATTTCTAGTCTATCCATTCAAGTTCTTAAAGTTAAAAGCAGATTACAAAAACCAAGATTGTGCATCCACATCCATACATTTTTAAAGCTTTAAGTAATTTTACAGAATCTATTAAATTAATTATAAACTAAGCAAATCAATTCAATCAATCAATGAACCATCTTCTACCTTCGAGTAGACCATGGTGAGTGCTGGTCCAAGTTTATCTTGTTCTCCGCGTAGAGTGATGGTCTCGAGGGAACTGTCAACCGGTGGTACCTCTACAGACACTCCTGTGGCAGCTAGTATTTCGTGGACTCCATTTCCACGTGGTCCGATAATGTACTTATGCTGGGACTTCCTCACTTCTACAGAAACAGTCTGGCACTTGCGCTTCTATAGAAAAATTAAACAAATTGGTAGAATCATGAGTTCATAACATTCCTAAAATCTAATTAATATAGTGTTTCAAAAATAGATAATTAAAAAAAAAAAAAATTCTAATAAATATACAATTTATTTAAAAGCAAGTGTTACAAACGAGAACCGAAATGAATACAATGGAGTCGGGTCTTTTTTTAATAATACAAGATTCATATCTGGAAAAGTTTGAATACATTTTATTATGAATACATATGTAACTAACTACTGTTAATTGTCCATCATTCAACATGACAAAACATGATAATTGTAGCCATATTAGAAATAAAAATTTTGTCTTGGAGGCATTAATTTGAATTGTCCACACTATTTACCTTTTCCTCATAGATCTTCATGATGTTGGCTCTACATTTGCTGACTCCTTCAACCTCTCCTGAAACAACAATCTCATCCTTCATCACGCTAGGTGGGGGCATATGGATTTTGGCCCCAGTTTCTTCCACCCACTTCTTTATATTATCATTCTTAGGTCCACAAATGAAGGGATGATACACTTTTGGTACAGGTAGACGCTCAAAAGCCAGTTTAGCCTGAAAATATAAATTGTAAAATAGATTATTTGCAAAGTATGGTTATTTTTTTACCACAAGATTAAAAACAATTCAAAACTTTACCTTCCAAAGCAAAACTAAATAATTTCATAGTCACACATTCAAGAGTAGTTTACAAAACTGACATGTTGAACATTCCATATATCCCTGATGAAAAAGTGAAAAACTGTTCCAATTTTTTTTTCAAATGAATGTATAATTTAAATTCAATTAACAGTATATATAATTGTTTGCAGTCTCAAGACATATCAAATTAGAGCACAACCGTCAAATTAATTGAATCATCAAGACTACCCCAAGAATCATTGTCTCTCCTTTCTAGAAATCAACAATTTAAGTTTGCACCAAATTTTCATCTACAACGTGTGTTGAAATTATTATTAGTATTAACATTATTTTGCTCAAATAATGGTTTTGAAAATACCTGCTCATCTGATGTTATCTGTATCTCATGTCTGGCCTTGTCGATGCCTTCTTTGGTGCCGGTTATTTTAATCATGTCCGAGTTCTCCTCTGGTCGGGGGATGGTTATCTTGGTCTGTGTAGCCAGTTCCAGGTCCTGAAGTTTCTTGCCACTTTTTCCTAAGATGAATCTGTGGTGTTCCCTTGGTATTTTCAGTAAGGTGTTAGCCTAGGAAACAACAAAAATTGGATTTTTTTTTTTACATTGAACTCAAACTGTACAAGCATATAATTATATAAATATTATAAAGTTATTCAAAAATTTATTCCAGTAATCTTTTATTCTTCAATAACTAAACTGCCTGTGTATGCAATTTCAGCTTAACTTGATTCTGTACAACTGTAATCACATCAATTAGTACATGGGTAATCAAACAGGAGTATAAACTTATGAATACTCAGGTGCAATCATTGACTTTTGGCTAGTAGTTCATCTCTCATCATTCTACATAATATGATAAGTGAAGTAATAGTGACAGCACAGACAAGTAAAATGTGAAATGTTTAAGGCAATCAGACCATTTATCAAGACAAGTAAATTACAAATGATCACATAAAGACAAAGAACCTTAAACAGTTAACTTGATCTAGTAGATAAATGAAGAACTATCTTATAGAGTATTGATAGTGTTAATGAGGCCTACTACTGTTATTTATCAGAAATAATCTTTGGTCAGATGGATATTAACAAATAGCCCAACAGAAAATTTAATAAGCAAGTTAAAATGGTGTAGTATATTTATATTTCTCTCTGAAGTGGTTCATTTTGTCCCTCAAAACTCAACAACAGCTTGAGACAATATCAGGTAGCAATTTATATGGTTAAAATTCCATAATAAATAAGAATTAGTATCACAAAATGTTAATGAAATTAAAATCTAAGAAATACAAAAGTAAACACATCATATATATGCAATTAAAAGTTAATTTAAAGGGTGGTGAGAACAGTTGTTTAGGGTCAAGAAGTTCCATATGATTTGTCCCTAAAATATATATTTCATCACCCCTGGGGACTGAATGTAGCATATATCATTTTAAAACTTGTTTTGATAATTCACATGCTGTCACAGACCCGTCAGACCAACACTTTTATCAATATTTTTTCTGCTTATATATTTGGGGTTGTCAATCCTATTCTTAATTACAAATTGCATTATTTTCTCGCCAATTTCAACACAAAAATTCTTAATTGATAGCCGACATTTAACCTGTTTTTTTACCTGGTCATTGATATCATGCTTAGTGTATTTTATGCCCCAGTTTTCAAACGTTTAGCTGACTCCAGTTGAGGTGGTTACAAACCAAAATGGCAATGCACATAACTAAAATGTTACGTAAAGCACTCTGTACTAGTAAAAGTTGAATAAACGCGACAGATTTTTAATGGAAGCAAAATGATATAAGAAATATCACTGGCACCAAAGGAAATCCAAACACTAACCGAGCCATCTGGGATTGAGATGGGGTCTATCGACACTCTATCGTCACTACAGTATAACATTACTTTCTGTGCTGTCAGAATCTGGTAGGGCTGATCCAGAGATGGAACCCAGAGAAATGTCAATAAAGAAAATAAAAATTTTCCCCAAAAGAGATCAAAACAGCAGTCATTTTGAACTTGGCATCACTAAAATATTCATGACACTTTTATACATAATTGCAGGTCTAATGCTTTTATAATCTATCAGTCAAGCTATGAATAAGACTACAAACGTACATATATATGTACATGTATATCAGCTGTGTTGCGGCATCTCAATCTAGACTATTCCTTATTTGCACAAAAAATGAGACAAAAATTTGCATTTTGAATAAAACAATTTTTTAAAGTTGTTATTAAAACAAGATATGAAGTACTAACATTTTTTTACACTATGGTAGATGTCAATAAATAAATTTGAATTTCCTGTATATATATGCTTTTCATGATCTGAGCTCGTTTAATTCAAAATTACATGTTAAAAAAGATTTTTTAATTTTAAATCTTTAAAAAAAACTAAAAATTGATAGTTCAATCATCAATTTGTAGTTAATCTGTAATAAATATTAATATTTGAAGGTTTTCCCCAATAGATGTCATTTGTGTTAATTTTTTCATAACTTCTTGCAAGTTGGTTTTCCCCAAAATTGCTAGAAAAAAAACTGTTTATTTTAATACCTGTGTCTGCAATCGACTGACAATTTCTCTTCTGGCTTTCATAACATTTTGATCTTTTCCATGTATTACAACAGTCAAGCTCTGGTCCTTGGCACAGCTCATCTCAATTGACACATCTAAAACATAATAATAATTGATGTTTTAAAATCAACCTAGGATAAACACTTCAGTACTGACTACATGTTGATATATGTTGTCACGGCGACATGCACAGATGAAAACAAAAGTAGGGAATTCCCAGAAAGGTATTTGTAAAACGAGAATTAGATAACACTAACAGCTTGATATCAAATTAATGTATAGTGGAATAAAAAAGATTGAGATCTGTTGTGTAATCATATTTACATGCCTTTAAAATTGTGATATATACAACGTTTATTATCAGATAACTATTTTTAGCTGCATTCATGTATTATAGGCCTATCATATATTACATTTATATTCTATTTCTAAGTATTCTAAGTCACTCAGCAATGAATTACATGATGAGCAAACAAGTACCCCTCTCTTCCGAGCAGACAAGCAACCCCCCCCCCACCTCAGTCCCTTTCCCAACAATGCTTTAAGGAAAAACATCCTTTCTTTAATTTATTGTGTGTCACTTTACAAGCATTGTCCAAGAAAACTTCAGAAAGTAAAAGATTGTATTTTCTAATATTTATCTTAGAATTAATGCATCTTTAATGTAACAGTACTCAGAATGTTTTTTTTTAATGAAGATACATGTACATACTGTTACGGGCCATTATTTCTTTACAGATCTTTGCCTGGTCTGTTTCATCCCCAAAACTCTGTTCATTAAATTCTTTAAATCTTCGCTCTTCCATGGGCACAGTAAACACCTAGAAAATAAAAATTTATTAAAATTACAATTTTTTTTTTATTATAAAAATCAATTGGGAACAAAGCTAAAAAATCACTTATTCCACAACAATATAGTTCTATGCACTGAATTTAATAACAATTACAAAACACATTTTATTACCTGAGTGCAAGTTGATGTTTTCATGGTCATTTTGTTACTCCATATTGTTTTCTCCATAGTTGGGTGAGCCAATTTGGGTCCCACTGCTCCAGGAAGGGCAGTGCGACCCAGGGGAGGGAAAGCCTCCCCATACTGTTGGGGCTTATCTGGGTCATAGGCCTCTGCATCGACATTTCGGACCACTTCTTCGTTTGTAGCCATGTTCTGAACTCGTTTTTAATTGGGCGATTCCAAGTCGTACAGTACAGACTAAAAAAGAATAGAGGATTATGTATGTTTTTTTATTTTTTATCTTTCAACAATAAGTACAGAAATGATTTATTACTACCATGGCCTTTGCAGTATCTCGTCATTAATTTAAATCCTTTAAATCCAGAATAAAACAAACAATTAACATGTGAACCATGAAAACTCATTACATGATTGTCAATGACGAGGCACAGAACTGCTTGCGGCATACAACATAGTACTCAAAGCTTTAGGTTTAAGTTCAACCCCCCCGTTGGTCGGAGTATATGTCATGAAAATGCTTGAAAAACTAATGACATGAAATGGACAGCAACAATTCAGTTGCAAATACAGGTGGTAACAAATGACAAAGGGTGACCTGTTCAGAATTTTAATTTAACACATCAGTTTACAGATTTTTTTTGATGTGTTCCAAAAATCCCTGATTTTTAGTTTGATAGGTCTACAATGCATAAATTATATAAAGTTACAGTGTGGGCAACCTATTGGTGCAAGATCTAAGATTTTTATGCTAAGAATGGACTAGAATGCAGAATGGACTAGAATGCACGAAACTGCACAGGCTACAACACTAAAAAAATTTCTCGGTGTTCGAGTTAGTGGCTGGAGGGACATGCCCCAAATCCCTCAGAATGGGGCTTCACCTTTGGCAGACCGCCGGGCTGCCTCATTTTAACACCTGGCAGCCCAGCGGTCTGTCGAGGCGATTAAGTTAGTGTCAACCCCTGATCATAAACTTCATTTCTAGCACTAGTTTTTGTAGTGGCTATTGACTCAATACTGTACAGGTGGCATCACAAGTCACAATGATATTAAACCCATAAATATATGCTTTTGAAACGTAATATAAATTGAGTGAAACGATGGTTATCAGGTATAAATCACTTAGTTTTGCTAACAATACTTTTTAAAGTTGACCAACTCACCTTAGAAATAATTCTTTGAAGGATATGGTGCTCAGTATTCCCTTCTTTTTTTAATCATATTGACATAATATCTATAACCTCTGCTATGTTATTAATTATGTTCCGTCCTGACCTAATATCAATGTGTGCTTATTAATGTTATAATATATGCTACTGTAGGAATATGATTTGTAACTAACAATTACCAAAACATATATAATTTGCAATCTATATAACATATTGTACGCAAGTTGGTGGTTTTCCCCAACCTCGTAAAATCATTCAGTTTTCCCCTGTGTAGTTCCATACTGTATACCGGTCTTTCCATCAATATTACATAAAAAACTTACAAGCAATTTCGTAACATTTTATTTACTCCATTTACGGATAGCGAATTTATTAATTCTCAGAAACTATTGTCAATAACTTGTCTTCTTACATTAAGATCCATCAAAACTGTCCCGCCGCACCTAATTGTCATCATTTACATTAGTGATCAAACCGGTACCACCCTCCTTATTGTAGATGTGTCGAGGTGTCCGGTGTGGGAATTTTTCGCCAAAAGAAACATTAACGTTGTAAACTCAACGAGATTAACATTAATATGCGTTAAATTATCCCGATTTAGTGTATTTATCAATACATTGGCCTCACACATAGCATGAATTGCCGAAAATTTGACAGTTACGGGAGCCACGTTGGCAGAAAAATCTGAAGAAACCATGTTGACGTGTCTGACAGTTCGGCAATATACTTACTGTACTGCGTCCGATAAAGTCCGTCCTAGGGTAAGTTTGCTTCTGTTTTAAGCTCCAATGTGACTGATTGTCAGCCTGAAAAAAGTAGAAAAGGTATTAAATTCATATACATGAAAGTTTTCAATCGACAGATATCACTTCCACAACATGTTTTTTACCTTCCACGAGAGGAACTAACAACTCCCTTATGCATATACGCAATATCCTTGCGCGAGTTGATCGTCCACGTAAACACGTTTTTGATTGGTCGACGATTGGAGGAAGAGGTTAAAGGTGAATATGCTATCCACTCACCGCTTTTCTTTGAAACTTTGACGTCGTGGATGTCCGAACGGACTATTTATTGTCTTTTCAGTAATGATGTTGAAGAACAGATGTGCTTAAAGGCAAAAGACGTATTCATTAGTTTATAGTGTATTATGTTTATGATATTTATACGGTATTCGTGGAATCAACCATTCGTCACACTTCGGTCATGTGTCAAGTGACGCGAAATGTGACGTAAGAGAACAAGGTCAAAGGTCCGACTTCCAAAACTAACAAAAAATTCTTGTTACCTCCCTTCGATCAAAGTTGGGATTTGATGGGGAAAATCGTAAAATTTTATGAAAACATTGTGTATCCGGAAGAAGTGATAAATTCTAGTCCTTCTGGCTTGTTTTTTTTTCTTCTATTAATTTTTTCTTCCAATAATAGTCTAGATAATAAAATATTTGTATCATCAGTAGATCTACTGAAGTAGAATCTGGCAGGGATATCATTTTTACTTTTTTCAGTATTAAATTAGTACTCGCGGACCACAGGGGCTAACTTGTTAGCATTGATCGGTATAAAATGTAAAGTTCTAGCGTCAGAGATATAACAACAACAAGAGATATAACAACAACAACAACAAAATAAAATAAAAAAAACGTGAAAGGGATCATCTCTGGCAAGTCATTATGGTTTTGGGGTAAGAATATCTAATTTAAAAAAACAAAACAAAAAACAAAACAACTTAACAACATCCTAATTTCAAATATAGATAGGTCCTAGTTAGTTGTATTTTAATTGCAGATATCTTTTTTTCCCTTTTCTCCCCCCCCCCCCCCCCCCCCCTTAAAAAATGCAGTTTTTAAATTTACCAAATTAATGGATTAAATCGGCTTGTCGCAATGTTATGTACTATAGGCTACGTTTTTTTACTTGTTGTTTACTTGCCCTTGTGCGCGGATCAACCGTGAAAACGAGATGACATTTCCCTTATGTACTATATCAAAATGCACGTTAACGCATTTAACCAAAAATTGTACAGAAAAGAAGTGGAATGGCAGATAATAAAATTAGACTTCAGCAAAATAGAATGGAGACTTAACTTATACATTCTATGTAGGAAACAATTTTTAAATATGTATTTAATAGCACGAAAACCGGACTTATATATCAGTATATTTACCATTGTATGGCACTGCCACTATATAACCCTACCAATTCAGTTGCGAGTTCACCAGCTTATGAACTGCCAACTGAAATTTGAATTTGAAAATTTAAAAAAAAAAATCGCACGACAAATAAAAAATCGCAGATGGTAAATATAAGCATTGAACGGCTTTCAGTTGGAATGCCAACTGGACAGAGGCAAATTCAACATGAAGCGCTAGCGCGCTTCATGGAATTTGCCTCTGTCCAGTTGGCATTCATATTGACTATGAATGCCAACTGAAAGCCGTTCAATGCTTAAATGAATTCATTAATGTAAAAAGTCCACCCTAAAAAAATCAAAAAAAATCCGAATGATATAGATCAGCAAGCAATCCAACATGCATATTTTTTTCATTCATTTTATTTCAACAAATTTTACTACATTCCACAACTGGTGCAGCCCTGCTGTCATACATTGTATGTTATCATGCAATCAGCGTTTGTTATTGAAAAGACATATGGAACGCCAAATTAACATGTAGGTTCAATTTAATTAAATATAGGTTTAATTTAATTAGAGAAAGGTTAAATCTAATCAAAGATAGGTTCAATTAATTGAATATATGTTAATTTAGCGTTCCATAAAACATGCCTCTAATATCAGCCCTTTCTAAAACCTTGCACACCTTCTCTTTATTTCCCCTGCACATGCTATATATATATGTGAGTGTGTGTGTGTGTGTGTGTGTGCGTGCGTGCGTGCGTGCGTGCGTGCGTGATACATATAGAATTGTCAGTGCGGTTCAATAGCTATTCTCAAACAGGAGTAGACGGATTTAAATCAGTAACAAGAACTTGATTCTGATTACTTTTATATTTTGAATAATTATCTACTATTGCAATTTACAATACTAAAAATGATGTCTAAACTAGATTTTATTGCACGAAATGCACAGAATGATTAAACAACAGGCAAAGCCTATATAAATCTTTTCCTACGAATCCGGTGAATATATTAAATTTGATGAAAATTGGAACACGACACAAATACATACTGATATGAAATACACACATTTAGACACGTCATTTCATTTTTTTTATATAGAGTATATACGTACACTTACAACTTAACACTCACGCTAACATTCACACACCCAGCATAAATATACACAATATGTAGGGACAATGATGAGGGTACTAAGAAATGTGATTTATATCAGATTCTAATTAAATATATTGGTAGATAAAATTGGTTAAATATATTCATTATTATCAAGGGATAATCAGAGTTACCAGATATAAGTTATTCTACATTTTAATATCCAATAAAGTCATAAATGGGTCTATATAGGCAGTATGAAGGGGACAAAAAGAATTTATGTTTGGCGTTTTCATTGGGCTTTCCATAGGAACAAGCTGGATCACAGGGGCTTGACACGATTTTCTTTTATTTATTTGTCTTTTTATTTATTTATTTATTTATTTATTTAATGGGTTTTTATTTATTTATTTATTTATTCAAAGGGTTGTTATTCATTTATTTATTTAACGGGGTTTACGTCCGCTATTACGGCCTTGCGGCCTTTCAGCCGACGAGAAGATTTTCCAAATAATGGTCTATATATATGTTTTTAATACTATGTGTTTTTATGTATATATATGGACCATCATTTGGAAAATCGTGCCAAGCCCATGTAAGCTGGATCTAGGATTAGATAATCATTATATTTATCACTATTCAAATTATTTGCATTGTGACGTAATTGGCATGGTAATATATCTAATTTTCTGGGATTACAGGAGATGAAAAAAAACTATAGATGTTTCTTGAAGGTATTTCTATATTTTTAAGTCTTTTCTTGAAAGTAGCGGAAGAAATGATGGAAGGATCAAGGTTATTCCAAAGGCGCATGACACCAGGGAAGAGACTATGATCTAAATAAGGGTTCTATATGGAGGAATATCTAAACACCTATTAGTACACAGTCGAGGGTTATATTGTGTAATTATGAAGTGTTCAGTAATGTTACAGATAGACAGGAGTTATGTGGTCAATTATTGTCTACATCAGGATTTGATTTATGTTTATTATGTCCTAACTTTTTAATTCCCAAAACAAGATTCACGATGCTCCACTTCCTAGACCACTTATGATTTTCATTGCTTCTGTTGCAGATTCTAGTAAACTTTCTTCCCCAATGGTACAATTATCCCAAACAGAGGATGCATACAATTATGTATTCTAATATAGATCTAATATAATAAAGATATAACATTTATAAAGATTTCCTTTCAATTCTATACTTTAACATGCGTAAAATATCTAATCTTTTACATGATTAATCATGTGATTTAATGTGATCACTGCAAGTACCCTTTGCATTGATGTGGATCAATTTTCTAAGTAACTGGTAGATGTTGTATTATTTGAATTAGAGTACCTACAATAATGTCACAGTTTGTCGAGTGAAATGATTTCCTTTGTATCTCCCTTTATATATAACTTTACCAAGGTGTCTGCTGTATATCTCCCGTTATATCACCAAGGTGTCTGCTGTATATCTCCCCTCGTATCACCAAGATGTCTGCTGTATATCTCCCTCGTACCACCAAGGTGTCTGCTGTATATCTCCCTCGTACCACCAAGATGTCTGCTGTATATCTCCCCTCGTACCACCAATATGTCTGCTGTATATCTCCCCTCGTACCACCAAGGTGTCTGCTGTATATCTCCCTCGTACCACCAAGGTGTCTGCTGTATATCTCCTTCGTACCACCAATATGTCTGCTGTATATCTCCCCTCGTACCACCAAGATGTCTGCTGTATATCTCCCTCGTACCACCAAGGTGTCTGCTGTATATCTCCCTCGTACCACCAAGGTGTTTGCTATATATCTCCCTCGTATCACCAAGGTTGTCTGCTGTATATCTCCCCTCGTACCTCCAAGGTTGTCTGCTGTATATCTCCCTCGTACCACCAAGGATGTCTGTTGTATATCTCCCTCGTACCACCAAGGATGTCTGTTGTATATCTCCCTCGTATCACCAAGGTGTCTGCTGTATATCTCCCCCTCGTACCACCAAGGTGTCTGCTGTATATCTCCCTCGTATCACCAAGGTTGTCTGCTGTATATCTCCCCTGGTACCACCAAGGGTGTCTGCTGTATATCTGCCGTGGTATCACCAAGATGTCTGCTGTATATCTCCCTCATACCACCAGGTTGTCTGCTGTATATTTCCCTCGTATCACCAAGGTGTCAGCTGTATATCTCCCGTTGTACCACCAATGTGTCTGCTGTATATCTCCCGTTGTACCACCAAGATGTCTGCGGTATATCTCCCCTCCTATCACCATGGTGTCTGCTGTATATCTCCCTCGTACCACCAAGGTGTCTGCTGTATATCTCCCCTCGTACCACCAAAGTGTCTGCTGTATATCCCCCGTCGTATCACCAATGTGTCTGCTGTATATCTCCCCTCGTATCACCAAGGTGTCTGCTGTATATCTCCCTCGTACCACCAAGGTGTCTGCTGTATATCTCCCGTCGTACCACCAAGGTGTCTGCTGTATATCTCCCCTGGTACCACCAAGGTGTCTGCTGTATATCTCCCCTCGTACCACCAAGGTGTCGGCTGTATATCTCCCTCGTATCACCAAGGTGTCGGCTGTATATCTCCCTCGTACCACCAAGGTGTCTGCTGTATATCTCCCTCGTACCACCAAGGTGTCTGCTGTATATCTCCCTCGTATCACCAAGGTGTCTGCTGTATATCTCCCTCGTACCACCAAGGTGTCTGCTATATATCTCCCCTCGTATCACCAAGGTGTCTGCTGTATATCACCCTCGTATCACCAAGGTTGTCTGCTGTATATCTCCCCTCCTATCACCAAGGTGTCGGCTGTATATCTCCCCTCGTATCGCCATGGTGTCTGCTGTATATCTCCCTCGTACCTCCAAGGTTGTCTGCTGTATATCTCCCTCGTACCACCAAGGTGTCTGCTGTATATCTCCCTCGTATCACCAAGGTTGTCTGCTGTATATCTCCCTTTGTACCAAGGTGTCTGCTGTATATCTCTCTGGTATCACCAAGGATGTCTGCTGTATATCTCGCCTCGTACCACCAAGGTGTCTGCTGTATATCTCCCCCGTATCACCAAGATGTCTGCTGTATATCTCCCTCGTACCACCAAGGTGTCTGCTGTATATCTCCCTCGTACCACCAAGGTTGTCTGCTGTATATCTCCCTCGTACCACCAAGGTGTCTGCTGTATATCTCCACTCGTATCACCAAGCTGTCTGCTGTATATCTCCCTCGTACCACCAAGGTGTCTGCTGTATATCTCCCTCGTACCACCAAGGTTGTCTGCTGTATATCTCCCTCGTACCACCAAGGTTGTCTGCTGTATATCTCCCTCGTACCACCAATGTGTTTGCTGTAACTCTCCCTCGTACCACCAAGGTGTCTGCTGTATATCTCCACTCGTATCACCAAGCTGTCTGCTGTATATCTCCCCTCGTATCACCAAGGTGTCTGCTGTATATCTCCCTCGTACCACCAAGGTGTCTGCTGTATATCTCCCTCGTACCACCAAGGTGTCTGCTGTATATCTCCCTCGTACCACCAAGGTTGTCTGCTGTATATCTCCCTCGTACCACCAAGGTTGTCTGCTGTATATCTCCCTCGTACCACCAATGTGTTTGCTGTAACTCTCCCTCGTACCACCAAGGTGTCTGCTGTATATCTCCACTCGTATCACCAAGCTGTCTGCTGTATATCTCCCCTCGTACCACCAAGGTGTCTGCTGTATATCTCCCTCGTACCACCAAGGTGTCTGCTGTATATCTCCCTCGTACCACCAAGATGTCTGCTGTATATCTCCCCTCGTATCACCAAGGTGTCTGCTGTATATCTCCCGTCGTACCACCAAGGTGTCTTCTGTATATCTCCCCCGTATCACCAAGGTGTCTGCTGTATATCTCCCCTCGTATCACCAAGGTGTCTGCTGTATATCTCCCGTCGTACCACCAAGGTGTCTTCTGTATATCTCCCTCGTACCACCATGGTGTCTGCTGTATATCTCCCTCGTACCACCAAGGTTGTCTGCTGTATATCTCCCTCGTATCACCAAGGATGTCTGCTGTATATCTCGCCTCGTACCACCAAGGTGTCTGCTGTATATCTCCCCCGTATCACCAAGATGTCTGCTGTATATCTCCCTCGTACCACCAAGGTGTCTGCTGTATATCTCCCTCGTACCACCAAGGTTGTCTGCTGTATATCTCCCTCGTACCACCAAGGTGTCTGCTGTATATCTCCCTCGTACCACCAAGGTGTCTGCTGTATATCTCCCTCGTACCACCAAGGTTGTCTGCTGTATATCTCCCTCGTACCACCAAGGTTGTCTGCTGTATATCTCCCTCGTACCACCAATGTGTTTGCTGTAACTCTCCCTCGTACCACCAAGGTGTCTGCTGTATATCTCCACTCGTATCACCAAGCTGTCTGCTGTATATCTCCCCTCGTATCACCAAGGTGTCTGCTGTATATCTCCCTCGTACCACCAAGGTGTCTGCTGTATATCTCCCTCGTACCACCAAGGTTGTCTGCTGTATATCTCCCCTCGTATCACCAAGGTGTCTGTTGTATATCTCCCGTCGTACCACCAAGGTGTCTGCTGTATATCTCCCGTCGTATCACCAAGGTGTCTGTTGTATATCTCCCGTCGTACCACCAAGGTGTCTGCTGTATATCTCCCCTCGTACCACCATGGTGTCTGCTGTATATCTCCCTCGTACCACCAAGGTTGTCTGCTGTATATCTCCCCTCGTACCACCAAGGTGTTTGCTGTATATCTCCCTCGTACCACCAAGGTGTTTGCTGTATATCTCCCTCGTACCACCAAGATGTCTGCTGTATATCTCCCTCATACCATCAAGGTTGTCTGCTGTATATCTCCCCTCGTACCACCAAGGTTGTCTGCTGTATATCTCCCGTCGTACCACCAAGGTTGTCTGCTGTATATCTCCCGTCGTACTACCAAGGTTGTCTGCTGTATATCTCCCCTCGTACCACCAAGGTTGTCTGCTGTATATCTCCCCTCGTACCACCAAGGTTGTCTGCTGTATATCTCCCTCGTAACACCAAGGTTGTCTGCTGTATATCTCCCTCGTAACACCAAGGTTGTCTGCTGTATATCTCCCCTCATACCACCAAGGTTGTCTGCTGTATATCTCTCTCATATCACCAAGGTTGTCTGCTGTATATCTCCCCTCATACCACCAAGGTTGTCTGCTGTATATCCCCCTCGTACCACCAAGGTTGTCTGCTGTATATCCCCCTCGTACCACCAAGGTTGTCTGCTGTATATCTCCCGTCGTACCACCAAGGTTGTCTGCTGTATATCTCCCGTCGTACTACCAAGGTTGTCTGCTTTATATCTCCCCTCATACCACCAAGGTTGTCTGCTGTATATCCCCCTCGTACCACCAAGGTTGTCTGCTGTATATCCCCCTCGTACCACCAAGGTGTCTGCTGTATATCTCCCTCGTAACACCAAGGTTGTCTGCTGTATATCTCCCCTCATACCACCAAGGTTGTCTGCTGTATATCTCTCTCATATCACCAAGGTTGTCTGCTGTATATCTCCCCTCGTACCACCAAGGTTGTCTGCTGTATATCTCCCCTCGTACCACCAAGGTTGTCTGCTGTATATCTCCCTCGTACCACCAAGGTTGTCTGCTGTATATCCCCCTCGTACCATGAAGGGTGTTTGCTGTATATCTCCCGTTGTACCACCAAGGTGTCTGCTGTATATCTCCCTCATACCACCAAGGTGTTTACTGTATATCTCCCCTCATACCACCAAGGGTGTCTGCTGTATATCTCCCGTCGTACCACCAAGGTGTCTGCTGTATATCTCCCTCATACCACCAAGGTGTTTACTGTATATCTCCCTCATACCACCAAGGTGTCTGCTGTATATCTCCCTCGTACCACCAAGGTGTTTACTGTATATCTCCCCTCATACCACCAAGGGTGTCTGCTGTATATCTCCCGTCGTACCACCAAGGTGTAAGCTGTATATCTCCCGTCGTACCACCAAGGTGTCTGCTGTATATCTCCCCTGGTACCACCAAGGTGTCTGCTGTATATCTCCCTCATACCACCAAGGTTGTCTGCTGTATATCTCCCCTGGTACCACCAAGGTGTCTCCTGTATATCTCCCTCATACCACCAAGGTGTCTCCTGTATATCTGCCTCGTACCACCAAGGTTGTCTGCTGTATATCTCTCTCATACCACCAAGGTTGTCTGCTGTATATCTCCCCTCGTATCACCAAGGTTGTCTGCTGTATATCTCCCCTCGTATCACCAAGGTGTCTGCTGTATATCTCCCCTCGTACCACCAAGGTTGTCTGCTGTATATCTCCCCTCGTATCACCAAGGTGTCTGCTGTATATCTCCCATCGTATCACCAAGGTTGTCTGCTGTATATCTCCCCTCGTATCACCAAGGTTGTCTGCTGTATATCTCCCCTCGTACCACCAAGGTTGTCTGCTGTATATCTCCCATCGTACCACCAAGGTTGTCTGCTGTATATCGCCCTCATACCACCAAGGTTGTCTGCTGTATATCTCCCCTCATACCACCAAGGTTGTCTGCTGTATATCTCCCTCGTATCACCAAGGTTGTCTGCTGTATATCTCCCCTCATACCACCAAGGTTGTCTGCTGTATATCTCTCTCATATCACCAAGGTTGTCTGCTGTATATCTCCCCTCGTACCACCAAGGTTGTCTGCTGTATATCTCCCCTCGTACCACCAAGGTTGTCTGCTGTATATCTTCCTCGTACCACCAAGGTTGTCTGCTGTATATCCCCCTCGTACCATGAAGGGTGTTTGCTGCATATCTCCCGTTGTACCACCAAGGTGTCTGCTGTATATCTCCCTCATACCACCAAGGTGTTTACTGTATATCTCCCCTCATACCACCAAGGGTGTCTGCTGTATATCTCCCGTCGTACCACCAAGGTGTCTGCTGTATATCTCCCCTCGTACCACCAAGGTGTTTACTGTATATCTCCCCTCATACCACCAAGGTGTTTACTGTATATCTCCCCTCATACCACCAAGGGTGTCTGCTGTATATCTCCCGTCGTACCACCAAGGTGTATGCTGTATATCTCCCGTCGTACCACCAAGGTTGTCTGCTGTATATCTCCCCTGGTACCACCAAGGTGTCTGCTGTATATCTCCCTCATACCACCAAGGTTGTCTGCTGTATATCTCCCCTGGTACCACCAAGGTGTCTCCTGTATATCTCCCTCATACCACCAAGGTGTCTCCTGTATATCTGCCTCGTACCACCAAGGTTGTCTGCTGTATATCTCCCCTCGTATCACCAAGGTGTCTGCTGTATATCTCCCATCGTACCACCAAGGTTGTCTGCTGTATATCTCCCCTCGTATCACCAAGGTGTCTGCTGTATATCTCCCATCGTATCACCAAGGTTGTCTGCTGTATATCTCCCCTCGTATCACCAAGGTTGTCTGCTGTATATCTCCCCTCGTACCACCAAGGTTGTCTGCTGTATATCTCCCATCGTACCACCAAGGTTGTCTGCTGTATATCGCCCTCATACCACCAAGGTTGTCTGCTGTATATCTCCCCTCATACCACCAAGGTTGTCTGCTGTATATCTCCCTCGTATCACCAAGGTTGTCTGCTGTATATCTCCCCTCGTACCACCAAGGGTGTCTGCTGTATATCTCCCTCGTACCACCAAGGTTGTCTGCTGTATATCGCCCTCATACCACCAAGGATGTCTGCTGTATATCTCCCCTCATACCACCAAGGTTGTCTGCTGTATATCTCCCTCGTATCACCAAGGTTGTCTGCTGTATATCTCCCCTCGTACCACCAAGGTTGTCTGCTGTATATCTCCCTCGTACCAACAAGGTTGTCTGCTGTATATCTCCCTCGTACCACCAAGGGTGTCTGCTGTATATATTTCTCGTATCAACAAGGTTGTCTGCTGTATATCTCCCTCGTATCACCAAGGTGTCTGCTGTATATCTCCCTCATACCACCAAGGTGTTTACTGTATATCTCCCTCATACCACCAAGGTGTCTGCTGTATATCTCCCTCGTACCACCAAGGTGTTTACTGTATATCTCCCCTCATACCACCAAGGGTGTCTGCTGTATATCTCCCGTCGTACCACCAAGGTGTATGCTGTATATCTCCCGTCGTACCACCAAGGTTGTCTGCTGTATATCTCCCCTGGTACCACCAAGGTGTCTGCTGTATATCTCCCTCATACCACCAAGGTTGTCTGCTGTATATCTCCCCTGGTACCACCAAGGTGTCTCCTGTATATCTCCCTCATACCACCAAGGTGTCTCCTGTATATCTGCCTCGTACCACCAAGGTTGTCTGCTGTATATCTCTCTCATAGCACCAAGGTTGTCTGCTGTATATCTCCCCTCGTATCACCAAGGTTGTCTGCTGTATATCTCCCCTCGTATCACCAAGGTGTCTGCTGTATATCTCCCATCGTACCACCAAGGTTGTCTGCTGTATATCTCCCCTCGTATCACCAAGGTGTCTGCTGTATATCTCCCATCGTATCACCAAGGTTGTCTGCTGTATATCTCCCCTCGTATCACCAAGGTTGTCTGCTGTATATCTCCCCTCGTACCACCAAGGTTGTCTGCTGTATATCTCCCATCGTACCACCAAGGTTGTCTGCTGTATATCGCCCTCATACCACCAAGGTTGTCTGCTGTATATCTCCCCTCATACCACCAAGGTTGTCTGCTGTATATCTCCCTCGTATCACCAAGGTTGTCTGCTGTATATCTCCCCTCGTACCACCAAGGGTGTCTGCTGTATATCTCCCTCGTACCACCAAGGTTGTCTGCTGTATATCGCCCTCATACCACCAAGGGTGTCTGCTGTATATCTCCCCTCATACCACCAAGGTTGTCTGCTGTATATCTCCCTCGTATCACCAAGGTTGTCTGCTGTATATCTCCCCTCGTACCACCAAGGTTGTCTGCTGTATATCTCCCTCGTACCAACAAGGTTGTCTGCTGTATATCTCCCTCGTACCACCAAGGGTGTCTGCTGTATATATTTCTCGTATCAACAAGGTTGTCTGCTGTATATCTCCCTCGTATCACCAAGGTTGTCTGCTGTATATCTCCCTCGTACCACCAAGGTGTCTGTTGTATATCTCCCTCGTACCACCAAGGTTGTCTGCTGTATATCTCCCCTGGTACCACCAAGGTTGTCTGCTGTATATCTCCCTCGTACCACCAAGGTGTCTGCTGTATATCTCCCGTCGTACCACCAAGGTGTCTGCTGTATATCTCCCTCGTATCACCAAGGTTGTCTGCTGTATATCTCCCCTGGTACCACCAAGGTGTCTGCTGTATATCTCCCCTGGTACCACCAAGGTGTCTGCTGTATATCTCCCCTCGTACCACCAATGTGTCTGCTGTATATCTCCCTCGTATCACCAAGGATGTCTGCTGTATATCTCCCCTCGTATCACCAAGGTTGTCTGCTGTATATCTCTCTCGTATTACCAATGTGTCTGCTGTATATCTCCCTCACATCACCAAGATGTCTGCTGTATATCTCCCGTTATATCACCAAGGTTGTCTGCTGTATATCTCCCTCGTACCACCAAGGTTGTCTGCTGTATATCTCCCCTGGTACCACCAAGGTGTCTGCTGTATATCTCCCCTCGTACCACCAATGTGTCTGCTGTATATCTCCCTCGTATCACCAAGGATGTCTGCTGTATATCTCCCCTCGTATCACCAAGGATGTCTGCTGTATATCTCCCTTCGTATCACCAAGATGTCTGCTGTATATCTCCCCTCGTATCACCAAGGTTGTCTGCTGTATATCTCCCTCGTACCACCAAGGTTGTCTGCTGTATATCTCCCCTGGTACCACCAAGGTGTCTGCTGTATATCTCCCCTCGTACCACCAATGTGTCTGCTGTATATCTCCCTCACATCACCAAGATGTCTGCTGTATATCTCCCGTTATATCACCAAGGTTGTCTGCTGTATATCTCCCTCGTACCACCAAGGTTGTCTGCTGTATATCTCCCCTGGTACCACCAAGGTGTCTGCTGTATATGTCCCCTCGTACCACCAATGTGTCTGCTGTATATATCCCTCGTATCACCAAGGATGTCTGCTGTATATCTCCCCTCGTATCACCAAGGTTGTCTGCTGTATATCTCCCGTCGTACCACCAAGGTTGTTTGCTGTATATCTCCCTCGTATCACCAAGGATGTCTGCTGTATATCTCCCCTCGTATCACCAAGGATGTCTGCTGTATATCTCCCCTCGTATCACCAAGGATGTCTGCTGTATATCTCCCCTCGTATCACCAAGGTTGTCTGCTGTATATCTCCCTCGTATTACCAATGTGTCTGCTGTATATCTCCCTCACATCACCAAGATGTCTGCTGTATATCTCCCGTTATATCACCAAGGTTGTCTGCTGTATATCTCCCTCGTACCACCAAGGTTGTCTGCTGTATATCTCCCCTGGTACCACCAAGGTGTCTGCTGTATATCTCCCCTCGTACCACCAATGTGTCTGCTGTATATATCCCTCGTATCACCAAGTATGTCTGCTGTATATCTCCCCTCGTATCACCAAGGTTGTCTGCTGTATATCTCCCGTCGTACCATCACGGTGTCTGCTGTATATATCTCCCGTCGTACCAGCAAGGTTGTCTGCTGTATATCTCCCCTGGTACCACCAAGGTGTTTACTGTATATCTCCCTCGTATCACCAAGGTGTCTACTGTATATCTCCCCTCGTATCACCAAGGTTGTCTGCTGTATATCTCCCGTCGTACCACCAAGGTTGTTTGCTGTATATCTCCCGTCGTACCACCAAGGTTGTCTGCTGTATATCTCCCTCGTATCACCACGGTGTCTGCTGTATATATCTCCCGTCGTACCAGCAAGGTGTCTGCTGTATATCTCCCCTCGTACCACCAAGGTGTCTGCTGTATATCTCCCTCGTAACACCAAGGTGTTGGCTGTATATCTCCCCTCGTACCACCAAGACTGTCTGCTGTATATCTCCCCTCGTACCACCAAGGTGTCTGCTGTATATCTCCCCGTCGTAACACCAAAGTTGTTTGCTGTATATCTCCCTCGTACCACCAAGGCGTCTGCTGTATATCTCCCTCGTACCACCAAGGGTGTCTGCTGTATATCTCCCGTCGTACCACCAATGTTGTTTGCTGTATTTCTCCCGTCGTACCACCAAGGTTGTTTGCTGTATATCTCCCGTCGTACCACCAAGGTGTCTGCTGTATATCCCCCGTCGTAACACCAAAGTTGTTTGCTGTATATCTCCCTCGTACCACCAAGGTGTCTGCTGTATATCTCCCCGTCGTACCAGCAAGGTGTCTGCTGTATATCTCCCTCGTACCACCAAGGTTGTCTGCTGTATATCTCCCCTCGTACCATCAAGGTGTCTGCTGTATATCCCCCTCGTACCACCAAGGTGTCTGCTGTATATCTCCCCTCGTTCCACCAAGGTGTCTGCTGTATATCCCCCTCGTACCACCAAGGTTGTTTGCTGTATATCACCCAGAGTATCGCAAAGTATAGATTCAGATATCAATACTTGAAGTATCAGATGTTAGATATTAGATGGTTTTCCCTCGAGTATCCTACAATTCATGTATATGACAAAATATATTGATAATTGAAGTTTATTTGGCGTGTGAAGAATGTTGCATATTCCTGGGATTTCAACGCATAGATTTTCTTTTTTTAATGCAATATATAAACATTGGAATATGCAGTTAGCACTATGAATTCAACATCAGGTCCGCGCTATCATAAGGTGACAAACATGAACACTCATCACACATGCACTAGTTAAACATTAAATGTTAAACACAACTTAACAAAACCAAACTTTTGGGAGAGATTATTTGTTCTGTCCCCTGGTCGATGACACATTCTTGCTTCTTAATTTCTGCTTTACATTCAGCTTTGGCAAGGACAGAATTGTCCTATAACAGTACATGTATAATGTGAATAGGTGTGGCATCATTCTGTGTCTATACCTGTAGGTATGGTATTTCAGTGTGACGACACTATAATGTGTGGTAGCACTAATAATGTCTGTCAGTGGGCCCATTGCTTATTTACACCGTCCTTAAAGAGTTAATAGGACGTGAAACAGTTAATACCAAGTGTTTTTTCTGTAAATATTCATCAAATTTGGATCAATAGTTATCGGGCTAAGTACAACTCCTGATAATTTCTGTCACTTTGCTTAATTACGTGAAAATTTTAATTAGAAGTTTCCTTTAAAAGAGAAACTTGTGGGCTGATACCTCCCTGTCTTTCAGATCAGAGGACTTCTTATATGTCACGGCCGGTCGCAGAGGCACACACGGAAGCAAAATTCTACTAGAGGAAAATTTATAAAGTTGCCAAGCAAAGAAGTACACCTTATAGATGTATATTAAACTCAGAATTAGCAATCACAATTCATATATACGTCAGTCAATTACAGACAATTTCACATCTTTGACCATAATTCAGGTCAACCACCAATCTAATACAGTATTGCAGTGTATCGTAGAGGAGTGGAAATTACAAGTCTAATTATAATAAGATTGGGTCAACCACACTCAATACCTCCATATCCAGCCGCCATTTTATCGATGTTCCTTCGAGTCATCTACGATATTCACTTGTAAAATATATCTCCAATTTTCAGGGAAACGACTCTCAGGGCGAAAAATCTATTTAAAAAATACCTTACTTATTATTTTGTTTTCACCGTCATAACCATAATTAACGAGATAATGACAGTTGTTTCCTGCCAGCTCATTACCAAATTTTCAAAAATTCAAGGTGAAAGAAAGTTTCAAACAGTTATCATTACACATTATAGAGTTATATTATGATGGTTTCATATTATAAGACCGTACGAGTTACATGTATCTCCCTTCTGTGTGTAGTAGATCATTTTTTGTGTGTATACATATAAATCTAAATCCTAAGCATGCATTTAACATATTAAAGAAATCCCTTAATTTAAAGGAACTTAATGATAAAAAGCATGTAATGTTTCCCTATGGAAAATGTTAAGCTAAATAATATTGATGAAACAGTGGAGTTTGTCTATCTGTAATATTATGTGAGCATATATACATACCGGTATGTCCATTTTTGGTGAAAGTGAAAAAAAACACAAGAATACTGGATACATTGAAATAGTTTATTATCATATGAAACAATACAAAACGATGTAAAAATATAGTAATATATTTCTGGTAGATTTACTCGATTTATAACCGGTATGAACATGCTCATTTGTCCTGGAAATTCAAATTAAGGGAAATATTCTTCAAGGATGACAAAAACATCTACAATTGTTGGAAAACTTGTCTGATCCATAGAATATTAATACATTACCCATATAACCTCACTGTATCTCTCTGGTAACATAGGAGTATTCATTACATATCAATATTATCATTATTAGATATTATAAACGGATCCAAAGATAATATTTTTAAGTTTTATGAATGTTAATAATGTACTTCAATCAATAAAGAGGGCCTAGAGAGATTACCAGGAGTTGCTACTGGTGGTATTGACTTCATAGCTCGTATTTTCTCTTTTTTGCAATTTATGAAACTTTTAAATGACAAATAAAGCTTTGCGTAGTAACATCAACACAAATGCTGCCATTGTCTTTATTGGCACTATGTAGCCAATTAATAAGTAACCTACATACTGTAGCTATACATATTCATGTTAATGACTTGTATATACTTTCCCATACTTGACTAGATTTCAGTTAAAACATGCTGTGGTCTTTCATTGGTTAGATATGAACAGCAATATTACATTATTTGAAAAGAGGTTTATTTCTATCATAAACAGAAATTGGAAAACTGTGCTCACAGTTTTCCAAAACTTTGATCTGTTGAAACAGAATTTGTCCAGCAAAGAGCCTAAATGACTAAACCTTGACCAACATTCCACTGGATTGAGAGTGTATGCAGTCAGCTGTCAGGTTATCAAGATTTGCTTTTCTCCCAATTAGTTACCAGGTAATATTTTATTAACACCTTTTCAAATAACATAATATTTAGCAATCTGATGAATCTCATCCCAAAAAGTCATTAAGTTGATATTGCATGTAAATTATATGAAAAATAATAACTATTTGTACATTCGATGTAAATGATTCAAAAAACAAAAAAAAGTGATAAAAAACTGCATCAAGGAAACACTAAAATGCTGTACCAAAAAATAAAAAAGCAAAAAACATCAATAGACAACTGAACCTATACAAAAAGGAGCTGACTTAAAATAATTAACATTATTGCACACGTGAATATCTAAATTATAACTAGTAATGTCTCATCAGTAAACATCAATATTGATTATGCCTATAGTATAAAGCAATCATGGAGTCATTTTAGTGTTAATAAACTAGTGTGTTTTAGTACATTAACAAGTTTTAATCGGCTAGCTCATCAACAAATTGGTCCAGCAACACACAGTAACCGATATTCAGACTAGTTTTTTCATCATGAAGAACAGTTAAAAAATCAACAAGAGGCCCAAAGGGCCCTGCATCACTCACCTGGATATATTAACTTAGATCACAAATTATTTTTCCACTTTCGGGATCTGCCTCATTATCATACATGATCAATCATGGCTAAAGTCAACACTAACTTATTCTGACATTTGGTTTCTAGGCAAATTCAGTTGTAAAACAAAACTGCATCATATATTTTATCATGTATAACATTGTACATAATTAATTTCTTGGACCATGACCTACATACATCGTCCCGATCTACATACCCCAAATGGTGCAAACAGTAAAACTTAAACTTGTTATATAAAAAAAAAAGACAAAAAATAACAATTTGAAATGTAAAAGTAATCTAAACCATATCAACAAGGAAACATGATGTGTTTTAACATTAACAATACATTGCGAGACATTCTAGGTCATACTGACCAGGTATACAATGGACGGACAGCAAACCTGAACCTAGATAATGAGACATCCCGGAGGGGCCATTCTGGAGGGGCCATCCGGGGGGGGGGGGGGAAGGGACATTCTGGAGGGGCCATTCCGGAGGGGACATCCCGGAGGGAGCTTGGTGCCCCTATACTGTTTGTATTATATATATATTTGGTTCTATTAGGTTTTAACTTTTCTGTACCTTTCTCTAAATAATTATCTGTCCAATGGAATGTGGTATTTACAACATATGACTAGTTTTATCTTCAGATCAGTAGCAAAATCGAAAAAGAGGCAAAGAGAAATTGCAATTAACAAATTTCAACTGTCACATTAAATGTTTTTTCAGATCAGTCTCAACTTTGAACAGTCACATCAAGTGCCTACACATGAATTTTATAAACATATTTAATGGGACTGTTTACTGGCAGACCGCAGACATAAGGCAGTTTGAACATCCCAGCATGCATCTGATGATGCATTGTGGGCTAAATTATGTGGTTAATTGCAAATCAACACAAAACACTGCTCAAAGAAATTTTCAAAACAATTGATATCACAGAATACATAATATCTATGGATTTCAAATGTACATCTATAAACAAACAACAATATAGACTATGAGACCTGCTCTGAGATCAAACAAACAAAACTCATGGAATGGACACTTGTACATTAAAAGTCATAACGATCAGTCAGATGTTTTAGTTTGCCCAAAACCTACAATCCAAACAAACCAATGCTATGTCAAACATGATACACTGTATATCCCACTATAGGACATGGCGAGGGCAATTCTAAAATAGCATGATTTTGTCTATTTGAAAAGCCCAGCAATTGCATAAATTTGGGATGGGGATATCTTGACTGTTTCCACATTATAAGTCTGTAACTCAAAGACAGGGTCAGACATAAGGAGTGAATTGTTCCTGCTATGCATGGCATTACTATGTACATGTATGATTAGATTGTAGGAATATCAATAGTTTCTGTGCCATTTACCAGGGAGTAAGTCCTAAAGGACAGGGCCTGTCCTAGATACTGATCCTAGCAACATACATGTAAGGACTAAGTGATCAAGGCAAGGTCCTGATATGGTATGTATAAGGTACTCATCTCAGCCAACATTATATAGGCTGCTGTATGGTGTACAACTATAGCCTGAGTTTCCTCTGGTCCTGACACCGTGTCTGGTGTAGGCCAGACATGGTGTCAGGGCCAGAGGAAACTCGGTCTAGTGTACAACCAACGTTACTGAGGAACTACATACATGGTCCAGGAAACATACAAACTTGTCTTACCCAACATAAAATCAGTCCCTCCAATTAAAATTTCTGGTCTGACACAGTATTTATTCAGTCCATGTGAATCAAAAAAAGAAAGATTTGGAATTAAAGTTAAATTGCCTGATATTGGGCCAACCTTCTGCACTGCAATGGAAAGGGTTTTTGCTTTAGCTCTCAGCATAAAGGTAGCTGGTTAGAAGTGACAAACATTAAGGTATGAAAGGAATGTTCATAGCCAGACAAACTTAAATTGTTAGATATTTCAGTTGTAAATTCTTACAGGTACGGACACAATTTCCAGCTCAGACCTAGCTTCGTACATGTATGGTTACATATTCAGACAGTTCTCTAGCCCTGACCAACCTTTATACCCATACAGAGATGTTTTCCTTGCTGTTCTCAATCCCGATTCAACTCTTTACATATATAGACATATTTCTCTCCCTGCTTTCAAGTACTGATTCAACTCTTTACATATATATAGATATATTTTCCTCGCTGTTTTCAAATCCTGATTCAACTCTATACATACCGTATACAGATATTTTCCTCACTGTTTTCAAGTCCTGATTAAACACTATACATAAATAGACATATTTTCTTCACTGTTTTCAAGTCCTGATTTCACTCGTTCCTGCTTATCTTTAGTTTTCTTGATCTGATCCAATACTTCCTTTGTGACTTCTTCACCGTGGCGTAGCACCTTTTTGGGGAGGAGTGACATGAACATTTTTACCTGGAAGGAAATGAAACAGTTAAAATTGAGATGTTTTTCCAAACAAGATCAGAAGTAACAAGACATTGCAAGCAATACAAATCCCAAGTATACCTGCTGAAATACCTACAAATAGCCCTGAGGCCAACTCATTCGAAGTATTCTCATATTTGACAAATCTATGAAGTTTGATCAAAATCTGTTGAAAAATTAAGTTGATCTGACAAAGATTTTCTATAAATAGAATTGGTGACTATGGCTTTGACCTTGACATCCTGAAACTGAGTAACAGGAATGCTGACAATGATTTTCTATAAATAGTAAGTGACCTTGTCCTTGACCTTGGCATCATTATAAACACAAAATCGTTCAAGGAATTCTCATACTTAATCATTTGATGAAGTTTGATCAAAATCTACTTAAAATTTGATTGCTAGAGCGCTGACAACATACATGTGTACAGGTACAAACAGAAGGCAGCATCCCCTCCCCTACTTCATCGCAATGGGATCATTACAATGCATATCAATTGCATTGATAATCAATTTTATCATACTTTCCTTTACTACCATACTTTCCTTTACTTTAACAAAAGTACCAACTTTTTAATGAATTGATTGTGTCACCACTTTTATCTAAACTTTGATTTTCAACCTGTTAACTTGGGTGTTTCTGCCAATCCAAACAGGCCATGTGAGTGGAGCTTGATACTTAAACTCCCACAAAACTAAATCAAGTCGTAGAGTCTGCCATATTCATGTGGTAAAATATACGTCCAGTTTTCAGGGGAATGACTCTCAGGTTCAATACACCAAAAAATACCTTATATTGTTTTGTTTTCACTGTCATAATCATAATTACGGAGACAATGACGATTATTTACTGCTAACACATTATCATTGTACCCATGATAATTGCATGCAGATTTTGAACTCGCACAAATCAGAATTTCTTGTGTAACATTCAAGGTAAAAGAAACTTTTATATTTTTTTTTCGTTTGACATTTATTTATATAATTATATCAATTAAACAATGTTTTAATGAGAACATTTGCAAATCCAATATGTTACATATCAGGGGGGAATGTTTTATTAGTACGGGCGGTAACTGATGCTGAGTCTCGCTTCAACGAAGAGTTTATAAGATCCTATCCGCATAACCAATGACTCTTCCTTTAGCTCAAACTTGAGAATTCGGGAAAACTCAATAATAACAAGCCTTTATAATGGCCAAAAGGCAAAACTATAAAGTTAGTAAATTTTCCAAGCACGGATACTGCTATGAAGGAAAGGAAAGTCCACGATAAGGAAAATAGAAGCCCATAGCACTGCCTTGTAGAAGGACTGGAATTTTTTGCCCTATCGTCATGGAAATAAGGCCATATGCTTACCTGGTCAGGGGGGAGAAGTGTACTGAAGTAAGCGGGCAACTTCTTCCGCTTTAAACTTCCTCCCTTGATAATTTCCTCCAGTACGACTAAGTAGTTGTTCCTGTTCATCATTTGTAGTGATAACGCCAGTGTCTGCTCAACATTAAAGGCCTGAAAAAGTTAACACACAAACTGACTACAAGGTCGCCAACCTGGGTTTGATGGGTAACTC
This sequence comes from Pecten maximus, assembly GCF_902652985.1. NCBI lineage: Eukaryota > Metazoa > Mollusca > Bivalvia > Pectinida > Pectinidae > Pecten > Pecten maximus. Next base: position 22,697,949 of record NC_047030.1, on the reverse strand, counting down.
GTATCTGTCATATAGAGGTCGCAGAGAACAAATGACTTGAATTGACAATTGACAATTAATTATTCATAGCAATAGACATTTACAACATAAAATACATAGAAACAGACAACAGCATAGGCCTACCTATGAAAAAATGCGCTAACCTGAAAACGATCCCGCCTATACTTACCACCTAGCTGTAACTGTAAGAAACTAAACCTACCATCGCAACTGATACTAATTCTAACCTGTCTCTAAATACCTAAGAAGACATGGCAGCAAACAGGTAACTAATCAGACAGCATGTATTTGATATAACACCCCGAATTTAACAATACCTCACCAAAGGACTGATCACAGCAGAGGACTCACAAAAGCACAGAGGTACAGCATAAAAAGTATGCGACTACAGGCAATGTACGACAAAACATTCACCAGAGATAGGACAAATGGTGGGGCTGACCTCCCTGGGGAGCTGAGGAGCGGGGCCAAAAGGGGTCAATTTGGCCAAATTGATATAAACGACGACTTCTTCTCTAGAACTAAGCAATGGATATCGCTCATATTTGACTGATAGCATTGTTATTGGGTTGCATCCCTTTGAGATGAGGATTCAATATTGTACAAATAGTGTGGCTGACCCCCTGGGGGCCTATCGGGCGTGGCCAAAAGGGGTCTATATGGCAACATTGATATTGATGACTTCTTCTCTGGAACTCAGCAATATATGACATTGATATTTCAGTGGTAACATCCCTAGGAGGCTGGGCTTCAAATTTATACAAATAATCAGGCTGAACCTTCCCCATCCCTGAAGACATATTTCTTTTGCTTTATCATTGAAACCATCCAGATCCCCACCCCATAACCTTGCGGGACGACATCAAGACATGAACACAATCCTAATATAAATATAGGCCCAGGGGTCTTTCCCCACCTCAAGGGACTTATAGTTTCTTTAAATACAATCATGTTGAACCTTGACTTTGTTTCTGGGTTAGATCTTTGAAGCAGTTGAGATCCCCACAACATAATCATACATGTAACATCAATATTTTTGATGTTTGCTCAAATAAACCAGGTGAGCAATACAGGCCCTCTGGCTCTGGGCCTCTTGCATTATGGGTGATAATAATTTGAGTCACAAGTTCACAACTTCCTTACAGATATTCAGAATGTGAAGACTGCTTTTGCAGTTGGCAGGCAGAATACCATTGTGGTATATGTGTGTATACCATTGTGGTATCTGTCAGTATACCATTTTGGTATATGTCGGTATACCATTGTGTGATATATGTGAGTATACCATGGTGGTATATGTCAGTATATCATTGTGGTATATGTCGGTATACCATTGTGTGATATATGTGAGTATACCATTGTGGTATATGTCAGTTTACCATTGTGGTGTATGTCGGTATACCATTGTGGTATATGTCGGTATACCATTGTGGTGTATGTCGGTACATTATTGTGGTATATGTTGGTATACCATTGTGGTATATGCCGGTATACCATTGTGGTGTATGTCCGGTATACCATTGTGGTGTATGTCTGGTATACCATTGTGGTGTATGTCTTGTACATCATTGTGGTATATGTCAGTTTACCATTGTGGTGTATGTCGGTATACCATTGTGGTATATGTCAGTTTACCATTGTGGTGTATGTCGGTATACCATTGTGGTATATGTCGGTATACCATTGTGGTATATGTCGGTATACCATCTGTGGTATATGTATGTATACTATTGTGGTATATGTCGGTATACCATTGTGGTGTATGTATGTATACTATTGTGGTATATGTCGGTATACCATTGTGGTGTATGTATGTATACCATTGTGGTATCTGTCAGTATACCCTTGTGGTGTATGTTGGTATACCATCTGGGTATATGTTTGTACATCATTGTGGTATATGTAGGTATACCATTGTGGTATATGTCGGTTTACCATTGTGGTGTATGTTGGTACATCATTGTGGTATATGTAGGTATACCATTGTGGTATATGTCGGTTTACCATTGTGGTGTATGTCGGTACATTATTGTGGTAAATGTCGGTATACCATTGTGGTACATTGTATATGTCGGTATACCATTGTGGTACATTGTATATGTCGCTATACCATTGTGGTATATGTCGGTATACCATTGTGGTACATTGTATATGTCGGTATACCATTGTGGTACATTGTATATGTCGGTATACCATTGTGGTGTATGTCAGTACATCATTGTAGAGTATGTAGGTATACCATTGTGGTATGTCTGTATACCATTGTGGTGTATATCAGTATACCATTGTGGTATATGTTTGTACATTATTGTGGTGTATTTAGGTATACCACTGTGGTATATGTTGGTATACAGTGGTGTATGTTGATATACCATACAAAATGACATACTTACTTGGTGATACCACCCTGTAGGTATAACAAGCATTTCCCCAGGATAAAGATCCACCTCGAGGAACCGCAGACGTTTAAATCGTGGGTATTTTTTCGTATCCACATCAAAAGCATCAATTGGACTGTGGAAAAAAGAGAGTGGGGCCCGTGTCAGTAACATTTATCATAAAACAATGGACATCGAGGACATTATTTATGTCATATGTGAACTGCTTTAAGATGGTTAAATTTCTGGGATACAGCCACTTTCAAATTTGGTACATAATAACTTCTAATTAAGAATTATTATTATTAGCCATTTGTACTGTCAATGTTTTGTTGCAAATCAGGTAAGAGGAAAGAGACAGCAGCAGGACCGAGGCTGACTTGAGACCTTATCAAGGTTTGGACTTCTCTACACCTGAGGGTAGAATATCCACATCCAACATGTTCGATCTGGCAAACAAGAAAAGACACTGGGAGGCAAATTTCTAGGGCCACATGATCAATAGAATCTAAAACTCATGTCTAGGTATTAAATATTAGACACTTGTTTATAAATTTTGTAAAGTTTGATTCAATATTATATTGCATTCTCATCGACATACAGGGGAAGGGAGATAACTCTCACTGTGCTGATTACAACCTGCCCTGTCGATAAGGTGTAGCAACTGTACATGCTGCACCCATTGCATGATCTTGTTGCCACAAAATTTGGGATTTTATATTTTCTCTTAACTTTATCCCTCAACATTGACTCACTTTTGGCCTTTCATGAGAGTTCGCCCCTGTGAGGAAGGCTTACGGTTCTGTCCACTGGTCGAGACATACCTGAGCCTTTAAATATGGTAGTGTCTGCTCCTGTTTAATGCTCAGTATCTAAAGAGTAGGACAAATTGTTTTCCAGCTGTCAGTATAATGTGACTTGGTGGGTTGTCCTTCTTGGTGTCTTCTGCAGTATATTTCAGTGAGGTAGCACTATAAATTCGACATCATTTTTTCGCTACCACAAGGAGACAATAACAAACAGACCACAGCCTATGAAAACACACTGGCAAACAGTACATACATTCATATTGCACAAAGGGAGGCTGTCCTTAAATAACCATTATAACTGTTGATAGGGCGTTAAACAATACAAACCAAATTGAGGCATTAAAATGTTAAAAAGATCATTACTTTTGTTCCGATCAACTTATCTGCCTGCACAATATCTTCCCACTGCACAAAGACGAGAAAAGAAATAAATACAAGGTGTTACAATGTGTGTAACAGATCACCCAAGCTCTCTACAATCCCCAAAGGGACCAGAATGATCTAACATCAGGCCCTAGGTAACAGGTAAAATTTCCAATCCTTCTCATTTCCCCAAGGTTACTAGGTTACTAGGTAACTATCCCTTACAATAAGTACATATATGATGGTCAGTAAAATTCAACTCTGAATGATGTTTTTGCATTTAAAATAAAATGAGAATATTATGGTGAAAAAGAACGTATCTAATATAGAATAACAACAGAGAAAATTGATGTTAAAACAAAACCACAAGTCTAACTCAAAATCTACAAAAACGTAGGGAATATAAAAACAAAAAATACGAAGATATCATCTCTGCCACCTACCAAGTTATAATTACTGGAGTTTGTAGTGAATATTCCAGACCTGTGAAGATTCCTACATAGATTCTCACCTATTATATTTGCGACATTCGAGAGGGAAGCCGCAGCGGACACCAGGGTCTACATACAACAGGTGGTCCTGTCCGGGAGGCACCAGCTGAGAATGAGAATATATCACATTATATCGTTAATGGTTAAGTTTACAATGAACCATGAGTAGCCTCCCTTATATTACAATGTATACAGGATTACCTCCCATTGCATCATCAGGCTGAAAACCATCATCATTATGTATATAATGTCATTTTGTTTAAAAATTATTAAAGACATAAATGCTATCCTATAGTAGTATGCTAGGAAGTGATAATTTCAAAGTAAAATGACTCTGCAAAATAAAAACCCCAAAAAATGTTTCCATGCAGGGCCTGTTTGTTTATGCAGACAAACCTGTTCGACAATTTTTGATTGTAACATTTCAGGCACCAATCTGGACAGACCTGCAGATATTAATACAGGTCTTGAAAGTCTTTGTCAAAGCTCATCAAAAAGCATAAAAACAAGAGGCCCATGGGGCCTGTATCGCTCACCCGGTTGGATTTGACCAAATGTCAAAATAATGTTCATGTTCAATTCCTTTTGTTTGTTAACCTCAAACAATGCTATTTATGGTTATAGCGTGGGGATCCCAACTGCTTTAAAGAAATAATGAAGTCCAGACTCTCTGAGTTTACAACATGCATTTATAACTTTATGACTAGTAGTGATTTAAAGGAATTACCTCTATTTCCTATATGGGGCCCCGCCCCTTTTGCCCCTCGGGGGTCAGAGTCACCATTTATGCAAAATCTGTTCCCCTTTCCCAAAGAATGCTTCTGACCAAATTGGGTTCAAATCCATTCATAAATTTATGACAAGTAGCGATTTAAAGGAATTACCTCTATTTCCCATATGGGGCCCCGCCCCTTTGGCCCCTTGGGGGTCAGAGTCACCATTTATGCAAAATCTGCTCCCCTTCCCCAAAAGATGTTTCTTATTAAATTGGGTTCAAATCCATTCATAACTTTATGACTAGTAGCGATTTAAAGGAATTACCTCTATTTCCCATATGGGGCCCCGCCTCTTTGGCCCCTCGGCGGTCAGAGTCACCATTTATGCAAAATCTGTTCCCCTTCACATAAGAATGTTTCTGACCAATTTGGGTATAAATCCATTCATAACTTTATGACTAGTAGCGATTTGAAGGAATTACCTTTATTTCCCCATTAGGCCCTGCCCCTTTGGCCCCTTGGGGGTCAGAGTCACCATTTACGCAAAATCTGTTCCCCTTTCCTAAAGGATGTTTCTGACCAAATTGGGTTCAAATCCATTCATAACTTTATGACTAGTAGCGATTTGAAGGAATTACCTCTATTTCCCCATTAGGCCCCGCCCCTTTGGCCCCTTGGGGTCAGAGTCACCATTTATGCAAAATCTGTTCCCCTTTCCCAAAGGATGTTTCTTACTAAATTGCGTTAAAAACCATTCATAACTTTATGACAAGTAGCGATTTAAAGGAATTACATCTATTTCCCATATGGGGCCCCGCCCCTTTGGCCCCTTGGGGGTCAGAGTCACCATTTATGCAAAATCTGTTCCCCTTTCCCAAAGGATGTTTCTTACTAAATTGCGTTAAAAACCATTCATAACTTTATGACTAGTAGCGATTTAAAGGAATTACCTCTATTTCCCATATGGGGCCCCGCCCCTTTGGCCCCTTGGGGGTCAGAGTCACCATTTATGCAAAATCTGTTTCCCTTCCCCCAATGATGTTTTTGACCAAATTCGGTTCAAATCTTTTCATAATTTTATGACTAGTAGCGATTTAAAGATATTACCTCTGTTTCCCCATTAGGCCCCGCCCCTTTGGTCCTTTGGGGGTCAGAGTAACCATTTATGCAAAATCTGTTCCCCTTCACATAAGAATGTTTCTGACCAAATTGGGTTCAAATCCATTCATAACCTTTATGACTAGTAGCGATTTGAAGGAATCACCTCTATTTCCCCATTAGGCCCCGCCCCTTTAGCCCCTTGGGAGTCAGAGTCACCATTTATGCCAAATCTGTTCCCCTTCCCCAAAGAATGTTTCTGACCAAATTGGGTTCAAATCCATTCATAACTTTATGACTAGTAGCGATTTAAAGGAATTACCTCTATTTCCCTATTAGGCCCCGCCCCTTTGGCCCCTTGGGGGTCAGAGTAACCATTTATGCAAAATCTGTTCCCCTTCCCCAAAGGATGTTTCTGACCAAATTGGGTTCAAATCCATTCATAACTTTATGACTAGTAGCGATTTAAAGGAATTGCCTCAATTTCCCCTATTGGGCCCCGCCCCTCAGGCCCCTTGGGGGTCAGAGTCACCATTTATGCAAAATCTGATCCCCTTCTGCCAAGGATGTTTCTGACCAAATTTGGTCAAAATCCAATAAGAACTTTTTGACTAGTAGCGATTTGAAGCAAATGTTGACGGACGGACGACGGACGCCGGATGCCGGACGACGGACGCTGCACCATGGCATAAGCTCACCGGACCTTCGGTCCAGGTGAGCTAAAAATCACTAGGTCTGTCATTATTCATAAACGAACAACTCTGGTCCAACTGTTTGTACTGTGATAAATGAAAACGGCCCAGCTTTTAAGAGTAAAATTACCGATCTACCTAATTCAAAACCCATAGTATCCCTGCTTTCTAAAAACATTTTATCATTGAGAGCCACCACACTTATCACTAGTAGATATATTTCAAAATCTACAGATCAAATTCTACCTTCCACTTTTTGTGTCCCTGGAGAACTGCACTTATACCAGTCCAATTATAGGGGTCCATGTGCAAAGTAGAGCGAGAATTAGCTGTTCCCCACAGCATCATACAATCCCAGGGACGTATCACCTCCGGAAACAAGTTAAAGAAATTTTCCTCTGTGTATTCCTGTCACAAAAAAAGGAAACGTTTCATCTCAAATCTTCAGCAGGCATAGACAGTTACTTCTTTACAATAAAGCTGTGTTGCAACAGTTGATGTAAAAATTCAGTTTTTTGTCTGTAACAAATTATTTATCACAGACCTTGTAATTTAAATCAATGAAGGTGTATATATATGTATACAGTGAAACTTCTCTAAACCGAACATGCATGGTACATGAATATTTGGCCAGTTTAGAGAGGGTTTAGTTTGGGGAAGTCAGCCACTTTGACAGGTAAGGATCCGGGGATAATATTTATTGGATGACTTTTTTTTTTTTAATTTTTGAAGCAGTGTTAACATTATTGAGTTAATGAATACATAGAATGCAGAATTTACAAAATTAAACAAATCAAATAAGTTCTGATACCGATTCAAACTTTATGCCATATATCATTTCACTTGTCATTTCACAATGCTGTCATTGGCACGGAGCTGCATCCGGACTGACACTACACCTCTGTTGCTTATGGTGTACGAAAAAGTGTAATTTATCTCATTGAAAACTAGAACTGTTTTACAAATAAAAATATGTAGTACTACATACATTTTGGCCGATATCCTTTTTCAGCTCCGGACGCATAACAATAAATAGCTCATCTTCTAGATATGTCCAGGTGTCGAAACTGGCTTCATTTAGGTGGTCAATGAATACCTCTAAGGGCAGAGCATGTCCAGTTGCATGCTGCAGTCCTCCCTAAATAAATATTCAGCTTCATTTGAAGGGCATGATGGAGAATCCATTTGATTTCATCAGTATATTTTCTAGCTATAGTGTAAGAATTCTATTAATTTACAAGTTGATGAGATCACGTAAGCTCAATCATATAACGCTTTTTAAGATCTAGATATCTGATAAAAGTTCCAATAAATTACATCCAGGTAATTAGGGCTATCCAAATAAACATTGTATCCAATGTGAGGGCTCCGGATCCAGAAATAAAGAAATTATATTTATGGTGGGTGCTGAAGGCAACACAGCTTATTATAATGATAGTGTTTGAATTGAATAATTTCTATGAGTGGTCCCTGTTTGACAAATCTAGAGTCCTCCAGTTACAAAGATATTTTATTGGTCATTTCAGGACAGCCTCCCCAGCATGAGAAATTCATGTGTTTACCCCATCAAAAGTGTGTTTTGGGAGGCTGTGGTATGTTTGTGTTAGTCTCCTTGTGATAGCGCGGAACTGGCAATGGATGTTAAACTTATTGTGCAATAGATGAAGCATACAGCTGTAGACATCAAGTAGGACACCTAATCACTTGATCACATTAAAATGACAACAGGCAAACTAGGTGTCCCACTCCCAAAATGCTGAACGTTAAACAGGAGTAGCAACTGCCTATTATTGACTCGGGAATGTTGTGGGCAGGGGACAGAACCCGTTAGGTTTGTTTTGGTTTAACGTCCTATTAACAGCCAGGGTCATTTGAGGACATGCCAGGTTTTGGAGGTGGAGGAAAGCCGGAGTTCCCAGAGACAAGAGATCCCAGAGGGATCTTGGCGCCCACCATTGAATGATCTTTATAGGTTCCATGTCAGATTGATCTTTTCTATATTTTTCCCTTCCTCTAAGTCTTACTAATAGCCCTCTGGTACTTTTCAAACAAAGGGAACCTATATAACAAATTTAAGATTTAGCATTAATGGCTGTCTGCCGGCCATGTTGTTTTCAGATTGGTCCAAAAATGCAATACCAGGAACCAAGGGGAACCTACATATGAAATTTGAGGAAGATCCTTTCAGCAATTTCTGAGAAATAGCGATAACAAACTTCAATTGTCAAAATCAAAGATGGCTGCCTCTCGGCCATGTTGTTTTCTGATTGATCTCAAAATGCAATATGCATAACTAGGCACCAAGAGGAACCTACATATGAAATATGAGAAGGATCCCTTCAGCATTTTCTGAGAAATAGCGATAACAAACTTCAATTGTCAAAATCCAAGATGGCTGCCTGTCGGCCATGTTGTTTTCCCATTAGTCTCAAAATGCAATATGCATAACTAGGCACCGAGGGGAACCTACATATGAAATTTGAGAAAGATCCCTTCAGTACTTTCTGAGAAAAAGCGATAACAAACTTCAATTGTCAAAATCCAAGATGGCTGCCTGTCGGCCATTTTGTTTTCCAATCGGTCTCAAAATGCAATATGCATAACTAAGCACCAAGAGAAACCTACATGTGAAATTTGAGAAAGATCCCTTCAGTGCTTTCTGAGAAAGCGATAACAAACTTCAATTGTCAAAATCCAAGATGGCTGCCTGTCGGCCATGTTGTTTTCCCATTAGTCTCAAAATGCAATATGCATCACTAGGCACCGAGGGGAACCTACATATGAAATTTGAGAATGATCCCTTCATTACTTTCGGAGAAATAGCGATAACAAACTTCAATTGTCAAAATCCAAGATGGCTGCCTGTCGGCCATGTTGTTTTCTGATTGGTCTCAAAATGCAATATGCATAACTAGGCACCAAGAGGAACCTACATATGAAATTTGAGAAAGATCCCTTCAGTATTTTCTGAGAAATAGGGATAACAAACTTCAATTGTCAAAATCCAAGATGGCTGCCTGTCGGCCATGTTGTTTTCCCATTAGTCTCAAAATGCAATATGCATCACTAGGCACCGAGGGGAACCTACATATGAAATTTGAGAATGATCCCTTCATTACTTTCGGAGAAATAGCGATAACAAACTTCAATTGTCAAAATCCAAGATGGCTGCCTGTCGGCCATGTTGTTTTCTGATTGGTCTCAAAATGCAATATGCATAACTAGGCACCAAGAGGAACCTACATATGAAATTTGAGAAAGATCCCTTCAGTATTTTCTGAGAAATAGCGATAACAAACTTCAATTGTCAAAATCCAAGATGGCTGCCTGTCGGCCATGTTGTTTTCCGATTGGTCTCAAAATGCAATATGCATAACTAGGCACCTAGGGAAACCTACATAGGAAATTTGAGAAAGATCCCTTCAGCACTTTCTGAGAAATAGCGATAACAATAATTGTTTACGGACGGAGGGACGGACGGACGACGGACCACGGACGCAGGGCGATTTGAATAGCCCACCATCTGATGATGGTGGGCTAAAAAACCACCAATCTATGTTCAGTACCAGTCAACTGCCCAACGTGGGTTTCAAACTTGCGACCCAGAGGTGGAGGGCTAGTGATAAAGTGTCGGGACACCTTAACAACTTGGCCAACGCGGCCCCGGACAGAACCCAAAACCTTCCTCACATGATAGTGACTCTATACCTTCATTGTGTGTGATCATAAGAAAGACACATTGATATGTAGTGACTTAAATTAAGACGTCTTTGTGCCAAATACCAAATATTGGCACCAGACAGATCAGATGACAAGAGAAAAATGAAATTTTTAAACTGCACTTTGATAAGGACTATTTAAATAAAATATCTACCCAACAGGAGGACTCCATGATTGTCAAACAGGGACCACCAATAAAAGAAATTCAATTCAAACAGGACTATATATCAGGCTGCAATTTCTCCAGCACTCACCTCACTATGTATAGAATTTCTGTATTTCTCGATTCCTCCAATTGAATATATATATATTTTGCCCTTAAGACAAGAAGTGTTCCTAATGACACGTATGCTTTTCATGTTCATAATAATTATAATTTGGTTAATTAGAACTAGATTTCTAACAGTTACTTTGTCGTTCTGATAGTCAACTAATACTTTTCTCTTTACGTTACATATATATACAAACTTACAACCACAGCTTTCATCACTACACGCTCCTTGCCGTATTTCTTGATGAAAACTTCTTTAGTCCAGTTCATGGCTGGCCACTTGGTTACTACATCTGTCAGTATAACTGGCCTGGAGACATAATAGGCATATCTTTGTTATGAATAGATAATTAAGATCAAAATGAAACAATCACTGAATCATGAAGATCCTGTGTTTGAAAAATATTTATTTTGTCAGTGAACAATTAAAGCAAACAAGGGTTGTCAGACAACATAGCTCACTGAGGGGTTGAAATTCAGAACTAATTTTAATCTAGGTAGGTCAAAGGTCCACCAATGTAATACCAATGGAAAGATCTTGTCACATGGACCACATATGTCAAATATGAAAGCCTTAATTCATACAGTTCACATACAGTGGCAAAGGTTTCATTTTTTATAAAAAGTAGGTCAAAGTCTCGACTTAATAATATTTTGTCTAGATAGCTTCCAGCAGAGGTTTCTATATTTATTTGTATTTTTTTTTGGTTCTTAACAGTCCAATATTATTATGTAGTAGAGAGGTTGGGAACTCACATCTTGATAGATTGCGTTTTTGTTATATTACCATTTAGCATCGTAGGTGTCAAAGAATTCATCGACAGAGAGGCCAGACCTTCGCTCCACCTTCCAGTTGTGCTGTGGTCTTTCGTAGTACTCCAAGTTATACTCTCGCTCCTTCATGGCCATCTCATGGTTAAATGTGTATGAATATTGAGATAAGTTTATCACTTCATTCCATGACCCTTCCTTAAAGTCCTCTGGGACAACACTGAATGATATGCCTACAACAAGAAATGTCAAAGTAAGTATTGCATACCAATGTATTGTGGGTGGTCAAGTGGCACAGTGGTAACACACCTGCCTGTCACATGGGCAGCCGGGATTTGATTCCCCAATTGAATGTAAACAAGAGGCCCATGGGGTCTGTATCACTCACCTGGTTGGATTTGACCAAATGTCAAAATAATGTTCATGTTCAATTCGTTAATACGTAGCTTTATTTGTCAATCTCGAACAATGCTATATATGGTTAAAGTGTGAGGATACCTGAACTGCTTTAAAGAAATAACGGAGTCCAGACTCTCTAAGGGTCTGAAAGAGGTGGAGGATTGTTTTTATAACATAATTTTGTTTAAAGAAGTCTCTTAGTGTGGGGATAGACCCTTGGGCCTATTTTTACATCGGAATTGTGTTTATCCCTTAACGTCCAGTGGTGCTATACATGGTTATGGGATGGATGGTAACAGCAACAATTTATGCAAAATCTGTTCCCCTTTCCCCAAGGATACTTCTGACCAAACTGGGTTCAAATCCATTCATTATTTTATGACTAAGTAGCGATTTAAATGAATTACCTCTAATTTACATATTGGGCCCCATCCCTTTGGCCCCTTGGGGGTAAGCTTCACTGTTTATGCAAAAGCTGTTCCCCAGCTTTCCCCAAGGATGTTTCTGACCAAATCAAGTTCAAATCCATTCATAACTTAATGATTAGTAGGGATTTAAAGGCATTACCTCTATTTCCCCATTTGCCCGCCATACATGGCTGTATCCAGTTATATAACTACACTTAAGCAATGAACATTGGTTTTAATGTTGTTATAGTCGATATGGCACAAGATGTATGGTGGGCAAATGGCATGGGAACCCGTTAGGGTGCCATGCTTCATTTGCCCACCATACATCTTGCTGCCATATCGACTATAACAACATTAAAATCACTGTTCAATACTTATATTTACATTGTTTTACCATTTTTGTCAACACTGGAAAAAAAACTAAACCAACACAAAAAATCCCGCCTTTTTTAATGTCACATGACCCACTGGGTGTTATAGGCGTATGGTGGCAACTGCCTCTAATCATTGTGTCAATGGGGAAATGCAAAGCAAATGTAAATATATATTTATATTATTTGTTATACTATGCATTGAACCTCTACCAGGTGCTTATTGCTTAGCATTCAGTAGATATAAATATGATACTGAGCTGATAGAAGATAAGTGATCAGTAAATAAAATACCCCAATCGCATCCTGAGGTTCCCAGAATGTCAGACAGAATCTTATGTATCCTGCTATCCTGAGCCTTGACTTGGCTCAGCTACATAAGACCTTGACAGGAAATTCTAACATGGAGAACCATATCACATAGTCTGTATACCACAAGTAACATCATTAAATAGGAAAATATTTCTTTGCCACATCAGTGTAGTAAAAATAGAAATATATTGGTATATATGCACGAGTATTTGACACCATAAAATATTAATAACCAAACCTTAAAATAATCTTAGCTCTGACAATCTGACAATGGCATAAATATTAATTCTGTTGCATGCACACATTATGGAATAGGAAATTACAGACTTAAGATAAGTCAACAAGTCCAACTAATTTGCGGCCAGGAAATTAAAGCATCTATACATCTACAGGAAATTAATTCTCACCTGCAATCATGATGGAAGAAACGATCAAAACCAGCAGCAGCCGACATGGTGTGACTAATTCACTGTTGGAATGTTTCTCGGCTAGCAGACGCAGTGCTCTAGTCCGTGCACAAGCTGGCTTAGCAACGACTTTAGTCATATTAATTATATCAGTTCCTGTACATCTAAGGGCAGGGTCATGTTAAAATTTCCTCAGCTGTGAGAAGGTCAGGTTATCAAAGTCTGGAAAAGGGTAGTTTTGTCCTGATCTGTCTTTAGGGAATGAGTATTTTGTAGTTGAACGTAGCTGTAATATCAGGTATCACTCATAACTGTGTAGGCCTCGCGCAGGTACAAAGTACTAACTTTTCTCCGCAGGTTTACCTGTAATGTAAATAATGGGATATTCCATTCAATGGTAAAAAAACTTGAAGAATTTATTGTAGATCAAAGCTCAGTGCTTTAACAGAAATGTGAAAGATAAATCAGTTTCAAACAGAATCATCATTCGACATATGCATATATACAATGTATATAACATGAATAAAAAGCTGTTTGGATTGTCTATTATAATTAACAGCAAATTAATGCATGGAGTTTAATAATGTTTATCAATTACCTACAAGTAGCATTCCCAGACCTGTCAATGTTTACCTACCTGTAATATTCCTACACCTGTCAATGTTTACCTACCTGTAATATTCCTCGACCTGTCAATGTTTACCTACCTGTAATATTCGTAGACCTGTCAATGTTTACCTACCTGTAATATCCCTAGACCTGTCAATGTTTACCTACCTGTAATATTCCTAGACCTGTCAATGTGTACATACCTGTAATATCCCTAGACCTGTCAATGTTTACCTACCTGTAATATTCCTAGACCTGTCAATGTGTACCTACCTGTAATATTCCTAGACCTGTCAATGTTTACCTACCTGTAATATCCCTAGACCTGTCAATGTTTACCTACCTGTAATATTTCTAGACCTGTCAATGTTTACCTACCTGTAATATTCCTAGACCTGTCAATGTTTACCTACCTGTAACATTCCTAGACCTGTCGATTTTTACCTACCTGTAAAATCCTTAGACCTGTCAATGTTTACCTACCTGTAATATTCCTAGACCTTTCTCTCCTCACTACACCTATGATCTATTATATTTACAGGTGTATTCTGAGACCAGTCAACTTTTAACTTGCATTTCTACATGACGGCTATTGACATAGTTTTTACTCATTACATATTCATGAGGAAAGTTTCTGAAAAATTCAGAATCTGTCGTTACGCTTATATTCACAAATACAAAAACTTATTGATTCTGAATCTCAAACTAGTTTTTTAATCAAATATTCATTAAAAATATTGATCGCTCCTATATCAGTATTGAAGCAGTAAGTGGAAATACAACAGTAAGTATCTATAGGTTACAGTCAGCTATTGAAACAAATAAATTCAGCATTAACAGAACATATACAGGCAGTGCACACTTACCCACTGAACATACTTTTTGGTACATAAGCGTTTCATTCTATAAAAATATCTTTGTCTCCTAAAGAAGATGAAGCTATTTGAATTTTGTTTCTTTTCCCACCATTCCTTATTAGACCTCTGCCCAGAAGCTTTTAGGGACAGAATAAACGGAAATTATACAAGTGCAATCAATGACTGTGAAGCTTACCGGCAGCAGCAATCACACTATACACTTTTTTTATGTATGTTACTAAGCATGTCATTTTGAAATTGTACGTCACATAACATCACTCCTAGACCTCTAATGGATGTATAAACCAAATTAGAAGGGTGTGAGGTGTATACTTTTGGACTTACAAGCTTTCCAAAATCTTACCCCAAAGTGGGTTTTGGTGCCTGAAAAAAGGTTTAGTCCACAAAATGGTAAAATGCGAAAAAAAACACAATTTTTTTCTGCATAATTTTGTCACAACATCACTCCTAGATGTCTAATGAAGAAGGGTGTGAGGTGTATATTTTTTGACTAACAAGCTTTCCAAAAACCTACCCCAAACACTTTTAAGTCTTAGGGTGGGACGCTGACGTGGACACAGACGCCGGGGTTACAGCATTAGCTCACCGTTACTCGTAATCGGTGAGCTAATAAAACAAAGTTTGAACTTTGGATTGACTTTTGGATTGCACCCTACAGTTAAACAATAAGAGAGAAATGGCTACACCCCCAAGTCAGTCCTGGCTGTTTGCATGTTACACATTCAGTGGCAAGAGCTGCATGGTTATATAATCTATCAAAGGGAATTAATGTAGCCTTTGAATTGAATTAAGCCTTGACACCTGTATATACCCTGTACATTAGGGCCAGCTTCCCAAGAACAACCCTACTACTACTAGTGATTGGAATCAGTTTCACTTTCAGAATCCATAATCACAAACTTGAAATCTATTGATTATTGTTTATACCACACTAATCTGTTTTCTAAACTTAGCACAGAATTCCCCTTTGGTAGAAAATGTATGTACATCTCAAATACATACATGTATATAACACATCTTAGCCTTTGTTATCAATATTTCTAATACTGAACACAAACAAAGCATTTAACAGTTGTTAATATATATCTAAATCTCCTTAAATCGCTTGTATCATATTCACCAATTGAATACAGGCGCGTAGCCAGGCGTACGCTCGTACGCCTGGGCGTCCACCTCATTTTTTTCGAAATAGTCTTTTTACGCCCCGGGTCAAGCGTGTATCCCGTTTATTTATTTATTTTTTTGTTTTTGTTTTTTGTTTTTTATTTCTTCCGGATTGTTGAAATCCCTGCCAGGCGTTCTGATTCAGCAATTATATACTTATGTCGTTCAGCATCATGCGCAGGGTAAAAACCTATCTGAGGTCTACCATGCGATGTGACCGGATGTCGTCGCTTGCATTGTTGCATGCATATCGAGATTTTGATGTAGACCTTGACTTGGTAGTGTCCAGGTTTGCTGAAACCAAAGCCCGCCGACTGGGTTTCATATTTCAATGAATGAATGAATGAATGAATGAATTGACACAATATCTCATGGAAATTGAAAGTTGAATAAAAACCAATTATAACTCCCAAAATAGACGTATTTCTTGTTTAGTTGGACTAATGAAACTGCCACCAGAATACTGGAGATTACTCCTAAGGCCTTCTATAAATCAAATTTTTCCTGGGGGATACCCCACAGACCCCCTAGCGGGAGGGGGAAGTATCCCCCTCCCGTGCCCACCACTCCTCGCGCTGCGCACTTCGAGTGAGCTATAGGCATCACGTCGGAGTACACTTCCGAACAGGCCTAGCCACGCGCCTGGAATATATCTGTCAAATATAAGATCTTCTTGCTTCCGTAACATTACAAAAATACGGGAAGCCAAAGATTTGCAAACACTTTCAGAAATTTTCAAATGCCCTTTCAAAATGTCATCGATGATTGGTTTTATTATTTTTCTTAAACTAGTTTTATTTTATTTTCGATCACAGGTGACCTGTGATTTTTCCCATTCATTATCGGTTATTTACATTTTTGTTATTTGTCGAACCTCTAAGTCTTCGAGTTTTGACAAATAACAAAAATGTAAAAAATATCTGATAATAAACGTTAAAAATCATGATATGAAACTTCAAAGTCTTATATTATAGAACTATGGTAAATTGTGGTCATCTGCTGCCACCCCCGCCCTGCCAGCCCGGCCCTGCCACACATAGCCAGATGCATTATTCACATCTTAACATACCGGTATAAAAAAAATCCTAGAAGATGAAAAACAAATCTACTGGTCTGGGCAAACATTGAATTATATTCTATGAATTAAAGTTTCACGCAATTTATGGTGTGCATTATCTGACTTATGGAAAGAATCAACAATGCCTTATAATTACGTTATGTGTGAATTAATCAATTAATAAATATGGACCTTGTTCCTTATACACTGTCCGGCTCGATGGGGCACCTGCTCAATTCGTCCCTTGTCGAATAGCAGGTGGCATTATATGGACTGCCAACACATATCATCGTGTTTCATTAAATCCAATTATTTATTCTCTCAATCATGCATTTATAATCTAAAAGCAATATTTGGAAAAGACGATGTTTATAAATCAGCTACAAAATGGGGACGAGTTGCCTCTTTAACTCACCGGAAATGTTTAATTTAGATCTACAGCGTAACATTATTTGGATATAGACAGCTGATAGATACAATACATCGCCCTATGAAATAAAATATCATATTTCTTAATGCAAATAAGTAACTTGGCATTTCTTAACGGTAAACAGAAAGGTTTGTGACATTATGACACTTACCATCTGACCTGTAGGCCTACATGTAGACTTTCTTGGACACGGTAGCTTTATTGCAGAGGCTGGGAAACTTGAGGCGTATAACGACCGACCCGGACAGAAAAAATCTGTGATCTACAAGAGTTGTCGTTCTTTACACTCACTATAAGGACGACAACTCTACGCACTGTTCAGGCTTTGTCACAATTAATAATGATTTATAATCGCAAGTGCAATAACAGGACCTAAAATAAGTACCTCTTCCAATAAAACGACATTTGTCGTTGAACTCTTTACACTAGAGTGTATATACCAATATATAACTACAACACGATGGGGTATTACTATCAACAGGTATACATGTACAGATGGAATTTTTCGTTCATATGAGAGGGTGAATTCAGGACAGGGCAAATTGAATAAGTTTCGTGAGAGGTTGAATTAAGTAAAGACATGGCAAACGTTTCCCATTTTATAGTATATGTATATGAACAAATTTTTCAGATACAAATGTAAAAGTTTTTAGGTTATTATGTTTACATGCAATTCATTCTTATTTAAAATTCGATTAGCTATATCTCCCATGTGTACTCTTTGTGATTCCGAGATTGAAACCATTATCCATATTTTATGGGAATGCCAAGAGGTCCAAAATCTTCTTCTTAGTTTTGAAAATCTTTTAGATGCACTCATTATTCCTTTTGATTTTAATAAAGAATCTTATCTTTTTGGATTCCTTACACAGAATGTGAATGGTAAAATTGATAATGAAATACTTATAATAATTAAACACTATATATATAAAATGCGTTGTCTTCATAACTCCTTAAATATAAGTGCATTGGTTAACTCAATCAAGGACTACCATTATATACAAAAAGTTATAGCGAATACAAAAGGAGATACTTATAGGGAAAAGTTTAAAAAGGAATGGAAAAAAATGGGAAAAACTTATTGCTTTGTACAGTTGTCTCCTGAGTGTTGAAATATGTCTGACTCTGTATTTTTCTTGTAAATTATTTATTCATAATTTCATAACATTGTGAGTTGAGTTCTGAAACCAATAGTCCATCTCCTCTCTTTGTCTGTCTGTCTCTCTCTCTGTCTCTCTCTCTCTCTTTCTGTCTCTCCTTGTGCATATACTTTAGTTATTTGCCCATAATCTGGAATTAGTAGGTTTTTCCCCCCCTTTTTTGTGTGTGTTTATCCCTATTCCCAACAAATTTGTTTGTTTGTTCTCTTTTCTCCCCGGTGTGTGTATATGTATAGTATGTAAGTGTAAGTAAGGGTGAGTGTGAGTGTGTTTAGATGATGGGTGTAGAGTGATGTGTTAAATATATATCTGCAATGAAACAAATGTATGTACTTCAATCTTAGATAATATGAAATCAATTGAACTGATAACAATTGATGATGGTATGTTTGATCAATTGATGATGGTTATGATGATGATGGTTATGATGATGATGATGATGATGGCGATGATGATGGTGATGATTATGATGATGATGTTGAGTGCATATACAGATGGTTTAAAGTTTTAATGTGATATTTGATTTTCTGGTACAGGATGCTAGTAGTTGATTGGATGATGATGATGGTGATGATGATGATGATGGTGGTGGTGGTGATGATAATGATGATGATGATGATGATGATGGTGGTGGTGGTGGTGGTGGTGGTGGTGATGATGATGATGATGATTGAGTGAGTGAGTGAGTGAGTGAGTGACCGACCATCCTTTATGTATCAGTAAAATCGGGGGAAAAATGTTTATATGCAACGATCTGTTAATCAGCACCAGATAATATGTGACTTTTTTACTTTTGTTTCGCTAACGCGGGTACTCATCACTTGTTACTCGCACAATCAATGTACACGTATACATTGAAAGGCAAAACTCTTTGTAAAACATACAAGATTATGTATTGTTGTACACAGGCAAAATGTCTTCATGTCAATTCAGGTCAAATTCAGGTCAATTTCAGGTTAATATTTTTTCATGTAAAATTTAACTCAAGACAGTTTGCCTGTGTAGTTATGAAACACTTAGAATTATTGATTGTTATCTTGAAAATATATTTGAAGTAATACCGAAACTACAGTATGTTGCATGCTTGCTTTTACACTTATAAGGGTCGACGTATGTTATTCAATGCTTGAGCACCACCGACAATTTGGCTAAATTCTTGCAATTTTAAAAAGCTTCAATTAAGTGGATATACAATATGTATGTACCGTACCGTTTTCGCTGTTAAGTTTAAAAAAAAACATAATGTAATTTATTTAGGTTTTTAATAGAATTGTCTTATATAGGTTTAAAAGCGTTCTACTGACATTAGAAACTCTTTCTTATCAGCATATTGCCTCAATTTTCACAAACAACGTAATTAACATACACTCATATTATTCTGGTCTAATATTTCGATTTTCGAATAGTTAAATTTCCATCTATGGATAGTAACATCCTTGCTCCTCCAAACCATAGTTTCCAGACATTCAAGGACTTGTTCTTAACATCACGATTTCCACATCAGACGTCAACTGCCGACAGAAATAACTAAGACGCAATGTTTTGAGAGATTCAGGTGTAGAAGAAAAAGTTATTTCTTCGACATAATACTCTCATCGGAAATTTATTCTACATATTTGAGCGCTATGTATTTTGATATAGTAATGCTAAAATATTTCATGCTATTGGACAGATGTTTATGCGTGTATTGGACCATCGAAGATTTTGTTTTGTAGTCTTCAGCTTTAACCATATTAACATTGTTTATCCACTGATAAAAAACAACTTGTCCTATCTGTATGATTCACGTATGACAACGTATCAGTCGATCGTCTGACCTGTTTTGTCGGTAGAATGATAAGACGTACAAAGACAACGAATTGTCATTATGGCCCGCCGTCATGCCGTATCTTGTTTTTGGATTGCAGTTTTCTTCCTTGTTACGACTCCGTCCTTCATCAAAACTCTAACCACCCAATCGCCACCATTGCCGGAAACACCAGGTAAAAATTTGATGCTGGTTTTTGTATATTGGTTTTATAATATTTAGTTTAGTTTAGTGTGTTGAACGTCCTATTATCAGCTACTTTTATTCCTAAACTTTACAGATTCAGTGGGAGAAAAGTTCCATCTGAGACTTGTTTTTGTTCCTTTGTGGGTAGATTACTCTTGAGTTTGTCCTAGAACTGGTTCTCACGACCGCTTTGTCCCAAGGCGTAAGGATGTTGTTAGTTACTTGGTCGTAAGTAACACCCCGTATCTTGTATGTCTCCTCTGATCCTACGGAATGACAGGGTTGGCAAGTTATGTTCCTTTAATCTCTCCTCATAAGTAAGGTTCTTCAGGCCCGTGTTGCCCTCTTCTGCAGGCCCTCTATTCTCTCAGTATCCTTTAACTAATGTTTTATTACCTGTAGAAAGGATTTTCTGTCTATAAAGTTGAAAGTTCTTTTAATAATGGCGAGCATAGTATTGGCTTTATGTACTTTCTCACTTATGTGGTCCTCGAATAAGATAAGATAAGTTTTATTCTGATTCAGGACTACATGAATTCCTCTATACCAGACTCACAATAGATAGAAAATAAATTAATATACATGTATTAGATCTGTTATATGTATATTGATCTCTATTGCCCTGCAGGTAGGGCGTAAGAATTGTACCTGCTCCCCCCATTGCATGATCGTAAGAGGCGGCTAAATTTTGGATCTTATCTTTTCTCTTCTTTCTGTACAGCTTTCTTCTTCCTAATGTCTCCCTTGACAATGCCTCACTTTTGGCCTTTAGTTGAGTGTTCGCCCCTGTGAGGAAGGCTTTGGGTTCTGTCCCCTGGCCGAGACATACCAGGGTCTGTAAAAATGGTAGTTGCTACTTCTGCTAAGCGCTCAGCATATTAGGAGTGGGACGACTGGTTCGCCCGTTGTCAGTATAATGTGACCGGGTGGGGTGTCCTGTTGGGTGTCTTCGGCAGTATGCTTCAGTGAGGTAGCACTATAAATCGGCAAAAGCTCTGGCCTATCACAAGGAGACTTAATACGAACATACCGCAGCCTCCCAAAGCACACATACGCACTCACCACACGCATGCATGTTGCACGCACGAGAGACCGTCCTTAAATGACCTTAGCTGTTAATAGGACGTTAAACAAAATAAACCAACCAAACCAAAATTGATCTCTATATTCTGATTTATATTTATTGCTGACACTACGTGTTCTGGCAGTTCAATAAAAATTGTTACTGTTCTCATCGAACAACAGCTTTTTGCTAGCATGGTAGATGTTCGTTTAGGGAATATTCTCTACAGCTGTGGCTATCGGATGTATCTTTCCATAGTGATACGGCAGTGAAACATTCCTTATCATAAATCTGACTTCTTATTTGATATAGTTCAATCATATACCTCCTCTGATTCTCCTAAAGGCCAGCGTTGGTAGCTTTAGTTTCTCCAGTCTCTCACTTTAAGTTAGGTTCTTCATTCCTGGTAGACACTTTGTCGCTCTCCTGTGAACACCCTCTATTTTATCAAATTGTTTTTGTAGATGTGGTGCCCACACAGAACTAGCATAGTCGAGCTGCGATCATACGAAACATTTAAAAAAAAAGTGGAATGAAGGACTTTATGTCCATGAACTGAAATGTTCTCCAGAGAATACAGAGTTTGCTTTTAAAACTTTTTTTCGAGTCATGTTCATCAAATGCGAGATCTGAGTCTATAATTACACCGATGTCTCTTTCTCGTCTGGACCTCTAAACACTGTTTCCCTTGAGATGGTACACTGGTTCAGCTTTATTTTGACATATGTTTTTTTCTCCTGCCTATCCTCATATGTTTACACTTTTCTCGATGCATTTTGAGTAGCCAGGTGTCGCCCCACTTACACATATATATCAAGATCTTCCTGAAGCTCTAAATTACACATCTTAGTTAACCGCTCCCGGGAGGCCATTTACGTAAATAACAAACATCAGAGGTCCTAGTACTGACAAACATCAGAGGTCCTAGTACTGACAAACATCAGAGGTCCTAGTACTGACAAACATCAGCGGTCCTAGTACTGACAGACATCAGAGGTCCTAGTACTGACAAACATCAGAGGTCCTAGTACTGACAAACATCAGAGGTCCTAGTACTGACAAACATCAGAGGCCCTAGTACTGACAAACATCAGAGGTCCTAGTACTGACAAACATAAGAGGTCCTAGTACTGACAAACATAAGAGGTCCTAGTACTGACAAACATAAGAGGTCCTAGTACTGACAAACATCAGAGGTCCTAGTACTGAGCCTTGTGTGATTACTGATTCACCATTTACAGATACGTTTTGTTGTCGGCCTATCAAGAATGATGATATCCAAGAAACCATTTGGCTTGAATGTTTTATGAACATGATTTATTGATGAGTCTGTTGTGTGGAACCGTATCTTCAAAGCTCGAATGTGACATTAGAGTCCACTGTTATACCAATGTCCTTTTCACGAGATATTTTTAATAGCTCTGTATTGTTTAAGGTTTGTCTAAATGCATGCATTTACATTTCTTAAGGCGTACCTCTAGCAGCCATTTAAAACTCAATTTTTCCATGTTCTTCAAGTCCTGTTGCAATATAGTTTCATCCTCATCGGTGTTGATAAACTGAAAGACTTTTGTATCGTCGGCAAGTAAAAATATTGAGAATTTTACATTATCCGGGAAGTCATTCACGAAGATCACGAATAGTATTGGTCCTAGAACCGATCCTTGAGGAATTTTATACAACTCACTAGTGTTCTCCATCAATAGCTACTTTTTCCAAACATCCTGTGTCTTCTTTACATGTTCTTAGACTTTCACTTACAAAGTCAGTGTCATTCTCCACTCTTTCTGATATAAGCTCAGAGACCAATTCATTAACTCCATGCATGGTTGTATTTGCTTCTCTTTGTTTCCTTTCATTTATTTCTGAGACGACAGTTTGGTTAGCTTCTCTCCTCTACTACCATCTTCCTTCCTTGCGATGGGTATGTTGTCTTGGCCTCCCTTGTTCTCTTCTCTGATAATTGCCCTGACACGTTTCTCATCGCATGCAGTATTTTATAGGTGAATTATCTTCTCTTTGTACTCACTCAAGGCTTGCCTTCATCTTTATTTAGGCATTTTTTTGCATAAGTGAATGTTACCATGATTTTGACTTTGGAATCGATGAAGTATTTACTGTACTTTTCGCATTACTGCATTTCTTCTTCATTGTCGCTAGTTTATGGTGACACAAAAGGGGAATTGTCTATAGAATTTCAACCTGAATTTGGCTTGCCTCTCCTTCTGAGGGCAGTTACTTAGGTTTTCCTCTTGTCTGTGCATCCCGTGCCACCATCTTGTTTATTGCAGGACTAGCTCATCACTGATCATCTTTTTCCCTCGAGACATTTGCTTTAAAATCACTTTTACCGGTTTTCTGAATGAACGTATACAGATACAGACTCTACTAACCTATAAAAGCGTATTGTCTATGGATATGAAATTTCAATGTTTCCTGGTAGATCGGAAATGACGTTTTCCCGTATTGTCCGTACATTGCACTAAATGTCTAATTTGAAAACTAGTAAAATAAGAAAGATAAAAAACGCACTAAATAACTAAGCACTGCTGTCCATATCTTACACTAAATGTCTATCTGTTACCATCATGCACACAGTCACTAAGAAATGTTGTTATCTTGGACTGGTGTCGAACTAGTTTCCTTAATAAGTTTGTTGAAAATTTTCCCGAGATGTGAGTCATCATGGTTAGTAAATCGCCGGAATCCTCCCAGTTCTCTAAGTGGGTCATGATGGTGTCGCATGCGTCGCGGACGGCATCAGAGGACGGGTTAGGTGTGGATGGTAGATTTGAATCGTCATCTTCGCCATCACTGTCGGAGAGCTGTTTCTGCTGCTGAATGTCGCCGATGATGTCGTCATTAATTGGTTCGCTGGTAGGTGTGTCGGCATGGTTCTGGATAGTGTCCTCTATCACTTGTCTTCATGCATAGGTCAGCATTCTGAGGGCGTCTAGGAAGATGATTTCTGGGATAGCATTGTCATCAGCTGCCTCAATATACCTTATAAGGACTCTCTAATGTACATGATAAGGACTCTCCTTTCAGGTTCTGTATGATCCCCTGGTCCATTGGCTGTGTCTTACTTGTGGTGTTCGATGGGAGGAAAATCAGCTCGATCGCTTTCAGATTGGCGGGCAGGGGAATTGTCGATGACCACGGAGACTTTCCGGTGGTGTCGGTCGAATTTCTTCTCAAGTTGCTGCCATACAAGTATTTTTGTTTGCGAGGTAGGGGAGCGGCAAGGTCATTTTTAAACATCTAGGGCGCCTAGACTTGCCTATTACCAATAATAGCACATTCTGGGTTCCGTCCATGCTGCATCACAATTACAACTGAGTTTTCTACTAAGCGTGATTATTCAGTCTCTCTATAGTTAATTTTTGATTCGATATTGAAGGACTACTGACGAAACAATAAACAATACAAGGGGGGATACAGACTGATGAAAATGATTGGAAAGATTTATGATTGACCTTATGCTTTCATTGCAAAAAGTGTTTTTTTGGTGGTATGAAGTCATCCGTGTTCAATGCTGTAGATAGTGGTAACGTTGTCATCCAACTTAGTTCGCATTTTGAGAATGTGACTCTGATTTGACCTAGATTTGTATGATCGGTGTCGTCAACAAAGCAGGATGTGCTTTCTCTTCCGGAGTACGTGGTCTTAGTCTCCTTATACTTGTTCAGAGGTCCCAAATACAAATCTATAATTCTCGTTGTTTTGCCGTTGTTTTGTCGATTTTGAGTTAGAATTACGGTTTTGTTAATATTTCGGTACTCTCTTGTTTTTGTTTTTGTTTTTGTCTCGTGTGGTTGTTTCTGCTGGTAGATTTTCCTTTTCTCTCTAGTTCACATTACATAATGCATTATGTACTAAATCATGAACACAAGGAATTTGATCTTCATAGTTGGTAGGTTATAAACATACTGTGTCCTCATTGCTTTGTATAAACGAGCGACTGACTCGATAGCATTTACTCGATTAGATTGTTTTCTTCCACTTTAAACAGTTACGAATGTGACACAGTTACAAGTCGACGCCCAAACTATTTTCTTTCTCTTGCAGCGCCACCAACAGTACAGTATCAATTATTCCGTTTCGTATTTACTCCAATCAATTCCCTGGCAACCTTGTACCTAGAGAAAATTATTCATTCTACGAAAGCGATTTTCCTAACGTGCAACATATCATTTTATTTCCGATAATTTTCACTTAAATATCGCTTTTTTTCTTATTTGACTATTCAAAGCACTGCTTACAAACGAAAATGGGAGAAATATAAAGCTGACACGGTCGATTTTGAACTAAAATGTAAGGAATAGAATCCAGCAGTACCTTCAGTAGTACCAAATATATTTCTTTTGTGCTACGCATTCGCGAAAAAACAACAACAACAGTAGTCCCACTCGTGAAATTCATTTGGTATCACTGAAGACGCTGTCAGATATCCTCTATAACCTTACCAAACCCCTTTAGGTGTAATGTCTTATGGTCAGCATATTATGCATACATTAAAAATGACTGCACATCCAGGACCGAGGTCGCGTTTTGGCAGGACAACAATTCGTTGTATCCATAATGACTGTGTTTGACGACTCGGTTTGATTTCAGTAAGACCTTCATACTAACCTGAATAAACACCATGTATGTGGTATTGTGTCAAAGGAAGACGAGAAAAAAGTAGTTATGGAACTGATGCTGTTTCCCATCTGACACCATTGCTCTTTTTCGTTCTCTTGCAGCGCCACCTACAGAGCCTGTCCATTATTCAGACGCTCATCTGATGGGCATAGTAAGCGATACCAGTATAACAGGAACATCTGGATTATGCTCGAGTCGCATTCATCCCAATGTGTTATATGTCCATAATGACCGGGGTGACAACTCCCACGTGTATGCTTTGAATGGCATGACTGGACAGCTAATGGCTTCTATCAAAGTGACTGGAGCTAGCAATTACGACTGGGAGGACATCGCATGCGGCCCCTGTGGAGGTGGACAGGAAGGACATTGCATCTATATAGGTATGTTGGGGGATGCTGGATGTAGTAATTAACATATGTGTGTGTGATGAAGTACACACATGCTAAAACAGGAAACATCTTCAAAAAGGCAAACAGCAAAGTTGACATGCCAATACTGTAGATTTTGAAAATAACTGTTATTTTCGACAGAAATGAACATGTTAATGATTAGAGTTCTGGACTTTGAACAAAATGTAGAAACAGCTCTTGCAATATAATTGTATCATAAAGGTTGATCTAAATGTAATTTCTAAAATAAACTAATAAGTAATTCTGACGACAAACTCCGAAATATTAGCGTAGTATCGGCCATCGCGTAGAATTTGCACACGAATCGGCCTGACTTTAAAGTTGAGATATGTTTTAAAACCTTTTCAGTTTTTATTGTTTAATGCTTTATGTTTCTCCTTGCCGGGACATACCAGAGTCTTTAAAGATGTTAGTTGCTACTCTGGATTAACGCTCATCATGTTTGGGAGTATAACGACTGGTTTGCCCGTTGTCAGTATAACGTGACCGGGTGTGGTGTCTTCGGCAGTGTGATTCAGTGAGGTAGCACTATAAAGTTTGCATCAGTTCCGCGCTATCACAAGGATACAAACACGAACATACCGCAGCCCTCTAAAACAAATGCATCTTTCACACACGGGAGGCCGTCCTTAAATGACCTAGGCTTAATAAACCAATACACCAAACCAAACCAAACAAATCACGAAAAGCAGACCATGTGTCCACTACCGTTGCTATTTTGGTTCAAACTGAATTCGTATTGTAGTATAATGTAGTGTTATCGGACGAACAGATAATTTAATTAATGTGACCGCAACCTAAGGTCACTGACTATCTAATTCTCAAACAGAGTCCCGTCTGAAAGACTAGTACCTAATATCATAGCAATTAATAGTTAGGCCCTGTATCATGTAGATTGTATATATTATCATGAATTGCAGCTAGATTCATTGTTCTAATGTATTTTTGACTAGTCGCAAAGAAATACTACATTTACATCAATATAAATGACATATTTTCCACCAATCTCGATATCATATTTCGTTTTTAAACGTTAAGTCAAAGATGCATTAGCCTTGATATTAATGATCGCCTCTCTAACACTAACTGACAAAGCTTCATATATCTTATCAGTGTTAAAAAGACATGTCGATAAGTGCCAAACATTCTCCTATGAATTACTGTTTGTTAGGGGACATCGGTGACCATTCCGGCAGTGGTGCACGTGATATTATTTATAAGATCAGAGAGCCCGCCGTACTGCCATCTAGCCCACGTCATGATGTCAAAGTACGGGTGGATGGAGAACTTCACTTCACGTAAGTTTATATACATATTTTTTTTTACTTTATATATCTCTCTATATATATATTTGATGAAGAGACTTAATAAAGCGACGAATAACCTTATGTATTTTCAATAACTAAAAACATTACAAAACATCCCACTCTTCTAATTCTTCCTTAATACCTCTCTATGTTTATTTGCTTGTGTGTTATAAATCCATAAAATAAAAGATATATTCAAGTTAGATATTTACTAAATCTATAAGAATAGTGCACTTTATTTTTCCGTTCCGGATTTCCTTACGCTATGGCCTCTACATGCACTGCGGTAATAATTTAGTTCATCACTTTAAGATCATCATCATCATCATCATCAAACTTTATTTCCTCCCAAAGGAGATAAGTGGAATACAACAAAATCGACAGAAAAAATAAATAAGGAATATCAAAATAAGTGAAGAGTTCATTTAGCGCGCTTTCCATGAGTAGCTACTATGTAGCTTACTCAATATCGCGTACTTACATCAGAATCAGGGCGAGAATAAGCGCGTGACGCTAACGACGAATCGAGCCGCCTTCATAAGGAAGCGATTCCTGCAAATGCCATCATCAAATGGAATATTCTTACTAGCGCCTAGTAGGACTTGAACAAATGATACGTTGTTCTCGCATGTCACGATGTTGAAAACACGTGGGCCAAAATCGTTCAGAATATCTTGTAGGAAAAGTTCACGTGATTCCCTGAAGTGGGGGCAGATGGAGCTGCTATGCACGATGACATCGCTGAAGGGCTGGTTGCACAAGACACACACTGCACTAACATGGCTTGAGGTCAATGTTTCACATAACGATTGAATTATCTGGGTGTCTGGTAGAGATTCCGCGACTGGCCACATAACGTAAGGTCCATATGAGCAGTGGCACGCGCGAAACAACTCAAAGTCGCGATCAGATGCCATGCGATCATGTAAGGCTTTGTTTTCGGTACTAGATATAGCCGCCTTTACTAGACGTTTCCATTGTCGTTTCGGAGGAAAGACGTAGGTTTAAGTATATGTAACAAGGTAAGGAAATAGTTTATATCTCTGGAGCACATTGGTTATATCTGGGAAGTACCCGTTGGCGCGAGGACATCCAGGTTTGAAGGCATGCGCGCTCAGAAACGAATATAGTCGCGCTAAGAAAATCCTTTTAACCAGAAAAGAGCAGTCAAGGGAGATAACTTTCTGTAAGAAACACAGCTTTCTCCTGTCAATTTCCGTTCTTCTTCTTTTGTCACACGCAGTTTGTACTCTTTCCATGTTGGACATCGTAGATGAGATTATTGTCCTAAGGTGAACCTGGGATACAGCGGTCTCTATGCTGTCAGAACCAAGCCTCCAGGCAAAGTTCGGGCGGCTCGGAATAAAGTTACCAACTACAACAATTTTACATTTCGAGTTATTAAATTCGAATTTCCACTTTTCACTATAAGTCTGACATATATCCAGGAGTCTTTGAAAAGCTAGATGTGACGTACTTATCAACGTAATGTCGTCGGCAAGAGTCGGATTACAAGTATTAAGAATCGCAACATTCGCACCGTTTTGACTATTTTCTAGATGATCAAGAATATTGTCTATGAATGACTGGTATAAAAACGTAGATAATACACCGCCTTGCCTGACACCAGATCCAACATAAAACCACTGTGACGTCATGCCATGCCACGTCACAGCACTCATCATGTCCGTGTAGGAGTCTCGAATGGTGTTAAAGCGATTACCAGTGATTCCGAGATTGTGAATTTTGTGGAGAAGTCCAGCGTGCCAAACAGTGCCAAAGCCTTTCTGATATCCAAAAATGCTATAAAAACTTTACTATTCAGTTCAAGATTATGATGGATAGTTTCTTGCAGGGCATATGTGGCAGATAAACATCCTAGGGATTTTCTGAAGCCGTTTTGTTGTGCGTTCGGAAATACGGTATCTGAAGTGACTAATGAATCCTGTATGCGAACACTGATGACTTTTTCAAAAAGTTTATAGATGCAACAAAGAAGGGAAATGGGCCTATAACTTGCCGGATCACCACGGGACTTAGTACCACCTTTAAATATTGGAAGAATAATGCATTTTTTCCAGATAGTTGGGACGTGTTCCAACTCCATGCACTTGGTGAAAAGCTTCAGTATACACAGTATTAGAGTTCGGCCTCCATACCTTAAATGTTCATTCTGTATACTGTCTACACCCGGGGCTTTTCCTAGCTTTAGACTTCTAATTGCCGGTTCGATTTCAGAAAACACTGGTTTTCTGTTCAGTTCTTCTGTATCAAGAACATCAGTAGGACCGTCAAATATTTCAACCTCAATCGGAACCGCTCGTTTTGAATTAGCCATGTAAATTGTTTGAAAATATTTACTGAAAGCCTCCGTTATCTCAACTGGAGACCTTAAAGTTTCATTACCTACTTTTAACGGTGAATAATGACAACGAGTGGGGCTTTTAAATTGCTTTAGAGCCCGCCAGAATGTTTTACTGTCACAATCCGCAGCATCATTCAAATTTTGCTGCAGGGAAAATATTCGTCATACGCAGAGCACTGGACATTTTTGAAAGCGCGTTTTGCGTTTTTGTACAGTCGGTAAGATGGATGTTGAAACCCACGCGGTTTCCCGTCAACGATCCACTCATTCCGCCTGTCACGAGCAGTCTTATGAGCTGCTTTCACATCATTATTCCAATAAGGTTTCAAACGAGGGTTATATCGCGATACTGGGATACAAGACTGTGCACAGGTAAATAAAGTATCCGTAACGATCTCATTGAATAGATCAATGTCTGCTGGGCCCTTAATATCAAAGTCGGTGTATTGTACCAAAACACTGTCAACCGCCAACTGGTATTGTATCAGGTGGTCAACATTACACGATTTCCATTTCAGATGGACTGATGGTTTGAGACATGAGGAGTGTACTATGGGTGGCGATCTTAAAGAACATTCCAATACTGCATGGTCAGATGCTATATCTGTGTCAGGAGTGGAAAAAACTCTTGCTGATTCAACACAATCGGTCATAGTGTCTTTCGGCAGAATGTAGTCAATGGTAGTTTCAGTTGGGGTGAAAGTGTTAGAGAGACCATCGCACACATTTGATTTATTAATGGCGATAAGATTATTGGAAGAGATTAGTTCATGGAGTAGATGCTTCTTCCGTCGAGCTGAGTATGACGCCGGAAATGTAGTATCATATTGAGCGTTGAAATCACCAACTACTACTACGTCACCATTTTCAGCGTAGAACTTAATGATGTCTGCGAGTGAGACAATGAGTTCTGTAAATTCTGTTAAACTAGAATCGCTTGGCATGTATACACCAAACAGAAAAAGCGGTGTGGAATCAACACGGTGTATACTAATTCCGATTATACGATTTGATTGACTAATATATATTCCCTCTACAGAGTAACAGAGGCTCTTATGAACTAGAAATACCAGTCCACCACTACCACAACATATGGAATTATAATTAGTGTCAGTAGGTGAAGGGTAAGTGTTATAGCTTTCGTGAATTATTTATACATAGCGAAGACGAGATTATTCCTCTGACGTTCCAGGAAAACACAAATAGTGACATGATGAACAAAAGAGGAAACACAGGTAAACTGTTAATCATGCGATGTAGCATTTATATCATTGAAGGAAGACACCGGTTGGCGTGGTGCTAACTTTTCACGCCAAACTTTATTGCGCAGCTATTTTCTGCACCTAACCTTTTTTGGCCAGAAGTTTTGTTGTTCAAGAATATGTGCCTGAGGTCTCGGAACAACAATTTTTGCAGACAGTAAACCATTCCTGGAGTTGAACATGTTTATTTTAGAAACTGTAACTCCAGCTGAAGCCAGATAATTCACAATGCCCGATTCGGTGGTGGATTCGCCGATGTTACCGATATAGAACTGAGCCGCCTTAGCTCTGTGAGCGCCAACAAAAATGTCGTTTTCATCTAAGTTCCTCTTTTGAGGGATGTCGGAGGGCGGGTCGCGCCGGCCAATTCGAACTGGAATTTTACAAACGGCATCTGCATAATTAAGAGAATTTTGTGAGTCACGTTGATTATTTGATTCTACAATTGCAAAAGATTGAGAGGTCTTGGTGTCTGGATTGGCGAAACAAGAGGTAATAAGCACTGAATCTGACGGCAAATTTGCAGTATCAATGACCGAAGTGTTGCCAGGAGCGGTTTCTGGGGAGGTCGCAGTATTTGCAGACTGCTCAATACGCTCAAGGGCCACCGTAGGAGAGCACACGGGTTGACATTGGTGACCTTGCGGGGCAGTGGGGCGAGCACGCGTGTCGGAATGTCTATTGTTAGGCGGTTGTGACCCACTAGTAATACTGTTTACCTGTCTGACAGGAATGTCAGGGGTACCAACAGGGGCATTACTCATTTGTTTCGAAAGAGTTCTTTGACTTTTCTTAACCTCGCTTACGGCAGAGGAGAGAGAGAGAGAGAGGTTAATTTAGATGATAATTTGTCCAAACTTTCCAAACACGTTTCATGGCCAATACATTCTTTGGAAATATATGTTTCCGATATAGCCTTATAACTCGAACTTAGTCTTGTTAACTTGGAGCGCGACTCGTCAATATGACCGTCTAATTGAGTTCTAAGATTCTTATTTTCTAATTCAAGAAGATGGATCTTGGATGCCGAATCCTTTTCGCGTTTCAGACACTCGCTCGACTAGACTATGTATAGTACTCGCTAGGTTCACCATACTCGGACCACAAGGCGTAAGGTCAGGTGTGGAAGATTCGAGTTTTGGACGTTGTCGAGTAAATATGGTGCAAATATCACTTCTGTCACCCTGAATGAATTGATACAAGATGTAACAGTCATCGGCGTATTTACAAGCACTTGAGCCCCCTTTAAGGGTACTTTTCCTTGTGACAAGATCACCTTCGGGGCACCCCTCGATAGATCTCGTTCTGTTCAATAACGTTGTCCTATACCAGGTAATGGAGTCAAGTGAGCTGTATGTAAGCTTCAACAATTTAGAAATATAAAGTTTTTTGGGTTGATTATTCAGTTCTTCATTTAAACTTTGAATAAAAGCTTGGTCAGGAATACACGATAGTTGCAGAGAACTGCTAGCGCCTTGGGACATTGACAAGTTCAATGAGGGATCAAGTAACGTACATATATTATCAAGATCGGTGTTACTGTCCGTTTCAAAACAATCGGTATATTCTTCGAAATCACCGGTATCTGTATCACATGTATTGTTTACTGACTCACCACAGTCTTGGAAAGACACGGGTTGCATCTCAAAGTACTGTTTCGGGCTCGTATTACCTTGAGAAGATAGATTGTCCGGAGACGACAAATCGTCGTCCTCAGTCGTATCCGCCATCTTGCGTCTTAATAAAGCGACGAATAACCTTATGTATTTTCAATAACTAAAAACATTACAAAACATCCCACTCTTCTAATTCTTCCTTAATACCTCTCTATGTTTATTTGCTTGTGTGTTATAAATCCATAAAATAAAAGATATATTCAAGTTAGATATTTACTAAATCTATTAAGAACTAGTGCACTTTATTTTTCCGTTCCGGATTTCCTTACGCTATGGCCTCTACATGCACTGCGGTAATAATTTAGTTCATCACTTTAAGATGTGTTACTTACCTTTTATATATCATTTGCCTTATAACTTCAGGTGGAACCCACCAGGTTTGGATGCCGATACATTGATGGTTGACCCTCAAGGGGTTCTGTACGTCATCACTAAAGCACCAAACGGGCATGGTCAGGTTGGAGCTATTCCCCCGCATTCTTGGACCGACAGTGATACCCCTGTTCATTTTACGAACACGCTTACCCTGCCCATTACGACCTCTGACCCCGGACCTCTAGGTGGGGATATTTCAAAAGACGGAAGAAAGATACTTATAAAAACATCCAATCAAATATTATACTGGTACGTTCCGATTGGTGTTAGCTATTTGGATGTCCTCAGTAAAAATCCTGTTGCTGTCCCTTACGAGCACCAGATCCGAGGCCAAGCAGTGGGATGGGACCAAAATGGCCAGGGGTATTACACCCTTGCCGAGGGTTGGAGACAAGGTCTGTATTACTATGGACAGATCTGATTAATAAACTACAAATAAATCACGCGTAGCTCGTCATTTTACATACCTTTATTTTCAAGTTATTAATTTGTCGTATTTTCCCCCCGTATCTCCGATGTCCATTATCCATCAGATTTCCTGTCGGAACATTTTTGAAGTCCGTTCCATTTTTAAGTAGAGCTCTTGGTTTCAAGCTACAGTTGTGGTGAAGATACGGATATACTAATAGACCCTACATGATTTATCCAGCACTGTAGCATTTGTCAACATCAGCATCGGAATTGTGTATTGAATTGTTTATTGAATTGTTTATTGAATTTTTATTGAATTGTTAATTCAATTGATTATCTATGATTAACAATGATTATTAACTTTCACTCGAATGAAACTTTTGCTATTGTAACCATATTATGCATTGATATGTACAGTTGTGTTATATACACCGCGAATTATTCAGGAAAAATGCCAATTACAATAAAAAAAAATGCAAATGATTATATCTTAATGTGGTGTGGAGATTAGGTGTCATTTGAACCTGAGATCTATGGTGTTAGTAATTAGTCATTACCAAAGGATCCACCACACCCAAACCAGAAGATTGACGAGACGAAACTAATACTTTTTTTTCGATCGCATTTGGACCACTGTCGTTGGTCGAACACACTTTACCTTGACCGTTTTTAATGCTCACAGGGGTCAATGGTGTTAGATGAATATAAAAATAAAAGTATAAACTATCAGCATGTATTTCAGACCTCAGGTGACCGTTAATGCCCAAGGGCCTCTTGTGATGTGTAAATTGTGAAGATTAATTTACTTTTGATACTTTGATAGCAATTAATAATGGGTTGATAACAAAAAAATCAATGTTCACTCCCAGAATTTCGTGTTCATTAGGCAATTCAATATTTACAGTAAAATGCATATTTTACCATTTAAAATCAAATATGTGGCAGTGGGAACTATTTATCATTTATAACCTGGTATGTATAGTTTACAATACGTGTACTCTTTCATTACATGTTGTTTACCAACATTTCCATGGCCAATTAGGAATTTAACAGCATTTAATACAATTTGGTGTCATTTTCGGAAATTGCACGAGCTGTATTAATTTTTCCCTGATTTCAATTAAAAAAATATCCAGCAGAAAGAAGAAACCAAGAGTGTGGGCACTCTTCACAACATGCTTAATACAGGTGATGAACTCAAAATCTTCAAGAGATGGAAAAAGGGTGATAGGGTAAAAATGTGACTTTTAAAAGCCTTCGGGAATGAAAATATATATCTTGCAATTATACATCTTGTAGTACAATACTGAAAGGTTTGGAAGAAATCGGAATGTGGGTAGTTTTTGAAACCCCACCTTTGAATGGTTTGTTATAAGAGTCTATTTTGCGTTATTTTGACAGCGATAATTACTGGCGTCTATAAAAATAGGTCGCTAAGCAAGTCTGTAATATGGCTGTCTTTCGGTTGACAATTGGTCGTGCCGATAACTGTCCGAACGAGTTTAGTTTAAATAATAACAAGATACCTAAGGGGCCCTGTATCGCTTACCTGGATATTGCAGAGATTATGGAATAACACTACAACACATCACAAAGGAAGGATTTTAAAAACATTGTTGTATCTCCAATATTGTCTGCTGCTCCCAAACCTCCGGAGACCAGACCGATTATTTATATGAAATTGGTTTCCCTTCACCCAAGAATGCTTCTGGCCAAATATGGACAAAACATTTTCATTCTTACAGAAGAAGAATAATTTTGAATTGTCCAAATCACGATACTATGTATCCACTGAATCAGTATCGCATCGCCAGCAGTGATATAAGTAAATTCAAAGCTTGTGTGACTACACACATAAACTTGAAAATATAGACACAAACCTGTATAATTACAGTCATTGCTAATCTAGACTGTATCATGGTACACAGCTATAAAAGACCATATTAACATTACACCTTTACAAGCAGTACAGTAAAAACTTCATTAAACATGATTTTTGGTCTTTGGTCGCAAAACATATATGATAATGACAATTACAATGATATGCCTGACGCGTTAATGGGAGTGAAAGAACAAAGGAAATCAAGCCATTTTCTACTGTACCTTCCCTATCTTGTTATCTATTCCAGAGTGCGCCATGATAATCTGTTCGTCTGAATCAGGTCGACATGTCGTTAGACAGCTTGGAAAATAAAACGCGAATTAGGTTGGTCACATCTGGTACGTAGGGGAGAAAGATATTTCTTCAAATTACCGGAGAAGCATCTGACCTATTTCAGACAAAGGACATTAGATTTTTCGGTAAGTAACCTGCTTTAGTGTCGACGTCCTAAAGTTCTATGACCATTTTATTATCATCTTATCACCCTACTTCACTAATCGTCGGGAAAGGCGTTTGATCTATTAAGTTTGTAATAGTTATCTATATCTTTTGATACACATTTGTTTTTCTTTTAACTTATTAAAAGTAATAAGACTTAATTTATATTTATTACCTTGCTGGAATACCACGGCATATTTCTTATGAATATTTTCGAGTAAGAGATCAAAAAGATCAAAGAAAATAGAAACCAGATGTTCCGAGAGAGTAAACGTCTTCTGCATAATCGATGACGCCCGCCAAAAACAATCTAGGTCAAATCTGGGTTACGTCACACTAGCAAAATGATAACTAGGTTGACGACAATGGAACCACTAGGTATATCAACAAGCATCGAACACGTCATACTGTACAAAGATATAGAATATTGCTAAAAAAGGTCAGAGTGATCTTTATCAACATGAATCCTTCAAAATCTTGTGTTGTTTATTTTCCCGTTAGTTGACATCTGCCACGAAAATCGTGATGATGGAAACAAGCTGAATATCGAATCAACTGGGGCATGTAAACAAAGGAGGTAGGAGAAGCAGGGATGTTATTATCAAAAAGTGGAAAACTTACAATTAAAGGGAATTGAAATCATAACACTTTTGATGCAGCTGAGTTGTAAGCTGTCCTTGATGGTAACGTCGTAAGTAAAGATCAAAGCAAACGGGCTGATGTCTATTGTTATCAGCCACTATTCATATTGTACCAAAACCCAAACTAAGCGTAGATGGAGATATAGGTATACTTCAATTTAATATCAGCAAAAGATAGTTTCCACATTAGGGGTTCAACTCGTTTAGTGTTTAGTATCACTGATCATTAATAAAATATTACACAGAAAATCTTACTACTATTTCCATAATATCATAGAATAGCTGCAGATGTGTAGATGTAATAGGTATGTTTTCTGCATAAAAAAAAGCGCCAAAGAAAATAAATCCGTCAAGTTTGATCTTCAGTTTATCTTTTGAAGAAATGTTTAGAAGACGACTTTCCGACACAGGACTAAGGCCTGTGCATACTATATAGAAAATGGTCAATCACGATAAAGTTGTAAGTTTCGGTATTCATCGTCTTAAGAGTGTGCTGTCAGGGATACCATCTGAGTATTATGGGACATATTTCCAATGTTGTATATACACACATCTATTGTCTGCTTTTGTTGTTATCATCGCAAAAAAAAGAACCAAATTTTTGAATTTTTAGAAATAATATCTGAGGCCAAAACCCATAAATCTCCGGCGGGTAATCATTGCTTTTAAGTGTCTTCGCCTTTGAAAATTGTCATAGCATTGATTGATTCATTGATTCTACAGCTAGCATAGTCACCAGAAATTAAAAGAAATTTTGTTGATCAGAATGTCATAATGTATGCAAGCGACTCGGTTTCGTTATTTGTCTTTAAGCCTTAAAGTAGATAACGTCCGTCATCATTCGTGGTAACCTTAAAACGATCGATGCCTCATAGAAACTACTTCTTCGATAAATAACAAGATAAGTCATTTGTCATATTTGTGTTATCGTCGGTATGCCGAAATTATAAACTATAATTCCACAATATGCAATCTACACAGATGCATATATACAGCTGTATATAAGAGAAAAAGTTTAAGGGGGAAAGATTTGGAAATATTGAAGTTACAATAAAAATACGTGGTATTCTAACTTAATG
Organism: Pecten maximus; assembly: GCF_902652985.1. NCBI lineage: Eukaryota > Metazoa > Mollusca > Bivalvia > Pectinida > Pectinidae > Pecten > Pecten maximus. Next base: position 22,659,894 of record NC_047030.1, on the reverse strand, counting down.
ACAAACAAAACGTACAAAGCGAATAAGACCAGTTGTTCGGTAGGTAAGAATATATATTACGTCAATCAATAAAAAAAATTGGGATATAAGATGCAAATGCATTATACGTTAAAACCCTTACTGGTAGGATTTAAAACTGAAATGCTTTAATTAGTTATCTATGGAATTCCGTAGGCGACAGCATCCTGCCTACTGCTGGCTGTAGTTGGTACTGACAGCTACATTGTTTGTATCCCCTGCTTACTTATTGATGCTTGCTATGCCGTCTGCCTACTGTAGGTCTACTGTTTACTACTTACTACCAAATGCCTACTGTCTACTGCCCACTTCCCAGTAGGGGGTACAGGTACAGAGTTTTTGTTTTTACACATCGGTGATGCTATCTTGAAACACTAAGCTATCCGTTGTAACTAGACTAGTACAGTAAGTAGTATGCAGTTGGCAGTAAGTACACATTGTCTGCAGTAGGAAGTGAGCAGTAGGCAGTAAGCAGTAACCAGGACGCTGTCGTTTGAGAAATTCCATAGTAAAGTACTATTTGTTTTCTAATTTTGCAAATAAAAAATTGATAATAATAAAAAAAAAATTCAAACATTTTTACCACCTTACGAAGTTATATATCCATGCACAAACAACAATTCATTTATTCTCTATTTATAGCATTATAAATGGTAGTCAAGAAAAATAGGATTTGTGTGTGTGTTGTAAGCTAAGGCTTTTTGAGCTTAGTGTTAAGGTTATCTTTAGATTAAAATCTCTTTTAGACCCTTAGCATGACATCGAAATATATAATGTCAATGTTAGGACTTAGCCGTCCGATATGTTTTTTATAATGAGCTAATGTGAGTCACTTCATCTAAGAACGACTATGTTTACATATTTTCAAGCTGATCCAACATATAGACTAAATTCACAAAAATGTAATTCAGACAATATTCAAGTAGTTTTTCTTTAAGTTACTTACATTACATAATAATTGTGTATTAATCCGTCGGATATACATTTTAAGCAGCCGTTTATTATGTATCTGAACAAAGATCAAAGTGAAAAGGCGACACATTATATAAACATTTATAAGGCTTGGACAAAATATCTGTATTTTTTAATTAAGTTATGAAAACTTTGACCTTTTTAATGATTATCTAAATTTGCAATGATTGAACATCAACTATGTACGTCATGGTTGTTTTTTTTATATACCACTGAAATTGACAAATCATCTTAGTACATTATAGATACTAATTTGAATGAACAAATAACTAACTACTTCACCATTTTACCTGTCGGATAGATTTGATTAAAGGTATATAAATGCTACTGAAATATAGCTATACAATGATATCTAATATACAAGCTTGTAAGTGGATCTACGCAGTTATGCAACAACTCTAAATTTTATTACTTAATGCACAGTTTTTTACCGGTTTTTCAATAAGCATGTATCTTAAAAATACAGTGTGTGGATAATGCTGGAATTCTCAGAGAAAAGACATAAGTGTTCATGTTCCAACCCCTTTGGCAAGGCAAATACTTGATATGGATGTCTATAGCATAAACTATTTATGAATAAGAGTTGATTCCCTTCTATCATAAAATTGTACATTGTTAAAGTTTCATTTGGCTATTGGTTTGGTGTAATCTTAATTGGCATCGAGTCTGCTGTCTAATCCAATCAATGAATTTGTAGTTATTTTTAGATGAGAAGATAGAAGTTTTTGATTTTTTGATTACCAATTATCAAAAATCAATATAAGCTTCAATACAAATTTTTTAATTTTTTTTTATTACCATTATCAAAAATCACTTATTGAACTTAGACGAAATTAATTCTACAATGAGAAACATGTCATAAACATCTGCTTTCTAGATACAAACGTTTACGAACGGAACACCAAAGCACACAAAAAATAGTAATTGGCAAAAGTTCAGATCCAGTTTCAATAAGAATACAACTAATAATCACTCCTACAAATCCGAATATTTTGAAATATGTCCAAATTGCCTAGACTGTAAAACATTCTTGGATTTCTGTATGCGTGTTTACCATACCAAGTGAGACATGAATGATATGGTATTTATATCATCTTCTTTTAATTGCAAGTGCCTTCGCCTTGTTGACTCCTCATCAAAGCTCAATTATATTGATTTGTATTAATTGTGAGAACCTGATGTAAGACGTCTTGGTATAAAGTTATAATTTACATTACACCATTCAACATTTACTTTGACATGGATATTTATACCAATATATTTCTCTGATAGTTGTTGGACAATTTAAACACATAACTGTTTGGTATAATAGTACTGTAAATGATTATACTGAAACAGTAACTAACAAAGATTAAATTCAGCTGATTAAGGCAAATCATAGTCAAAATAGACTACCCCTAACCCTTAAAGAATGAAAACGGTAAGTTTATACAGCTGTCGACTTGAAATCATATATGTTAAATGTGATTACTGTTTGATAAAGAAATATTTGGTTTTCTGTCGAAAAAAAAAAAAATCTATTCGTAATCTATAGCATTCAATATTATTACAGCTTTAATGATAGTGTTAAAGCTATATACCTGTTGGCAATAATTATAGTTACCGAAATATTGATTTTTTTTTCAATATGCAGATAGAAAGCCAGAGATTGAATATTTGGATATTATTCTTATCGCGATACATAATGTATGCCCATGGTAGAACATTAAGCAGACAATGCTGATGTTGACAATGCGATAGATGTCAGCATGCATGTAATTGTCGTGCAAATGAATTAGTGGGGAAAATTGAGTTGTCTTTGCGTATTTACTGGTTACCGCATCAGGGGAAAATTGGTTCGATCATGAGGCACAACTGGGGGGAAATGGTTCGTCCGTGATGCACAACATTGGAAAAAATGGTTCGTTCATGAGGTAAATCAGGGGAAAATTGGTTCGTTCATGAGGCACATCAGGGGACAATTGGTTCGTCCATAAGGCACATCATGGGAAAATTGGTTTGCTCCGTGAGCCACATAAGGGGAAAATGGTTCGTTCATGAAACACATCAGGGGGAAATTGGTTCGTCCATGAGGCACATCAGAGAAAAATTGGTTTGCTCCATGAGGCACATTAGGGGGAAATTGGTTCGCTCCATGAGGCACATCATGGTTATCTGCTTGTCTGAACGAAGTAGAAATGCCATCAGCCTACCTATTAGGAACATATTTCATTTATGAACAGACTAGTTTGTTGTTTGTTCACATATGGGGTAAGGGGATATTTGTATTAGTTATCTCCATTATTTACGAAACGTCTAAACTGTTTTCGGTCGAAGGACATTAGCTGTATCGGCAAATAACCTGCTGTGTGGTGTTAGCACAAGCAATGTGTGTGGCCATTTTATTATATCACCAATTTACTTAACTACTGGTCGGAATAGGTGTTTTACGATTGACCAATAACATTTCTGTATAATAAATCTTAAGTTTTAAGTTCGTCTATATTAATTAATTAATGTTTTGGCTCAGAATATAAACGTGCTTTTGTGTAGTTTAGAATTAAATTGGGAAATCAGTAAATCTTGTTCTCTATACATGCATTACAAATTAGGCCAACTTCTCTACTGGATTTCCATACTTTTGTCACCTGGCATCACTGACGCGTCACCAAAATCTGATGAAGTTGTATAATGAAGTTCTATTCATTACGTGTCATATACTGTATTTCTTACATGTGATGTTTTGTCCATTTTCATTGCTTGTTGGTGAAGCTGCTGGTGGAAGTTTTATTCTCTTGCGTTTTTTAGGACTCACACAACCAAATAATTTACTATATGTCATTACTAGTGACCCAATCCCTTCATTCGTCGTTTAAATGGTGTAAAATTTATATCCAATTAAAGTTTGAAGTTTTTTTTCTATCGGGTAAATGTTGTTTTTGTATAATGGCATATAAGAGCACATGTGTACTCGAAAGACAGTAACCCTGGGGAATTCCCGCCTTTTTACACCTCCAATCCTACATCTTTTTGATGTTCCAAATCACAAGACCCTACTCTTTATTCTCGTATACAGAGAATACATGGTCAGTGTCTTAAAATATAAGCTGTATTTTGGCAAGGGTAAAGAAAGACAAAAGTGGCGAGCCTTGGCGAGCCTTGGCGAGCCACTTTTGTCTTTCTGTCCCGAGACATAAAAATGACCATTTTGAAGTGAAACGGTGTCAAAAATGACAGAAATATGTTCGCCTTTTAAACGTAGTTTAACTTTGAAGTAGGTCAGTCGAACTGACGCACGTGCTAAGATTCCAAAATACAGCTGTTTTCCGTCACTGCCGTATACAGCAAAAATATATACAATGTACGGTGGGTGTATTCCGACAATGCGGTGGCAGTTGCAGGATTAATAGAAAGTACCCATTTCATATGTTATTTACGCAGGAAAACAGCTACAAACCTAAGAAGCACATTTTCCTCTGGGAATTAGTTCAGGTGAAACACCAGCTGATTGGCAGATTTAGTTGTGCGAGTCCTTTTTATACAAGCCTGATAGGCGGAAATAAAAGATCTTTTAGATAGTTTATTCAATGTTTATGTAATCCAGTGTTACATGTATACATGCCTGAGTATGTAAATCGGTGTATTTATATGTCACATGTCCTTGACAGCGTTGTTATATGTTGTTCCGCCATATATAATGTATGTTGGCATTGACCGGGACATCCGCAATGCGACAAGCACGACACTTTCCTGAACTCGCATTGCATGCTCCAATCTCCCGCCAATATTACACTCTAGCATCCGCTTTGTTGACGTCACGCACGGCACAAAAGAGGCCACGGAAGGGATATGTGAACAAAGCGATTCGTAAAAAAATAAGCCGAAAGTAAAGTATTGAATTGGTGGACTTGTACATTGGTTTTTGTTTTGTGATTGCAATAAGGAAATTGATTATAAGCATTGATAGGATTTTTTTTTTAGTTTCATGAAAGGAAATTCTTTCTTACCAGCACGGAACTTAAATATTTATTCCAGTGTTTAAATAGGACTGATAGGCAGAAATATATCTCGGGCTAGGTTTATACAATATTTGTACAAGTCTTATAAATAAGACTCTTTATACAATATTTGTACAAGTCTTATAGACGGAAATATATATCGGGCTAGGTTTATACAATATTTATACAAGTCTTATAGACGGAAATATATATCGGGCTAGGTTTATACAATATTTGTACAAGTCTTATAGACGGAAATATATATCGGGCTAGGTTTTACAGGCTAAGTTTATACAATATTTGTACAAGTCTTATAGACGGAAATATATATCGGGCTAGGTTTATACAATATTTGTACAAGACTTATAAACGGAAATCTATCTCGGGCTAGGTTAATACAATATTTGTACAAGTCTTATAGGCGGAAACCTATCTCATGTTTGGCTTATACCCTATTTGTACAAGTCTTACAGACGAAAATATGTTTGATAATAAGTTCATTGAAAAAATGAAAACAAACAAATAATCTCGTGTTTGGATTTGTTTCTATTTTTACTGTTATTGCAGCCAGAGCTGCTGTTTATTGATACATCTATATAGATTTCTTAATTTAGGTCAGATCCAAGATGATAATCTGAGAATTTCCCAGGGTGTGCCTGGGGAATGTATGATTGTGACAATGCATAATTGATTGCTCATTTGTTTTTCCTTTCTTACTAATAAAGGGTAGCCATTTCCTTTGAAAGGACAGTAGTAATGCTATTGCATCTAAACGAACCTCTCATGTTTGATATATCATGACTAGGGGATGAGTTACAGAGTTATCAAAACGTATTCATTAAACTCTCTATCTAAATCATCTTGACTTCTGGGAGGAGATTGATAGACAACCATAATACAATGGCAATTTTGTTCATGACACACAATCCGGAGAAATGTAAAGTTCTCAGACTATATTGTTCAAGATATTCATTAGTTGTATTTATAATATTTCGCTTATTAAATTCATGTTTTACAATTAAAAGATGTTCAAGGGCATAGTGTAAACACTAGTTTTGATGATTACGTGTGAAACCCTGGTGTAATATTAGCTGCTTTATATACCTCTAGGCTACAGAGAACATCTATTTAACTCGATCTGCTGAGCGTAAGACACATAATCCAAAGGTTCCTGGTTCGACTTCTAGCAGAAGTATTGCAATAAATTTTATTGATCGTGCTCCTGTCGGCTACACTTTTATTTCCATTTTGTTAAAACAGAATCTAGCAATTGATATTTCATGAATAAAAAAGGTAAACAAAACAAGCAAAAAAACAAACAAACAAACAAACAAACAAAAACAAAAATATATAAATAAATAATAATAAAAAAAAACGGAGGAACAACAATACGGTTAGAGTGACATACGCCATAAACATGTTATTTTCATGATGCTATCATCTTTTACACTCTAGGGATTGGCTTTGTGTTGAGATTTTCAATAAAACATTTGGACGTGCAGAGAAAACCGCCGTTCTGACTAAAATCAATTATACGAGAGTAACGTAACAATATCTACAGAGTTTAAAAAGTGTGAAGTGATCTGATGCGTCGGATGGGTTTAGCGTTTTCTGCCTCAGAGACTGAACCTACCATGTAAACATACGTCTACGTAACGTATTCACAAAATTGGAATCGTGGTAGAGACAACATAGCGCCAAAGCATACTAATTACGAAATTCGGATAATTCATTTCAAGTCACGGTTTTCTTTAAAAAAAGATAGTTGGGAATTTTCAAAATGGCGGAATGCCTGAATGAAAGATAGGGGGAAATTGTCATAGAATAACTAAATATGAGAGAAAAATACCCCTTCATATCTGGGTATGATGGAATATGCATATTGTACACTAGGGATCACAAACTGTGGTAAACAATGATCAGGTCGTTTCAATAGAGTTTAGCAAGGAACAGTTAAATTGATGGTTGAGGTTGTTAGTCATGTATAAAACGTCGACATAAAGACACTGTTGATATTACAATTAGCCTTACTAAGTAAAACACAGAAGTGCCTACCGGAAAGAACCTTCTGACACTTACTGATGCTCACTGAAAACTCTGCTGTTCTGGCAATAACACTAATGTTCATACACCGTTTTATTTCTAGTGCTTTTGATTTTCGGCCACCGAAATGTTTACTTTACGATAACACTTTTCCGTCTGTCAAACATGATCTGCTCTTAGACAATGTTTGATGCTTCATCAACCTTGTATTGCCATAAAATGATAAAATATAGCTATCATCCTTTCGATTTTTAACATTTATCTAGTATATACTAACGATTTCCCTGACGTACCCAATGGAAGATTCTTTTTCTCATATACTGTGTATAAAGGGATATAAGTCTATAGCATTGGTTTATAAACACCATATACTTTAACCCATAGGAGATATTCAAACTAACTTTACAAGTGTCTCAGTCTAATCATCTACTGTAAACGTGGTTATTTTCGTGGGGCTAAATTTCGCGATTTCGATATGCAAACTATACGCGTTAGGGAAATTTTCGCGATCAAACGGACTCCGCGTTATTAACGTAAAATTTGTCCCTTGATTAAATGTCCACGTTTACAGTATTGAGTTAATTTGCTCCTGTTTTATCGATAAGAATTTACGTTGTCAGTTGTGGCTATATGTCGATTTAATGTGTTGTTTTGTCCGAAAACAAAACCGTACGATCGTTGAAAAATCTGTGTATCTGTGTAAGTAACGTGAAGGATGAAAGCTTAACATATCTACATACAACCGGTGACATACGATGGGTTATATAAAACGGTATTTTACGTTACTAATCAAAAGCGATAATTTGAAAGAAATAATGTATTGAGCTTTTACGTTTATTTCGAATGACTTTATCCGACTTAAGGTGAAGTACGACGTCAAATAGTCTGCATAATTTAGATAAGAATAATGAATTGATTATTCCGTTGTCTACTGTTTGTAGAAATATCAACATGGAGACGAAAGTTTTTAAGTCTCTTCCTCTGGACGGTTGAGATATGTATACTAACGTCACGTTGGAGTTATCTATGATTTGTCATTTTTAAGTTCCTATGATGCATGCTCCATATTGTGTTGCTTAACCCATGTACCTCGCTATTATCTACACTGTGACAAGAGCATGACAAGATAATAGTGGGACATTGTTACGCTGCGTAAAATGATCATTATATAAGAGATAACAGACGAGCAAATCAACAATAAAAGGCCACCCCTTGCATGGCATGCTTGTCCAATAGGCATTTATAGCAATGTCGAATCCATTTAATAACAATCGCCAACATATACAATTTAAACATTCATCAAATTGCTTTCAATTGAGTGCAACGTATTTCGCTATTCAAATGTCAATATTTCCAACTGATATATCCGGTTGACGTTAATTCCGATTTGTTTAAACCTAAACTGTATAATTAAAACATCATCTGTTACATGTTTAGGAGACTATCCAGCGTCAACTATGAAACCACTAAAGGCGTTCGCAAATGTAAAGATATCGAATTATTCCGCGTAAATTGATGAAAAGTTCATGATAAATAAGAATAAGAATATTTAACTTTAAATGTTTCGATGTGCCCGAGGCTCTTCAACAGGCCATATAACCAAAACTACACTGATTATTCTAGGTCGGGTTTTCGCCTTCACAATATTCTTTACAAATCAATTTCAATTTTGATACCAACGTGGGCAATATAGCGCATGGAGGGCAAACAAGGAGGGGGCTAGCAAATATGTTCTCAAATGCTCAAGAACTTATTTCATTCACAAACATATGTGATTTTCAACAATTCCTTCAAATTACCGTGACAGGATATGACCTCCTGGGGTATGGTTAATTATATCAAAGCATTTCTCGACCGGTATTCACCCAGACATACTTTACAACTCTCCAGTAGCCTACACGCAGTCTTACTTTAATTTTATTTATTCAAAAGAGAACAGATCTAATTATAGAATACACAATAGACAGACAATCAACAAAACAAGACTACGGATTCAAATAACACATTCGCCCAATAGGCATTGATGGCAATGTCCATTTCAATGTACCAACCAACCAGCCAACCATCAACATATACAATGTGTACCATCAAATCTCATCATATGCAATGTTCTCCAATATGCGGGACACATTTTTCACTTTTTAATTGTCAATATCTCCAACTGAGTTTTCACAACAAGTTGAAGAGACAAAATGAACCGCTAAGAACGCTCCCGGGGTAAACTTAAATGAGTGGTCCTTGTAAATGGTTGAAATGTTTGTAACCTATACTCGCGTAAAATATTTAGTATTTGATCATTTATATTCCCACATAACTGAGGCTCAATAATAGGCTAGAGACATGAACAAGTTGGATCATATTTTGTCAAAAGTGTCGCAAAATGGCCTCATTGGCTTGTTATATTGCCAACATAAAAAGGCTATTGGATATCAAAGTACTCGGTGTACCCGATATCATTTCTTTCTGAAATTTGAACTCATCAACCAACTTAGAATATCAAATTAGTTCTTGTCAAATCCCTGAAGCCCTCCACAGAATTTGCACGGCTCTGTAGTGTCTACAATAAGTATCAAGCTTCTCCCCTATAATATTTGCAACAATGATTACTCCGATCCCTAACCGGAAGCTTTACAAACATTTTGTAAGTGCCAAGGGAGAGTAGTAAATAACAGGTGATCTGATAGCTCGACTGGTTGCTAGTTTCTGACTAATAGTAGCAGAATGTCCTCTCCGTAAAGAATTGCACCTATTTATGAAAGCCGTATATTAAGTTATTCTGACTCACCCACCATAAATAAATGTCAACAATAAGTCAAACAAAACATAGAAGCGTCACAGCAGGAACTATAGATCCTAGATTACACAATACACAATGACATTTTCTACATAATTTTTATTGAGATAGGAGCAGGACTGACAGCCATGACACTTTATCGTTTTATAACCTGCCTCATTTCTATGAATGAAATTCGTGTCATCCACACCTACCCTCTTTTTTATGTAAAACAGTAAACCGGCCAGGTAAACTCTGACTGTTCATTGGACTATTCTTTTATATGACAAACACAAAACAAAATTCACTAAATGTGACAAAGGAAGGACCAAATTATGGCAAGATCTACATACAGCATTCAACTTCCAAGACTAGAGTTTATTGTTTTCGTTTTTCTTGGTATTCTCCAAGGCGATGGTTGACGAAATCTGTCACTGAAAACGCGACAAAATGTCTGTGTTACAGTTTTGCAAGCCCCCTGCACCACATGTCTAACCGTCAACTGGACATTTTTGCCATGGACAATAAATCAACTGTCTGACAATTTTCCTATCCGACTATTCAAATTACTAAAGATAAAATATTAAATCAACTTTTCGTTCTGTAACAAACCTGACCAAACACATATCTCTAATACTATAGATACTAATTATGGTTCTATAAATGAATCAATTGCTTCCGAAGAAAGACTTACCCAAGGCATTGCCCTAGAGCAAATTGCAATTCAATTTAACCTTTCGCTGCATACTCCTTATCATTTAAATAAGTCCAAACACCTTCTCCTTGGGTGCTTTGATTCTAATGACTATCACATTTGCTTCAATTTCAGTTTCATCCTCAGAATTTCGGATTGACATATACTACTCGAAACTGAGACCCACTCAGATTCTGACTCCTTCAAAACAAGTTGTTTTTAAGCAATGTGCAATAGTACAGTGTTCTAATAATTCATCAATACCCAGCCATTCTAAAAATCAGGACTTTTTCCCCAGAAAGTGAATATGTTCTACAACCCCATGGGGAAAACATTTGTCAAAGTAAAACTGGTATTGAAATTACATTCCTAATAATTCAAGCCCTTTGGCCAAAGACGAAATGTTGATTTGATATTCTTTTTTCCAAACCAGGCACCTTTCTCTAAATTTAGATCATCTCTACAGCCTTGTCAAATGAAGTATATTAAGTTACTGTCAAATTAGGATCAATATAATCATTCACACTAAATTCCTTCGGGTCGGATGAATTAGTGATTATTCGCCATCTACCAGACTTTTAAGGAAGAAAACCTTCAGGCGACACTCTGAAATTAGAAAAAAAAAATCACCATTGAAAGGATCTGCTATTCGACCTTATTCAATATCAGACCTAAGCGTGTCTTTCAGTTCCGTAAATGCAGACCTCAGCCTAGGACCTTTGTAATGATAGGTAAACCATTGTAAACCCCGCAATTGGCTGAATTGCCACATGTTGTAAAATGTATCTTTTGACCCGACGCTTCAACCTTAATGAGGTAGGGTATTTGGTAGGGTGGAAGTAATCCTCTTGACCTATGACCCTGAGTTTTTAGATGAGGGATGAATTGACCGATATGAGTTTCCCATACGAAATTATTTCTGCGAAGTTGCAAATTCCTTGCTCTCTATATACATAAACATTGGGTGTAAAAGATGTTTTTAACAACCATTACGAGCCCATAACTATATAATTAAATTATCTGTCAAACTTCATTTTTATTATATAAGGTTGTTTCCTTTAAGATACAATTGATCAATGGATAACTTAGAATGCATTTAAATTTCGGTTAACGCAACCTTACCCCATTACCTCTATAGACAATCTTTAATGCCCCGGATCAATGTTCATTTTTGTGTGGGAACTAAACTGACAAACATAAACATACCAACTAATTTAAAACATCCTTAAAACAAACTTTTGTTTTCCAATTAAAGCACAAAACCATTTCAGTTCGAATAAAATTCAAACTCTTGTCGCTATATCGCGATCGACTTTTAACACGTGTACTGTGAACTGCACTAACACACATTCAGATGTCGATCTCTGATCAAATTAAAAGTCTAGTATGGCAAAGCTGTATCATTTGCAAATGATAGATAACACAAATTCACTTTCCGGTTCGCAAGCGTCAGAATATCGGTCACCACGACGTCGATACACATGTTGTCGTCCATTTGACATGTAAAGCGAGACTCGTCAGTGAACAACACGCGTCTCCAAAGGGCCAAACGAAACCGATAGATGCATGTGCAAGCAGTCACTGCATTCCACGTTTGGGTCGCCTTGCTACGTTGCGGACCAATGTAGGGAAGTCGTGGTCTTAAAGGAAACACCCGCAACCGATGTCTAACCTTCCTGGACACACTGGCCAACCATGATTGCAACAACTTGACGTGCCGTCTCCGTTTGAAATCGTTTATGCATGTCCGAGTGACGTATGTCACTATCTTGACGGCACAACGTAGTGCGCGGACTTCCGCTCCTTGGACGGTCAACCAATCTCCCTGTGATGCTGCGACGCCTAAATAAACGGGATATTGTTGTCTCATGTACACCATATTGCTGGGCTATATGACGTTGCGAATGCCCTTGCATTATCAGAGGAGCAACGTCCCTACCCCTATCGAATTTACTCAAACGCTGTGCAATCTCCTCGAAAGAAAATGTTGTGCAACTAATCTGTACTGTTCCAATGTTCGATTTGTAATGATTTATCAGCACATATGGTGCAAGAGTGCCCCGGATGCACGCTTTCTTGAAAAATCTGCTGAAAGCATGAAGCGTCGAGCGGAGTCTCGGTCGACTGAATTTTAACCGAAGAACATTTTAACAGTGCAGATAGCTCACTGTGAAATAAAATTGAATTTAGACCACGAATCTCAAAGTTTTATTAGAAAACCTGAACATGCGTTTCTTTTCTCCGCTGGTATACATTTATTTTCGTCTTATTCATTTGATAGCAAATATACCAATAGCTCTTGTTTTATTTATTTCAAAAAAATCTGTTTTTTGTTTTGTTTTTTGTTTGTTTTTTTGTTTTGTTTTTTGTTTTGTTTTTGTTTCGCTTATTTTATATCCATGTTGTCGAGACGTTATGGTAACTCTATGAAAACACCCATTTAGATGTTAATCAACAGCACTGGAGTTCTTGGTGGATTGTAATACCGAGATGTGATTTATAAAGGTCGTCGCGTCTTCAGCCTTGGCCAGTGTTCGTTAAGAGGTTGATTAATATATATCCTGTAGGTATAGATCTATATACGATCTTACTTCATACATACCTTAATGGTCGGAGTTTATTCCTGATGTATGTCTTTGTCTTTCCGTTCAGACAGTCAGATCGTAATGGCAATAAGCTGTTATTTAGGACTTTCTTACTCCAAGTCTTGGATTGCGTTATTTAGGGAAGTGTAGGCTTTCTTCTTCTAAGTCTGGGATAGTGTTGTTTAGGGAAGTTGAGGCGTTTTTGCCTCATGTATATGGTTGTGGTATTTAGAAATGTAGAGATTTTCTTAGTTCATGTACATATATGTATATGATTGTGGTATTTAGAAATGTGGAGATTTTCTTAGTTCATGTATATGATTGTAGTATTTAGGGAATTAGAGACTTTCTTGCTCTATTTCTGTCATTGTAGTATTTAGGGAAATTGAGAATTTTGTTGATTCATAACTGTGATTGTTTGTTTTCATCAGGGAAATGGCGACTTTCTTGCTCTATGTTTCATTAACATCTAACAATATCTATTTCTACCAATCAGAAGCCAGGAAATGGCGGTCATTTTGTTAAAAGGTGAGAGTTAGGTTACGACAGTGACTGGTGTCCCATACTGTACCTACATCCCAAATCTGATCAAAATCGGAAAATATCTAAAGTTGGACCAATTAGAGGCCGTGGTGGCCATCTTTGTTGACAGATTGGAAAGTTAAGGGTCAGTTGCACACACCTTGACCATAACATATCCATGCGTATCAAGTTCGAGGTCAAGTTCAAATGTGTCGGAAACTTTATCGGCGGTAGAAGAGGAAGAATAATAATAAGAAACGGAGCCATGGGGGACTTAAACATATGCATGTACCTTAAAAGAACATAAGCCTTACAACTGTTTCATCCTTCTAAGGCTCGTCATGATGTTATGACTCCATACACCTGTTTCGTCCTTCTAGGACTCCTAAGTGATTTAAGGGAAACATATAGCTGTGTCGTCCTTCTAGATCTCGTCACGGATGCTAAGCACATTATACAGTGGTTGCGTCATTTTAAGACTCGTCAGATTATAATGGTCAAAAGTGTAGAAATCTAATTCAGACAATAAAAATGGACTTCAATAAAGTAATCAAAGAAATGGGTGGTGTAATACCATTAAATTTCTAAATAAAGCACCAAACCAAGAAAGAGAAAACACAAACATATCATGATATGAAATGTCACATCACGTGCGGTCTCGAAATTACCATATTTACATAATATTTCTTGCGTCTAGCGGTGGCAAATGTTAAATGTCGAAAGTAAAGCATTGTATACATGAACGTTGGAGAAGAAAAAAATAAGAAAGTATACAAATGTTTCTTAAGTCGCCTTTACCAGGTCATGTAAAAGGATAACAGGTACATTCTACCCGCAGTGATGCTTGAAAAAATTAATCTATATAGGATTTATCAGATGTCTCGATACAGTTCCCTGTATATGTAAATTGTATGTAGAACAGTATCTAATTCCTTTCGCATTAGGCTCCAATGTTTTAACACGCATGAAATCCAAAGATAAAGGTCCATCACCATGGTTTATCATCCTTTTCGATTTTTTCCATGTTGATTTTTGAATTTGTGTTTTATCTCCGAGTGCTACCATGATTATCCGTTGATTCTTTATACATGCCCATTGTAGCTGAAGTCCTTGTTTTTTGTTTGTTTGTTTTTTTTTTATTGCACTCAGAAATGATCTGATTGTCAGCTCTATTATATGGGTACAAAGCGACATACAAATAATATATGTAATATTTTTGTGATATTGTTAATTTATTCAATTATGTTTTACTTAACATTATCATATAAAGACAGAAAGATAATAGAGAGGGGAGAGAGATGAATCTGGAGGGGGAGATAGACTCTGGAGGGGGAGAGAGACGTGGGGGAGGAGGAGGGAGAAAAAAACGAGAGGCAGAGAGCTGAGGAGGTAGAGATTGAGAGGAGAGCGAAAGAATGTGTGTTGAGTTGAATAGAGGAGAGAGAGTGTCTTGTGACAAATACAAATATATGTCAGAAATGGAAATAATTTGAATATATGATACATGGTAAGGATAGGAGAATAGCTTAAAATATAAGGAGTAGGAAATATTCAAGGTAGATAGCTAAAGAGAAATATATAACCTTTCTTCCAGAACATTCTTTCAAAACTCTTTGTTCTTTCATTCTTTTTATTTATTATGCATGTAAGTCACGCTCAATATTACTCCGAACTCATCTTTGCAATATCACATACAAACGATTGAAAAAAGGTATGTTAGGATTAAAAGTTCAAAGGACCTAAATATCTGAATATTTTTTATTTGAAGTCCATGTTACAGACAAACATAGTTGGCCGATAGCTGGTTCCACATGTGGCGGCCTATCCTGCCTTACTGTCGCCTAACTTCCTTTAGAAATCCACATTTGAGTTTCGATGGCGTGCTGGTATGTTAATAAATCGATATGGTTTTGTTGGATGCCTGTTTTTGAGAACTGTTTTGTAAATATATTCATAATTGAATTCCAATGTCGAAATGTGCTTTTCTAACGAGAGGTATCAAGACATTGATATAACTATCAAATATTCTTAAGCAGAGAATCTTTGGTCTTTGGCTCCTCTACAACGACAGCGATCTCAGCAGACAAAAGGTTTTCATATGGAACTACTTCGTTTACAAAACCAGATGTAATGCGGGCGCTGTTCTTCCCTTCGTTTCTATAATACAACATTTTCTGACAAACTGACTCATACTCACCAAACGCAGAGCCGCTATGACACGTTCGTAACCATGCTACTACGAATAAGGATCGTGCAAGCAAATAACACTTTCAAATATGATTTCAATATTTTCTAAATTATATATTTCAAGAATTAAAAACATTTTAGCATAGCCGTTGTTTTTGTTTGTTTTAAGACTATTCGGTGATGCCTTGCGTTAAACATGTGGAAATCCAAACAGAAACATATAAAAAGTTGTAGTTTAATTTCAGCTATTATGTGATTTAGAAAAAAAAACTATTATGTCGTTGATAACAAGTGTTCAAGACAGTTTTATCTATATATTTATATATTTATATATATATATTTATTTATTTTCAAAGTTATCTACAACCAGCCTTATGACTAGTAGTGGTACACTATCCGGTTCCTTTCAGTCATGTTATTAAATCTTTATCATATAAAATCTTCCGTTAATCCTTTGAGCAATCTTAAATCACTCTTCATATCGATGGGCCTTTAAACCATTCAAAATCAAAATCTACCAGCAAAACGTATTAACGAAATACGCTAGCTTACAGGATTACAAGGACATTGTTTTTGTTTTTGTTTTTGTTTTCCATATGATCCATAGTATTGTATTGTATTGCGCCAAATTATAAAAAGATCAACACCTAACCCACTCTTGTGAAAAATGAAATGATATCAAACGGCTCAAAGAGTATTACCAATAGACCTAATAGAAATAGAGAGTACTGTACCAATGAGAGGGAGGAGAAATCAATGCTTGCCTGTGTATATGGCAGGACAGGAACCTTATACTGATAAAGCGCTGTAGGTAGGGAGCATGTAGTGTTCAGTCGGTGATTGGGATGTACTGAGACCATTGGGACATTACAGAACTGTACAGCTGTATCCTTCCTAGGTAAGTCATGCTTTCTTAGCTTAATTAGTGTATTTAGTATACTATATAATTATTATCATTGTTATTTGTTAAGGACATTTAATGAACAGTATATCACAGAGTGTCATAAAAATGAAGCATCCAGAGGGGCTGGTGAAATTTTTGACAAGTGTCATTCAATAACATTAGCATTTAAATGGCTCCTTTCGTAGAATTTCTTTCAATAATGCTAAAAATGTACGTTTTCCGTATTAGTTCTATCAATAGTGATATAAGTTATAATATTGGTAGATAAAACTCTATAGGTTTAGATCAACTTTAACAGAAAGCAATATTCTCTCAATTAAAACTGATACTTTACTTTCATTATTGAGAATACAGAACAGTTAGATCGAATAAGTTGTGAAGATGTAAGGCTACAAAACTCAAAAAGCAAATCCGGTGGTATTAACACACTAAAACAAAAAAAAGAAGATATCATGCAAATTCAACAACGTAAATTAAAGTTAAGGATTATAATTGTAGAAATGAAGTTGTTGTTAATCTGTAAAAAGACGTGAATAGCACATTTTAAAATTCAACAAATAACAAATATGAAACTTAATCATACAGCTGTGTCGTCCTTCTTGAAATCGTCACCGATGTCGGGGTTAAAATGTAGAAGTTTTTTTGGGGTCAAACTTGGGTAAGTCATGATGGGGTGTAGGCAAAACAAAAATGGGTCCGAACAGATAGTAGTTAATGATATCAGGGGAGGAACAGAGAATCAGTTTCTGTATATGAACAACAAAATTATCTCTTTTACTACGTAGTATAGACTATTAATAGTTCTAAACTGTCAGTGATAGCGATGACCGGAACCATTATATATGTGAATGTTTATGAACATACACTACAACGTCAAAATGATATATAACATGTGACGGCTTTGGTGTCCAAGGGGCAAAGGCTTACATAGTTATGTGATTTATCTAAACATTCAATAGATTGGTTCTATGAAGAATGACAAGGGGGTAATTAGCGGGTAAACATCTGCTACAATGCGATGAGTTACCTATATGTAACTAGTGTTGTCACGATGTAATTAATATTCAGAGAGTAATTAGCGATAAAATAATGTTACGGTGTGATAAGCAACCAGAAAATAACACCAGATAATTAAAAGTGTTAACAAGAAATTAAAATGTTCAATAACATACACAGGCAAAACGTCTTAAGGTAAATTTGACCTGAATAAAATTGACCTGGAGTTGACCTGAAAATAATACGAGTTCTTTCACATGTGTCTAGAAATTGCCCTGAATTTGACATTATTTTTTATGTCGAATTCATGTCAATTTAAGGCCAATGTCTTTACATACATTGACTTTAGGTCAAATTGACCAGAAAACTTTCACATTAATTTGACCTGAATTTGACCTGAAGACAGCTTGCCTTTGCAGAGTATATAGAAATGTAGAAGACCATTTCGCGTGGTTTTCACAGACGGAACTAATTCGTGGGTATGCATTTCACGCAAAACCGCGATGGAAACATTCTACAGTGTTTAAGTATTCGCTGGGTATTTATTTTCGCGCTGTAATGAATGACCGCGAATACAGCAAAATTAAATCCGCCTGGGAGTTATTAGACGACTTGATTTACTGACATCAACATTTAAATAGTGCTTTCTTGAAGATTTCATACCACCAAACTCGCAGATATTGACGACTACGTTTCAATACATAATTTGAAAAAAAGGACAGAGAGGTGAACATCTTTTAGACGGAGAAATATATTGATAACTGCCATGAATATTTTCCTCAATACATTGACAGTTGAAATTATCTAAGCTCGTTTTACAAATAGTAAGATATTTTTATCGCAGAATCTGTCGTTCAATCGACTTAAACGTTGTAGATATTAGTGTGAGAATTGTTTGAATCAACATTATATACAGTTGCATTAATTGTTACTGAAAATACTGCTGTGTCAACCATCATGGTAAACAAATTGGTGGGTTGAGAAAGCCAACCTTTTCGATACTTTATATGAAATATAATTGATTGCAGTACTATAGACATTAAATGGAGTGAAACAACAAAGCACATTCGCAACCTGGCGGTCACGAACACAAAAATGACGGAAACAAAAGGCAGCCATGTAAACGTAATTCTAACTTGAAATCGGCCAGTCATGAATAAAAGTACAAGGATAGTAAGACCAGATGTTCCGAACGTGTCTTCTCCTCCATCGACGTTACCTGCCATGTTAATCTAGGTCAAATCAAAGTTATTTGAAAAATGTTTTGGAAATCTTTTGATATCCCAATCACAATCGTAAAGGGGGAAAAGCTTCGGCAGTTATTCCAATGCCGAAATGTTGGCAAACTCCCTGGCTTTAGTCACAATGGCGACATAGGGAGAAATTAGTCACATCTATGTTGTGGTTTACGCATTTCCGAATGCCATGTAATATTGTAAATTGTCACACGAAATGTCGGCTATACCAATCATTAACACTTTACCAGTGATTTTTATTCTTATTTAACGCCTACAATTAAATTTAAAGCCAGCACAAATTGCAGCGAGACGGGAACGAAACGATCAATTGGCCAGTTTTAACATTTCTTAATTATTTAGTATAATTGAAATGAAATATACATAATATACAATATGGTAGCATCATTCTGATTGGTTGTTTGAATCAATAGGCTCCATGTGTTGGTAAAACAATAGACACTCTGTAAGTCCTTTCTTGATTGGTTATTCAGTGGAATACCAAAGACTTTTGATGTTTCGGAAGAGCACAAATGCTTATTTGCTTGACATTGCCAGTAAAGGAAACTGAATCAAAACACATGACTGAGAGTGTTTGTGTCGATTTTAATTACGAAAGCTGCAGTATATCTTCGTATCTGAAACCATCCCCAGGTAAGAAAACATACCATTTTCAATGTTCATTAATGACGTAGGGAAATGTATTTGCTGAAATATGCACACTTCTTTGGTGTTTTGATAAGTTAATGAACATGATTACAACAACTGTCTTCATAAATGAGAAACAGCATTCACGATATGTTGTGTTTTACCGAGATAGGTAATAGTAGTGATATACAGCATTCACGTTATGTTGTGTTTTACCGAGATAGGTAATAGTAGTGATATACTGCATTCACGATATGGTGTGTTTACCGAGATAGGTAATTGCAGATTAAAGAATCTATGGGGAGTGTTTGATAACATTCGTGTGTGAAATATAATTTTAGAAATACATTAGCGGGCACGTTAGGTGCTTGACATCGTATATGGATGCTTACACGATAGTTCACCTTCAGCTCAAATATTTTCCTTTTTTTTCAAGCGGTAAGGTCATTATTACGTGTATGTATATACTGCATGTTCATAATATATTTAGAGAAAAGCTAACGTGTCATTTTAAATAAAGGATGCAATAAAGTATATGGGAGGTTTCAAAACGTTGTAAATGTAGGTCATCGTGTTAGAGTAAAGGAAACGTTTTTCACACTTCACGTGAAGACATTTGCTCTGAAAAAAAGTTTGTATTGATCAATAGAGATAATGGTATTTCACTCTCGACTCTGTGAATGTCACCACCTCCACGACAGAGCCACGTCATCCCCACTAATGAAGCGTAAATTTCACTCGCACCACAATACGATAGATGCATTAATTATGCCATATATCATATGCACCATTAGAGATAGCGTAGTGTACAACTTTAGTATTATCTTACTGTGGAAACGCCCGGGAAATAACTGCCATAATCCACATGTGATATAGACAGAGACAATTATTAAATAACAAAACATTTATTTTTGGTGTGTAATAGCTGACAGATCGCTCGACTCCTGAATCACTCCCTGTTTCTGAAGCATGTTTCAGTTGTTTTGAATTGATCCATCCGCAAATGATAAATCTCTAAAATGAAAAAGCTCAACTCGTGTGAATGTGTTTAACCTTTATTATGCCGTGTGTTAGAGAATAAGCCATTAGGATATTTACGATAATGACCGTGTGTTGTGAAAGTAAGTGTGATGGGTAGCTTTCAGTCGTGTGGAAAGGTTTCTTGACATAATTCCATTGTTTATAAGCCTCGTGCCCCACGAATTCCATTAATATTAATTTGATACAGTATAGTAAGTTGTGTAGACTTACTTTATGAGAACACAAGCCTCGACATGACGCCTAATATTGTTGTACCAGCTGACGTCTCCTGTCGTCCTCAGTTATCGGCCGTTGTCGTTCACAATCCCTATTAATTCAAATGTGTTGTTCATCGATTCATGTTAGCGCGACGGTTTGGAGACCGAGGTGTATCCGGTTGTTATGAGTGTTTGAAATTACATGACAACTGGGGGAAAAGATATAGTAGCTATACAAGTGTTCGGAATCGTATCTGGTAGCTATGAGAGTGTTCGGAATCGTATCTGGTAGCTATAACAGTGTACGGCGTTGTATCTGGTAACTATCAAAGTGTTCGTAGTTGTATCTGGTAGCTATAAGAGTGTTTTGAGTTGTATCTGGTGGCTATGAGATTATTTGGAGTTCTATCTAGTAGCTATATCAGCGGTCAGAGTTGTAGCTGGTATTCATGAGTGTTTTCGGAGTTGTATCTGGTAGCTGAAGCAGTGCTCGGAGTTGTATCTGGTAGCTGTAGCAGTGATCGGAGTTGTATCTTGTAGCTGTAGCAGTGCTCGGAGTTGTATCTGGTAGCTGTAGCAGTGCTCGGAGTTGTTTCTGGTAGCCGTAGCAGTGCTCGGAGTTGTATCTGGTAGTTGTAGCAGTGTTCGGAGTTGTTTCTGGTAGCTGTAGCAGTGCTAGGAGTTGTATCTGGTAGTTGTAGCAGTGTTCGGAGTTGTATCTGGTAGCTGTAGCAGTGCTTGGAGTTGTATCTGGTAGCTACGAGTATATCAGTGTTCGGTGTTGTATCTGGTAGCTGTAGCAGTGTTCGGAGTTGTATCTGGTAGCTGTAGCAGTGTTCGGAGTTTTATCTGGTAGCCATAGATTAGGTATCACTGGGGCCTACAATTTATATTACTTATTATCCATTTTGATGGAATGATTAAATATTTCAATTCCATGCTCAATGTTCGGAGTTACATCTGGTAGCTGTTAAGGTTGTCAGTGTGATAAATGATATCTATGAGATTTTTGGAGTTGTATCTGGCAGTTATGAAAGTGTTCAGAGTTGTATCTGGTAGCTATGAACGTGTTCAGAGTTGTATCTGGTAGCTATGAACGTGTGTGTTCAGAGTTGTATCTGGTAGCTATGAACGTGTTCAGAGTTGTATCTGGTAGCTATGAAAGTGTTTAGAGTTGTATCTGGTAGCTATGAAAGTGTTCTGATTCGTATCTGGTAGCTATGGGAGTGTTCAGAGTTGTATCTGGTAGCTATGAAAGTATTCAGAGTTGTATCTGGTAGCTATGAGAGTGTTCAGAGTTGTATTTGGTAGCTATGAAAGTGTTCATAGTTGTATCTGGTAGCTATGAACGTGTTCAGAATTATATCTGGTAACTTTGAGAGTGTTTAGGACTTATCCGGCAGCTACATCAATGTTCGGAGTTGTATCTGGTAGCTATGAAAGTGTTCAGAATTGCATCTGGTAGCTGTGCGTATTCGAAGTTATCAGTAAATGTAAAATTTATTTCGAAGTCGTATTTTATCGCTTACTATTTAACTTCGTTGGTCGCCAGTTAATTAATTTTGATATAAGGTAGCAGCATTTTGATTGTAAGAAAGAGAACGCTGTGAACTGCCTTAAATTCCATTGTAATACTCTGCTTAGAGCAACATTATTTGGAAAGCCTGTAGCTTATAAAAGTGCGCCATAACGCCGATAGTACAATCTTTTATACAAACAACCAAATAACTATCATCTTATCACACTGGCTGGTATTTGCATATTATTCTAGATAATGTACAAACTGAACGAATCTGAACCGCCTACAAGAGACCTGTCGAAAGAGGCTAAGTACAGTCATTATCCTTCACATAACGTAGCCATAGGCAACCCTCTGTTTTTAACCTTTCCTGTTGTTAAAATGGACGAGTAAAATGTTAGCAAATGCTTTGGTAGATATAAATGGTATTTAGATATCATTACCACACATTCTCCTGTTCTTCCTCGAGCTTCATGTAATTTTCTGCTGGTATTTTATCGTTGATTTATAGATTTTTATGTCAAAATGTAGTTTGGGAAGTTTACATGTTTTTTTTTCTTCCACTCATTAGTCAAAAGACGATATTAAGACGGGCGTACACGTGAAGATACAGGAAATGTAAACTGAGCATGGAAATAATTAATCATTCCATCAAATTAGGAAAGAAGTAATATGAATTGTAGGCCCCAATGTTACTTAAACTATCAATAGATAGCTATACAAAATAATTGTTTCAGAAATTGGCCAAATGAACACGTTTTAATTGCGACTTGATTGAGGAAAACGGAAAATAATGTCAATTGTAGAACTGAATCAAAGACATTGATAATCATATTTTTATAGAATACAATTAAATTTTTATACCATACGATTGTATGACCACAACGGGATAGAAACCTGTCTGTGTTTCATTGCCTTCATTCATACCATCGTAAACGCAATTAAAATGCAGTTCTATATATTTACATCATAGTTTTAAAAGACTTTTAATTTGATAAAACAAATCAAACTAAAAGTTCTTCTTGCTTTTAATTCGTACGTTTTATGAGAAACAATATTGATATTGTCAAAATGACTTTAACAATCTATCAATAAGCTTAATGTGTACGACAGTAATGTAAATATGATAGGATCACCAAGTTGGAGGTACCACGTTTCCCTGGCGATGGGGCGGTCTAAGTTTGTGGTTACCAACATTTGATGCCGTAACACTGAATGTTAAAAGATAGATGTATCATGGTTCAGACGTAGAAATCATGTTTGTTGCATTCTGGATATATTTTATATAAGTGTTTTGAAATTCTTTATATCAGCACAACTAAGAACCACGAGACATGGAATTTTATAAGTAACATACGAAGATCCATGAGATTGGTTGGGCATCAAACTGCGTACAGATTATCTAAGCGGTTTATTGATTCTAAACTATGAGATTAAGTGAAAAACTGTATCTTAACGTCTTTTAGAAGTATCTCCAGTATATACTTGAACAACTTTCATTGCAACATCAGTATCTTTTAGATATATGTCAAATGTAAAGTATCTTTTGTCCGCTCGCCTATTCACCTATCGCTATCAAACCATTGTTACTATTTGGCACACATGATATTTTCATTTTTTGCATGACCAGTGTAAACAAACATAACTAACGCAATCGTGAAAAAATTGCGTATCTTTGGCGAAACAAATATCCTATGACAAGCTAACAATTTTCTTCTCTCTTTTTTTTTTAGCAGAAAATTAAATGTGATGCATTATAGATCAATGGTTTACCATTATTTGTTGCTTAATATCTTTTTGTGGTTTACTAATTAGTTTGCTTTTGTATGTGTGATGACACAATATCTCACTGATGCGTACATAATATACGCAATATTTCAAATGATATCATGTTGTTGTCGTTGTTGTTAATACACCTTTTATACAATCTTCACAATCCTGAATCCCTCGAAACACCGATGATTGCTGTGAGGTGTGAGTGTTGCAATGAATATTTACCACGCTAGGCACGAGATATCCAACGTGTGCCTATTGTTAATGATATGAGACAAACTAAAACATATTTGTAAAAATCTTAAAAGCATCAACTTCCTCGCCTATTCAAAGACATTTAAATTTAGTGAATTGAGAATGAAGCTCAATGAGTTTATCATATTGGTAGTTTAAATCTGTCCGAGACAAACTCATAGTTCATGCCTGTGCATACAAAACATGGCATTATGTCACACAACGTGTTTTCAATGTGAGTAAGTTTCATGGTCATGTTTCTATAGGTCGCTTCACGAATGACAATTTATGTAGGACTGTTTGAAGCGCGTGAACACCACGTGTCTCTACAAACTGTCCATGGGTCATGCCATTTAAAATGTCTTTGCTTCAATTAGCCCTGGCGCGAATGTTCGCGCTTTAGAATGTCGCTCTCGGGTTCACACAGCGAGGGATAACACATTAGTGGTAACTTCCCGGAAATGTATCACCTGATTAAGGGTTGGCATTAAGAATGTGACATTGAGGAAGTGTTTGCAAATAATTCATATTGTTATGTGGGTGAAAAATATAAATATAATCCCAAACTGCAAGAATGAAAAATAACGAGTGAGATTAAAATCAGACATGGGATAATGGAGAAGGATAAGTTCGGAGATACAACGGTAATCAACAGTGGGCAGACAGACACATTTCAAGACCCTTTCCATCACAGGGATTCTGTCTATAAATAAGGTCCCATTTACTGCATCTCCTTGTTTGAAAAAGATGGATGTAAAAGTCGTAAAATTCTTGACAGGATAAAATACTAATTTCTGCTTATGATCTCGCCGCCTCTTCTTGAAACAGTTTAATGACAGAAAAGGCATTGCAAATAAAAAATTTAATTTGTACCGGGAAATGTATGTGTATGGTCGGACGGCGCAGTAATAACGCACACGCATTTAACGATGCGACAGGATTAAAGTGTATATTTTCCGCAGCACAACTCCAAAGTTATAGAGGAATTATAATTTTTCCTTCTTTGCCTAAACTGAAATCAAGGACATAACATTTTTCAACATTACTGGCTTACCTTGATCTTTTCTTATTACGTTACCAACTTGGACAGCTTGGAGCTAAGGCATACAATGTGATGATTTCAATTTCAAAATTGTTATTTTTCCATTTCTAGATGAATACTGGTTTCCTCCTTGTTCTCATTTTGAGAATCTGTTCGATGAAGTAAAAGACGCCGACCCTCCAGGAACATCTGGTCTTAATATTTGTATACTCTTTAAAGGGTCTCTATGCGAATTCATAATTTTTGCTCGTGTTTTGCCCTCGTTTTATCGATTTTGAGATAGAATATTGGTGTCAGTATTATGCCGGTATTCTCTGTTGTTGTACCATAGTTGAGAGGCCGCGGTGGCCGAGTAGTTAAGATGTCCGGGCGCTTTATCACTAGCTCCCCACCTCTTGGTTGTATGTTTGAAACCCTCGTGGAGCAGTTGCCTGGTACCGACCGAAGGCCGGTAGTTTTTCTCCTGATACTCCGGCTTTCCTCCACCTCGTAAACAGGGTACGTCCTTGAATGTCACTTGCTGTTAATAGGACGTCAAACAAAATAAACCAAGTTGAATTTCTACCAATTTTTTGTCGTTATATGTGTCAGTCTAATAAGGTATTAACTACTTTGCGGCTACTGTCTCCATCATAATGACCTTTTGACAAATACATACGTCTTCATATCAACAACTCGATTATTTCCATGGATAATGATATCAACACAATCCTACTAGCCTTTCTCATTAACTATGGGCAATCTATTCGCGTACTCTTGCTTGGTTTGTGAACAAAAGGTTTGGACATTTATTTTTCTGAGTTCCAAAATAGTATTATTTGACAATGTGGTCGTTAACAATTGCTGGTTTTGTGAAAGAGCCCTTGTACATATTTCCTGAAAAGAGGATATATTACAGTATCTACTCCGACGAAGTACAAGGATGAGTACCCTCAGTCAATTGGAGTGAGCACAGACGTCTGCGTGTACTGTACTTAATCAACCTTTCTAGAAAAAAATATATCTTGCCAACGTGCTGGAATTCCCATATAGGCGGTCACTGTAGTGTTTCATCACTACATTTTTGGTATGTACACCGATGATAAACAGTTTCTTTTTTCCTTTCGACGACAGAATTGAATGCACAACCCATCGTTGGTAATGTATAACTTTACAATATAATACTGAACAGGATGTGGCATTTTTTATCAAGAACAATTTTTCTCAGATAAAAGATAATAGTTATGTCAATCAGCCATATTTCTAGTACCATTAATTGCCTCTAAATAAGAAGAGACTGTTCGTCCTTCGGACAAAGAGGTCGAAGGGTAGGTCGGAAAGGTAGGGGGAATCGATTATGTGTTGAGGCAAAAGTGATAATCATGTTTTGGCCTGGGTAGTTTATTATGCAGGAGAGTATTTCCTCAGGGGGAAGGTCGGTGAGGAATATGTCTCATGATAAGCGAGCGGACATCTTAGAGAGCGATGACAAATATATATTGATAGATCTGTTTGGGACAGCTACAATGGACAGTTCTTCGTTTACGCATCTGCTGGCTCCAAATGCCTACAGAGGCCAAGCTCTGAAGATGTCCACTGTGGCTATATCGTAAGAGGCAACTAAATCTGAGATCTTATATTTCTCTTTAATCCAACTTCCCTCTTCCTAATGTCTTCATTGACATTGCCTCACTTTTGGCCCTAAGTTGGGCATGTTTATAAGCAGTAGACATTTGGTACCAGAGTCTTCAAAAATGGTAGTTTCTACTCCTTCATAACGCTAAGCATTTTAGGAATGGGACGACTGTAATAATTGTTCCGTTTTTGTCTGTAGGGCAGAAAAATAATGGGTGCCTACTTTATATCTTAGTATAGGCAATCAGCGAAATTTTGATGATGATAAGCTAAACACACATGAACAAAAATTACTGCATCGACGATAATGTGAATTAGAATCTTTAGTATTCTATCTTTTAAAGCGCCAGTATTTTCCAAGCACATGTTTAGTTATGGTCTTAATTATTTTCTTTATGCGGTAAAAGCTGGCAGGCAAAGAATCAGTTCTAAGCTTGATTGCAAAACAGATCAAGAGCAGTGTCATCTTGGACTCGGAGGAACTTTACTACTTTATCTATCGGCAAAGACGCTAGACACTAACACCCGGTCGTATTTAAATAAACCAATCAGGGATTACTAGATAGTCACCATCAAATTGTGTATTAGCAGGAGAAAAGAAAAACATATTTTATATTATACAACCTACGTGTTGTTGCCTGTAAGTTCCCAACACGTAATTGGAAAGGATTTTAATTGATATGGGCTATACAGAGATGTAGTTGATTTTATCATATAGTCGCGGCCTGTTATCTTCTGAATTCACCGATGTTATACATGTATTTTTTTTTTTACATATTTTAAGTAGTAGCATATACTGCGAACATACATATGTTAGCGGTTTTCGATTAGAAATCAGTATGTGTACAATAAGTATGACATTGACTGGCAATCAGAAATTTATTCTGTACTATTGAAAGATTAAGTAAAAGGGATTTTTTAGTTATGCGATTAAAAACATCTCAAGATGCTTACAAAACACACAAAAAGAAAACAAAAAAACCAAAGAAATTTTTCTCATTCATGAAATGAATGCGCATTTAGATTCCATATATGTATATATAAATATCTAATTCCTGATCAAATGTTTCAGCCTTCTAATCATCAACAGTAGGCTGACGTAAAAGCGTATTGTTCATTGACAAACGAAACCGACGAAGGAATGGCTTTCCTATATGCTTTTTTGACATGTTTCTAAAACAAAGATCTTATGATATGACACCCCACCGCTTGGCAGACAATAGATATGTGACACAAAAAGAAACGCCCCATAGCACAACATAGCGTCGTTTGACTATTGAGCGATCTACCTAGATATACCGTTGATTACGTCGATGTTCGGCCTGAAGTAATTTCCAGAAACTATTGACCTTTACTATTAGTGTTATCATGTTCATTACATTAAAAGATCATGCGACAATGTAAATGCCGTTTATCAAGAGAAATTGTGACCATATTTTATTGATATGGTATTCATCCTTAACAATTACGAGCTTTGCCTGATCCCTGTAATTGTTTGATCTGAAGCCTGACGTCATTATTCGTCATTATTGTGTCATGTTTGGTTATATTTCTGTTTCTGACGACAGCGACGGCGAACAAAAATGACTACTTAACCAACAGACAACGATAACAACACTGTTATGGCCACGTTTCATATCTAATACAATGTATCATACTCTCAATGTGGAATGTTCCAATGCAGGTCAGCGGGGATTACAGCATTACTTTATATACACATAATCACCAACGTGAATTCGCCAATGGCGCAAAGGTATAGACTGACAATGGATTTTGATATCTTTTTTGTAATCAACAACAGCGTGATAATGCGGCATTATTAGTAAATATTCTAGGACCAGTTAATATTTAATTATAAATGATTTTCGTGTTGGATTTCATTATCACTGCTATAACATTGCTATAAATTGTAAGGAAACACCAGGTAACAAAAGATTTCAAAGGGCGTTGAGAGAAACAACGTTGTTCGACATGAGTTTGCTAAGTACTCATCGGTAAAATTGCAGATAAAGAAGAAACATTCATCCTAATATTTCCGACAATCATGTAATTAAAACGGAAATATTTCGTTGATCATTTTTACGAAATCTCTAATTTTGGTTATAGCAGAGTATTAATCAATAGACTGTATGGGTTTTGCAATTGTTAATACCACCTTAACTCCTATCCGCTGTGTTGTCCTATTTCGAACTCTGGATATAAAGCTATTTTATGTAAGACCTGTACTTTCTGAAATACGCCATTACTTTATCATCAGGCGACCATACCTATTATCTTTGTTTCTTCATTATCTTTTTTATTGTTATTCATCACCTTTTATTTGTTCATCGCTAACGTTCTAACGATTTTAGAATTACTTAGAAATAGACATCCAATGGTTGTCTGATATGTAACACATAGATCTCAGGAGCATGGCAGAACATCAATATCTTGTCTTCCACAAGTGTAAGGAATGAGTAATTATTCTCTGTCATACTATCAATCATATCTGATGATGAACGTCAAAAATTTCATGGTAAAAACGGAAAAAAGTCTCTGCACAAAAAAAAAAAAACGTCATTAAGAAAATAACCTGTTACGTCGGTTAACTTATAACCGGCACCAGACGATAACATGTTATGTCGGTTAACTTATAACCGTTAGGTCGGTTAACTTTTAACCGACATCGGAAGATAACCTGTTAAGTCAGTTAACATATTATCGACACTAGAAGGTATTGCTTTACCTCTGTTAACTAATAACAATCTGTTACGTCGGTTAACTTACGACCGATACTAGAAATTAACCTGTTTTGTCGGGAAAAGGTAAATCGCCTTAAAACGAAATACATTTTGTATAGAATATGATTACTCACTGCCTGTATCTTTGAATTCAATAGTATATAATTGTTAACATGAAATAAATCTTTACGTCATTTCCGGGTTCTCTCTCCAAGAGGATTGGATACTATATGCCGACGTGAATTGACGACCTATGGCGTAACCTCTCCCACTAATAGAGTTCGATTTGTCTAAGACATGGCGTCAATGTTGATCAGCGGACACGGATGCGTCACAAAGGATCATCAGCACTTATACATTGACCTCAATTGAAATAATGATATTGATGAGTGGAATTGAGTGGAATTGACTGCATGCTTTTGGGGTCCTAATTGATCTGTTTACATTTTGTATGGAGTTGTTATCTCCCATTGAAACGTAATTAGTTGCTCTAATACATTATGTATAGTAACGACCCAATGCTCCATATCCTAACTCGTTCAAACTGATCTGCCTTGTATCAAGTTAACTGTTTCCAGCGGCAGTATTGATATGCTGACATTTCTTTAATCTACCAAAGAGCCGTAAAATCGCCGACAATCATGTGTTTCCTTACGCGTTCACTCGTTGATCTTAACGACATTCGCCCCTGAGGAATAAATCTCCAGAGAATTGTATGAAAGACACACAAGATATCAACATCTTCCAAAATAAATGTAGAGTTATATACAGATGACTTAAAATGAATCAATCTGCACCATTCAGCTTGTTTTGTATTTCCAGGACTCGTCAGTGATGAAAGGCGTGTCATTCAACTGTTTTGTCCTTCCAGACTCGTCAGTGACGTAAGGGACATCATACAGCTGTTTTGACCTTCCAGACTCGTCAGTGACGTAAGGGACATCATACAGCTGGATATTTTGTCCTTCCTTGTCTCATCAGCGATGTTAGGGACACCATACAGCTATTGTCGTCAGTGATCTTAGGGTCATCATACAGCTGTTTTGTCCTTCAAGTACTCGTCATTGATGTTAGGGACATCATACAGCTGCTTCGTCCTTCAAGGAATCGTCAGTGATGTTAAGGACATTATACAGTTATTTTGTCCTTCTAGGACTCGTCCAAACAATTTGAAGTAGTGAAAAGAAATTTCAAAATCTGGATTTTTTCCATATTAGATTTCAAAAGAACCGAAAATACTTGTGGATACTTTGAACCGTGTCTTGAATTAACAATCAAATCCGGATACTAAAACATCCACTGGCAGGACCTGCCAAATGCAATCTCAAAGCTTTTTACAAAATTAACATTTATTGTTACTTTACATGTAAATTTCTGCCACAATATGAACAGCCATTTTGATTATCATGTCACTATTTCTGTTCCTCTTTCACACTGCCTGTTAATATTTCCCAGTGATTTTCTGTATTCTGTTCGCAATGATTATCTTTACCGTTAGTTTCTACAAGAAATCTATTGGTGCAATGTTGTTTTAGCGTGTTCCTGTAACAGCTATCTAAACAAGGGTACAATTCAGCGTTTTCCTCTTGTTGTCCAGGGTTCTATCGAAACGCTACGTGTCATAGAATCCTTACAGTTCTGTCATACAAGGGGGAGAGTGTTTGCGATGACGGCCATACTTAACGATTCCCTCGTTGTTCAGCTGAAGGACATTGTTGGCACTGAAGATGGTCTCTTATCATGCAAATCTCGCGAAAGTGAATA
This sequence comes from Pecten maximus, assembly GCF_902652985.1. Classification (NCBI taxonomy): domain Eukaryota; kingdom Metazoa; phylum Mollusca; class Bivalvia; order Pectinida; family Pectinidae; genus Pecten; species Pecten maximus. Next base: position 22,628,436 of record NC_047030.1, on the reverse strand, counting down.
TGGTAATTGCTACACAAAAGTCATGTTGCATTAACAAGCACCGTCTACTATATAATGAATATTTTTGGTGATGGTCAAACATCATCCTGGAGTTTAAGACTCTCGCAAAATATTTTTTATTTTTCAAAATGCACAACGCCAATTCGATCCATTTGTATTTATACCATTATTATAAACTCTGGTAGATGTCTACTAATGATGGAAAACGTCCAACGCATGACACACAACCTGATAATATGGAAGCGTATTAGGCTCACATAAGAATATATTTTTCGTGTTTTTTTTTTGCGAAATCATTTTATTTGGCAGCCGCCTCTTAATCATCTGCCAGCCGCCAGTTGTATATCGACCATTTGTTATTCATCTGTCAATGTCCCAGAACATGTAAGCCAAATTTTCAAAATATCATATTGCCTGATTATATTGCTTCATTTCACGGTATGGTATTTTAACACACTTGATGGTTTTGTACATGATTTCAATGAGATAATTTAAAACAAGCCTTGCTCACCAAGTGCTTATGTGACGGTCGTCAGATTTTTTAATGGCGATCATCGGATAATTATTTGGCGACCGACTGACCAAATATTTTCGCAATCACGAAAAATATATGCCTTTGTGAGTCTAATACGCCACCGTGTGATAAAGAATGGAAAAGATTTCAGATTGTCGGCGTGCACACCTCCGGATATATTCTATCTCTTTGTCCGATATTAACTTTGTCTTGTTCGATGTATCAGGCTGTCATGTTGCGATTGACCTTGGTCTCACATTGATAACTTGTCACGTTGTCACTCTCCCTGGTCTCACATTGAGATCTTGTCACGTTGTCACTGTCCCTGGTCTCACATTGAGATCTTGTCACGTTGTCACTGTCCGTAGTCTCACATTGAGATCTTGTCACGTTGTCACTGTCCCTGGTCTCACATTGAGATCTTGTCACGTTGTCACTGTCCCTGGTCTCACATTGATAACTTGTCACGTTGTCACTGTCCCTGGTCTCACATTGAGATCTTGTCACGTTGTCACTGTCCGTAGTCTCACATTGAGATCTTGTCACGTTGTCACTGTCCCTGGTCTCACATTGAGAATTTGTCACGTTGTCAATGTCACGTCACTGTCTCTGGTCCCACATTGAGATCTTGTCACGTTGTCACTGTCTCTGGTCCCACATTGAGATATTGTCACGTTGTCACTGTCTCTGGTCTTACATTGAGATCTTGTCACGTTGTCACTGTCTGTAGTCTCACATTGAGATCTTGTCACGTTGGCACTGTCCGTAGCCTCACATTGATAACTAGTCACGTCACTGTCTCTGGTCTCACATTGATAACTTGTCACGTTGTCACTGTCCGTAGTCTCACATTGAGATCTTGTCACGTTGTCACTGTCTCTGGTCTCACATGGAGAAATAGTCACGTCACTGTCCGTAGTCTCACATTGAGATCTTGTCACGTTGTCACTGTCCGTAGTCTCACATTGAGAATTTGTCACGTCACGGTCCCCGGTCTCACATTGAGATCTTGTCACGTTGTCACTGTCCCTGGTCTCACATTTAGATCTTGTCACGTTGTCACTGTCTGTAGTCTCACATTCAGAACTAGTCACGTCACTGTCCCTGGTCTCTCATTGAGATCTTGTCACGTTGTCACTGTCCCTGGTCTCACATTGAGAACTAGTCACGTCACTGTCTCTGGTCTCACATTAAGATCTTGTCACGTTGTCACTGTCCGTAGTCTCACATTGAGATCTTGTCACGTTGTCACTGTCCGTTGTCTCACATGGAGAACTAGTCACGTCACTGTTTCTGGTCTCACATTTAGAATTTGTAACGATGTCACTGTCCGTAGTATCACATTGAGAACTCGTGACGTCACTGTCTCTGGTCTCACATTGAGATCTTGTTACGTTGTCACTGCTCGTAGTCTCATATTCAGAACTTGATATCAACCAAATTGTATATAGATTAACGTCTGTGAAATAGTAGACGTCTCCTTATTCAAGTCTTCAGATCGCATATCTCCTTTGTTTTCGCTCTTCAATTCCGTAAATTTGTTTTTACACCACACTCTCTGTTAATTAGTTTTAAGCTAGAATTACGATTTTCAACGGTTTATCCAAACATCTAGATCAGCATGCCAATGACCTGTTTTATCCCTATTGAGCGGTATCATGTTATGATGTATGAGATTCCAAAGTGCCTACCGACAAGAACAGAGATAATCCGAGTTGACAACATCATTAGCGTTATTATCAGTTTACATTATTGTAAATTACTTAGTAAGACGTGAAGAAGATATCGGGTCTAAATAAACATATATCAACGAATAACCGTACCCGGCTGTGTTAAATGCCCTGTCACCAGTTTATATGTTACAGTGGTACAACCTGGTGCTGTCTTACACAGCTTCCTGATGGTATCAATACACATCATTAGTCAACGTTAGGATATAATATGGGATTTCAGTAACTTCATAGGTTTTGGTTTTGGTTAATTTTGTTTAAAGCCGGAGTACCCGGAGAAAAACCACCGGCCTACGGTCAGTACCTGGCAGCTGTCCCCACGTATGTTTCGAAATTGCGACCCAGAGGTGGAGGGCTAGTGATAAAGTGTCGGGACACCTTAACCACACGGCCATCGCGACCCCCCTACATGTACTTTATAACTTCATAACGTCAGAAATAGGATTTATCCGGGGATGCTGTGTAATGGTTGATTCGTTTATTGGGGTATAGATTTATTCATGTCGTTATATGAATTAAATTCACTATTCCAAGCATTGTCATTTAAAGCAGTTATTACATATATATGTAGTATTATTTCAGAGAGAAAGGAGCAGGCAAATCGCCAGGGTGATACCAGTAATCGACTTGTCTTATTTGAAGTTAGCTGTTGACGTACGTATTGAATCTTTGCCCTGATTGGTTGATCCTGTCTAATCTCCTGTAGCGAAATGTAACATACCATTAGGTGACTTTTAAATCCTGCTACCATGATGACCATGCTACTTTAAGTTCCATATGATATAGATAAAAGTTATGTGGTATAACGGAGAACCAATGAGAGGAATAAACTGGTTCCATGCATGTGGTGCTTCCGACACCGTCACCAATGCTAACATTGGCAATCACGTGAATACGGGCTTAGCTGTCAGAAAATGGACAAATCTCTCAATCGATATCAGTTGCACACCATTCATCAACTTAGCCTATCAGTTTGACGTTTTAATAACTTCTTAAAAATGTAACAACTGATTTACTAAACATAACCAACATTGAAATTACCTATCGCCTTGCGATGAAGATGGGGAGGATTGATTTTTGTCAGGGCTCCAGCAGCTTCATTTTTTTAAATCAAACTTCATTTGCTGATTAAGTATGAGAATACTCTAAACGAATTCTTGTATCAAGTGTCGGGGTCAAGCACAATGTCAAGGTCAAGAATGTCTTTAATCTTTAATGACTTCTTCGTTAAACAGATTTTGCTAAAACGTTTTGGGTCATCTAAGTACGTTAATACCACGAACGAGTTTCCAGGATACATCAGGAGGTATACTAGGCACGCGAGAGCATTTATATTGCTTCAGATGGCTTGTTGCATGCTCGACGTTTTCCGAGAAAAACTGCTCGGACGTTGATGACAAGAGGAATCGACATTTGGTAAGGAGGCGAAAACTGTAAAAGCACGTCGCTGTTTTCTTGTATTTGTCACTGGCTTCACTTGTATGACCATTGCTATGAATTTATTATTCTATATGAGACAATATACCAGGCAAAGCATCTATTACGGAAGAACAATTATGTCTTCCGGTTTATTTAGTTTATTTGTTTTAACGTCCTATTCAGCCAGGGTCATTTAAGGACGTGCCTGGTTTTGGAAGTGGCTGTCCTATGGAAGTAGCTTGTACCCAATTTGAACCCTGCTATTTCTCGCCGCCACAACTTATTGACTTAATAATCCAATTTGAACCTGGTCAATGAATTGAAGCGTCTTTCTGGCCAGACAGATGTTCTGTCATCACCATCCTTTATATAATTTTGACGGAGTGATATTTAACAGGTCTGATACAAACTCTATTTTTGTATAACAGTAGGCGGATTTGATGTTATACGGGAGTTCTATAAATACCGATAGAGCAAACGAACGATTGTATTTGAACTCCCCCATGAATGCCCTCACACGCTTTGTGGGTAAAATTTACTTTTGTCCGGCGACAGCATACGGAGGAGAACGGAAAATACAGATTTCTTTTGCAATTACACTAGTTCCCATTTTAAGGATGCGACATAGATTTGACCTACATTTGTATGACAAGTGTCATTGATAAGGAGGGATATTCTTATACTTAAGTTTGTAAGGATCTCCATCCAAATCTGCGATTACATTTCTTGTCATATTTTTTGTGTTCTTTTGAGTTTTGTTGCTTCTGTAAGCAGGTTTCTTGAAAATATAATAATCATTTTAATGTAATTTAGCACTAGTTTTATAACAGATTCCGATTTTCCTTTTTTTGCCATTTTGCGATCTTTGAAAGGTTACCTGAAGGATGAAACATGATGCTATTCATACATGTACCTGTATATCACGATAATGACTAGTGGAGATTTGGTGGCCTGTAGTTTGATCTTACTGTGTTTCTTTGTGCGATATAAAGTTTGAAGTATTCAACGGCCGCTCTGTACGTCTGGTGGTTCCGGTGTCAATGTCGTATTTGGGAAATTCGCCATTGTAATGGTTTTTGATCTAGGCTGACATGTAGGTTGATCTTAATAAAACTGAATCGTGTTCTTTGCCTCATTGTTGGGTCTGAATGTATCTTTTCTCGTGTTATATTTGTCATCAGTTTATCGATCTGAACTCCAATTACTGCTCCGGTGGCAAGTTGATATTGTACCACCTTATTCGTATCTTAAGAACACAATTAGCATATGTCTCTATTGTTCAAGTCTAACAGCTTCAAATAAAAACGACACCTAAGGCTTAAGGATTCTTTTTCACGTTTTTTTTTTTACAATGTCATTGTTATAATTGTATTGTCAAAACTTCTTTGTCTTCCGTATGTTCTGCAGATTCTCCGTGGGGGTGACCTATAGCAACATCATCTAAAAGAAACCAAAAATAAGTTTTGATTGGTAAAATCCAATGTTCTCAAAAGAAAAAATATATTTGATATGTCATATAAAACCATAATTCTAGGATTAAGTATCCCACTGTAGAGCATTATCCAACCATACTACGTACTGGCAATACTCATTTATTGCTACTGAAAATTATTCCGTTGCTGAGAATGGAATTAACAAAAGGTTAAATGTGATTTATTGAATTAAGTTTCAATATACCGGGGCTATTCAGGAGCTTACTCTACATTCAACACGCCCTTAAGGAAGCACGGATCAGTCAGATGTGTACATTTTCCAATCCGTTCATTCGTCCGTCCGTCAGGCCCTATAGACGGGGTTTTATCCAGACCAATCATCCTGCAGTTTTCCTCCAAAATTCAACTAGCATTGCTCATCTGATCACCAAATCCTGAAGTCATGCGTCTGTGCTTAGTTTTAACTATTCCGGAGGAAGGCAGGTGGGATAAGCCGGTATTTAAAAATTATAATCCATTTCCTTTTGATCACGTGAGGAATCAATATATTTGGCAACAGTATGCAGTAAAAGTCGCAAGACTCCGGGGGGGGATACAGACATATTTCTCGCTAATAGTTCACTACAAGCTTTTACTATATAAACCGTACGTCCTCAGGTGCAGACTTACCACAAGGATATCTCTGTTGGTCGATTGAGACGATAAACGGCTGTACACGATACTGTCACCATCACTTTATGATACAGATACAGCGTGTGTGTTACTCCACGTATCTATACTGTCAATCGCTAGTGTCTACTCTTAAAACAATGGTCTGGCATATACTTATCTACGTCATCAATGTAGTATTAATTCCTACATTTGTTTTGGGCCGTTTTGCATTCTGCTTAAGAAAGATAAACGATATCAGCACAAAGGAAACGTCTGATGTCTATATTTAATTACATATTGTATTGTAAAAATACCGGCAAGCTTTTAGATATGTGTTCCCGGCGGACCAAGGTGGTGATTTACTAACCAAATACAATTTGTATGCATTAAATAGTTTAATGTTTGCATTAAAAATAAGCTTCACCATGCTGATAGCACGCGATGGCCAAGTGGTTAAGGTGTCCCGACACTTTATCACTAGCCCTCCACCTCTGGTTGCGAGATCGAAACCCACGTGGGTCAGTTGCCTAGTACTGACGTAGAGTACTGACCATAGGCCCGCGGTTTTTCTCCGGGTACTCTGGCTTTCCCCCACCTCCAAAAACTGGCACAGGACGTTAAACAAAAGTATTAAATAGTGTATAGATTAACAAGGTTCTTTTCTATGATGAATATTCTGAAAGTATTTATAGTAAGTTTTCACATTCTGTACAAAAAAATATTTACCGATATTTTTCAAAGTCATCTCAATTGGATGTATTAAATTCATATGCTTACCAAAAAGGAATTCGACATCGAATGTTAACTCTGCATATTGAAACTAGTCGATATCGAAATGGTTTGCACTCTGGTGTCAATGAAGATGAATATTACTTTCTGTAAATTTGTACATTTTTTTGAAGTTTTAATATCAAGATGTAGTAAAAAGAAGTACAGGAAAAACAAAAACAAAAAAAACATCTGCATTCAAATTGATTAAATTAATTAGTACAGCACACTTTAAAAATCTAACAATGTTAAGTTAATATGTAGGCCCTATATGGTGCCACGCGATGATATAAAGTCTAAATTTGTTAACGGATTTATTCAATCTCTATAGAGATTGATACTACACTGCTATATTGAAGTAGCCAATGTATTGTATTGTATGATTTCTGTGCTGATGAATTGAAAGCTCAAAATAGATGTATGAATCTACATGTAATACATGCTACACAAAATACCAATCATATTGATTTCGTTTAAAGCTTTCTTTATTTAAGTATTCCGCAGAGAAAACAGATTATACAATATGGTATGAAACGAAAATATGCTTTCCTGTTTTTCTTGTTTTCTCGTTGTAAGAACAATATTTGAGACGATATCATTATACATAAAGCCATCTTCAAACAACAGTTACAATTATTTTCCATAAGTATTAGATTGCTTCTCTTTGAGCTTAAAAGGTCATTTTCTATATAACAAGAGCTTCTTGATGATTAGGAGAAAGTTGATAGTCTTTCGTCGGCCGTTTACTCGTCATTTATTCATCCAAAGAATGAATTTCAAGCGACATGCATTTAGAACGAGAGGACGATTAATCATAAAATCAGTGCCGAATTCCTATACATTGTCTTAACATCAAATTATTTCAATTCTGAACCCTGCTTTCTTTAACTCATTTCAATAACGTATCGTATTAAAACATACGAGATGAATATTTTTGTTCGAAGCTGGTCCAGAACATGTTCTTTATCACTTGTAATTTCTTAGAAAGTTTTAGTTCAATATCACAAACACATATATTTACTTCGATCTGAAATTTGATGTCCGAAAATCTTCTGCATTACGAGAAAAATAACTAATGATAGCTAATGATATCGAAATAAAGTGTCTGTTTAATCTACCGATGATGATTTAGGTCTCCGTCGTATTTCCGATTTTACCATGTAGCGCTATCATACCTTGTCAAGAGACAGTCACCAAAGCAATTGCCTGCGAACTTCTCGAAGTGCCGTCTGGACTCCTTCTTAATTAAATCTCTCATGTTCTCTATTGTTATTAGTCCCCTACCAGTGAAAACAGGGAGACTATAGGTTTCCTCCCTGACCGTCTGTCCATCTGTCCGTCTGTCCATCTGTCCGTCTGTTCATCCACTTATTTTTCCGCACTTTCTCAGCCTTGCTTCAAGGTATGTTGGTGAAAGTCGATATGTAACTTCAGTGTGAGTAGCTACATATCAAGTTTGATATTCAGGGCTTTTGGGTCAAGGTTAAGGTAACTTGTTACTATTTGTAGCGGTGGTCGGTAGGGAGCATGTATTCCTTTAGCAAAAATCAGCATGTTTGTCTAGTACAGCTCTAGTTCTAACCCTGGCATCGATAAACAAGACTATAATTAAACTGTTCGTATCAACAGGACATATTATGCTCATTAAAATTAATTGACTGCATATATTCTTTTGACAAATCTACTACTGCTATTCCATCTTTTATTATAATATAGATTATCACGCACTCTTTAATCGTTGTCTGTCATACGTCGGTATTATGACATAAGTCAAACTTCGTTATCTCAAAGTATTTTAACTCGAAAAACCCGCCTTTCTCGAAGTAAAGATTCAGTTCCAATAGTAAATATATATACATGTACTGTATGTATACAGTATACTCAGTTACACTAAAAACTCGGGATATCTCGAAGTGTTTTATGACCCAGATGATTCTGTGAAAACGAGGTTAACAATTAACTAACACATTTTATCCAATCATTACATGGTATATATGTGATAAGTTTTCGTTCGGAGAGATACTGGTAGTAGCAGAGAACTAAGCGTTTGTTTTTTCCTTTGTTTTTAATTAACTGACATAAGTTTCGTCCTGTGTGGGAGTCCTTGAAGGTTTACAGATGCTATATTTCAGTAAAATTACATCGCGGTTAAGCGAGTGTTATTTTCATACCTTCAAGGGGAAAAAAATCCCTCCTCCTGTGTATAACAAGCCCGCATAGCTGTACTATTACTGAACACATCAACCCGTATAGGAGTGAGAAAGACTGTCTGCTGCATCACACTGCATGCTGCAAGAGATGACTAATTGTGCGCCCTCGTGCAGAATGGAGATGTTTACATGAACGCAGTTCGCCCTCGTTTTATCGATTTTAAGTCCAACCCCTCCCCCGTTGTGTTAGTGTAATGTTTAGGAGAGCGGGCACGGGAATAAGTACTGCTATTCCCTACTATATTTTGATCATAGGGGAGTAAGGGATGCAAATAAATCTGATGGCTTGATTTAGACGTTATATATTTCGGATCTTTATCTTTCCCATTCTTTTTTTTTTATTATTTATAAGATTTTTTTAAAATTTTATCATTTTTTTTTTAAAACTTTTTTCGTCTGCTCTTTCTTCCGTTACACCGTACAATCTAAACAAAGTGCACACTCTTTATGACGATGCCGCAATGTTATCTTCTGCACGCCATCAGCCCCGAGGTTTTCCTACACGTGATAGCTGGATTCATGTTTTACTAGTGTGTATTCTTAACATCGGCCCTAGGTTATCCTGCACGTGATAGCTGTATTTATGTTTTACTAGTGTGTATTCTTAACATCGGCCCTAGGTTATCCTGCACGCGACCAGGCCCGAGGTTATCCTGCACGTGATAGCTGGATTTATGTTTTACTGGTGTGTATTCTTAACATCCGCCCCGAGGTTATCCTGCACGTGATAGCTGGATTTATGTTTTACTTGTGTGTAATTTTAACATCAGCCCGAGGTTATCCTGCACGCGGTAGTTTAATTTATACTTTAGTGGTGTGTATTCTGCGACGCAATTACTTTAAATATGGCTGTTGTAGATTTTGTACACTTTACGCAAATGGAAGAAGATTTAAATCGAATACATGCACTTTAAAGAAAGGGCAATTTAACAACATTATTATTACAATCGAATTGACGGAATCTTTTGAAATAATCGTCAGAGTATCCAGTCTAATTTAGAACCATTCAACAATTTCGATCTTGCTGTGATAAAATCCAGAAGTTCCCGTTTGGAACTTCACATGTATTTCCAGTGGTTTAACGACATCCATTAATAGCCTATAAATTCAACTCAATTTGAGATAGTTTCATTACGTTTACATTCATTAACCTTTAATTTACAGAACACTAGAGTTTCAGTTTGAAACTTCACACATATTTAGATTTTCGTAATAAGTATAAAAACTAAGACCTATCAACCATCCACATTCTGTACGCCAGAGGAAATAAACTGGGCACAGCTTTGGCTCCTTGATTACGGTTTTATCCATCTGTATATGCACATGCCGCCATTAAATTTCTACAGATGAAATTTCGTTGATGCTACTGTAAAACAATAGTGCATAAATGTATTTATGGAGATGAAATCGTCATTCAATTTCCCTACAGCTAAACATTACGTAATTACTTACTGTAAACGTGGCTATTATCGCAGGGAGTTAATTTCGCGATTTCGATATGTAAACTATAGGCGTGGGGGTAATTTTCGCGATCGATCTAACCATTTGTAGTTCGAGATTGCTCAAATTGATATCCAAATAATACGCATGGGGGACATTTTCGCAATCAAATGACTAATGATAGTAATAAGCGTAAATCCCCCCTCGCGTAAATTTCCACGTTTTCAGTAATTTAAAATCTCATATAATGACTTAAATGGGCCTAACTTTCATGCCTAGTAGTTCTTCCTGACAAATCTCCGTTCATGATGAAGTAAGACATTTGTTTATTTATTTATTGTTAGCTTGAACAATATCCCAATTGTCAAATTCACACAATGCCCCATCTACATTTACACAATGTTGATGTGAAGGTAAAACTGTATGAGCTGTACTTTATTAATTAAGAAAAATGTTACGTCTCTTTTTTCAACAATGAGCAGTCACTAGTATTTTCCAACCTCATATAAAATCCGTTACCCCTGACAACCAGTTCCTTTACAACAGGTTCATCCGAGACTGGTATAACTGTGTTTATTCCCAAATAAGATGAGGACGGAGATGGCTTTGATGAAGAATTGAGTTATCTAATGAAAGGAAGGGCGGGTATTTTGACCTGAATATTGAATCGCGTGTCGACAGTCATTGATGTTAAATACATTTTAACAAGAGCGCAAGAATGCCTCTTGACTAATGAAACCATGGTAACCGGTTCGACTGATGCTACACTGTACATGTACGTCACTGATTTAGAGAGGTCACAGTGTCTATGTCACATGTCAATCAAGTATTGAACAGGAATTAGCCTTTCTGACATAACGTAACATTCAACAATCGTACAATCAACGCTAACTACATTCGAGATGTTTGACGTATTAAATTAGACCATTTCTATCATGGTAATATATAATGATAGTGGTTTATATGGGAAAGTTCGGTAGATGTTATACGTATAAACACATTATAGAAGCACGGTTTAAAACGATCTTAAATTTGATAGAAATAACATTACCCTCAATTCTTCGAATTCAATATATCCAAATAAAATAAATATGTATACAACCCTTTTATGCACTGTTCTTGCCTTATCTCTAGTTCATATATATACGACATTAAAACTCAAGATTCCTCCATGTTCCTTTTTTCAGAGAAATTAAAGAACTGCAATGTCAAATCACTGTCGTGACAATCATTAGGCTGACGTGGGACATATATAAGTAAGTAATTAGCACGAGCTCTTATATTACCTACAATCTACGTTATGACATTGTTAAATGTGATAAAATGTCATGTAACTGAAAATGGAAAATACGTCAATTAAACTTCATCATTTAAACACTAAGTTGGACTATTCCTTCGTCAATTTGTTTTGGGAATGCTCCATTTACGTGCATATGTTACTCAGAAGTTGTCACAGCTGACTTTGACATTTCCTTGAACCAAACATTGACTGTATTACCATTTATGGATCCAACCTTTGAATCAATACTGTGAGAATGCGCTAGAGAATATCTTACATCTGCTTATATATTTAGGTACTGCCCTGGCCTCGACCTCATGATTTATTGCACCCCAATGTATAACTTAGAAATATTTATTACAACTTTCGTCACTATGCAACGTTGTCGTCATCATAATGTACACCGCACTGAACAACCCGAACCGCTAACATGTTGGTAGTGACAAACCGCTACTCCAAGGAATCTGAAAAACAAAAAAATAGCTTTAACATTACAACACCAAAATATATAATATTATATATATATGGACATGAATAAACGTCATTATTCAAACTCAGTTTCGACAAAGGTATGCCAGATGGCACCAAGGAAGATATGTACTCTATATATGAGTTTCATGCATTTCTTCATAGTCTATTAAGATCTGACCTCTAGTCTAATGAAGGTTCTGTCACTATAAGATTTCTTTAAATCATTGGAGTGTGGTCAAATAGAAATAGAACCAGTTTAGCCAAGGAATACTTGTTTCAATTTCCTTGAAAAAAGCAACACATTAACATGGTTTCCTGAGTGCTGACACAGTGTTAGGCATATGGTGTCTGGGTCAATCTAGACTGCAATATTGGAAGACCCTCAAGCTAATCCAATCGAGTATTAAATGTTTACGTATTTGCTTGGCAGGGTGATATGGAGATTGGTTTTCTAATTTCATTTGCATGTCCTGATTTTCTCTGCTTAACACCAGTACCACCGAAGTGAGACCGCGACATATTTGCTCTGTAAGGATACACCTTGACGGAAATGGAGTTTGTAACATGGCTATTTGCCTGTGATACTGAATACACATCAACATGTTAAAGATATTCTTTGTAGATATTTACACTAAAAAAAATACAGGAACTCAATTAATCAGGTCCCACTCCCATCAATATTCCTTAACCTCAAAGAATTCCTCAACTTCAAATTTCCCATAGGAAAAACATTACAAAATTTTCACGAAGGTTTCTGAACTAAGATTTTTTCCTGAAATTCAGCTATTCCTTTCTAGGGAAAATAGTAACTTAATATTAATATTCTTAATTTGAGGAACGTTGTTGAAAGCGTGGACAGATCATTTGCATTGTATTTTATTAATATTATTAATGAGCAGATGCCTAAATACTACAATCATCTATGTTAAAACTGTAGATGGATGCGATACATTTGAATAACAATGTTTGAATTAAAATGAAACTGTTGCCATTGTGCGTAAATACAGTTACGATATTGATAATCTTAATTACTTATTGACTGGGATTTTGGAAAATGTTCATTGAAGTAAATATTCATAGACTTTCCAATGGCGTCAGCGAAAAGCACATTGTATGTGTAATGTATTTACACGATTTGGTAGTGAATGAAGATACAAAGCTGCTATGATCCCAAAACGACCATCCGATATCAACAGGCAGTTCACTTGGGGACTAACACCACTACGCCTGTTAAAAATCAGACTAATCACGGACTTTCATTTTAAGTAAATGCAACCTGAATCCCATTTGGCCAAAGTTACTATGTCTAGTAGATGACACAAAACCTGTACCTGTAACTAAACTCCTTCACTTAGTGAGGTAACACAGACTTATATAGATAACCTGACATATTTGTTAGTTATCAAAATTATGAATCGAGTTCAATTGTTTGATCTGTCAGAAAGCGATTGTGAGTGGCTGATTCTGGTGATGAATTTTTCATTCCCTGAAGTTTTTCATAACCTACTTATCACAAGTTTTATTCATTTGAATAGTGACACGGTTCAGAATATACATGTGTACTTAATTTTTCTTTGAAGATGCAATATTGAATGACATTAAATTCATTAAAAATGTATATATATCGAATAATGGGGCTTTTGCACCTTCCCATCCAGAATTTTGCATATCATTTCATCTATTTCTAGTTTTCTTTTGGTCACCTCCTATCGCTGACGAGTCCTAGAAGACCGAAAAAGCTGTATGGTGCATTTTGGCTCCAATGTACCTTTTGGTTTATTTTGTTAAACGTCCTATCAACAGCCAGGGTCATTCAAGTACATGCCAGGTTTTGGAGGTGACGGGAAGCCGGAGTACTCGGAGAAAAACCGCCGACCTTCGGTCAGTACCTGGCAACTGACCCTCGTAGGTTTTGAACTCGCAATCTAGAGGTAGAGGGCTGTGTGGGGACACTTTGATCACTCTGCCACCGCGACCCCCTACCTATGTATCTAGTTCTTAATTTGTTTGAAGGTGCTAACAGCTGGTGTGTTTTGTACAGTCTTTGGAGGTTTACACAAGTGATTTCTCAGAATAAATTTCATATAACAATAATGTAATATGTAATAAATATTATACAAATGCAGATATATACGACAATGGCGACTTCAAGGACAGAACATGACATATGATGAATCTGATCAGCAATACTAATAATTATGAAAATAGCGAGATAGGAATGAAGGAAAAATTTGACAGCTGTAGATTCTGAAAACGTAAAATGCTTTTAACCTAGGAAAAGTGTGACAAAAAGTGTAGTTAAGATTCTTAAATGTAGCTTCTACAAGTCAATTTGATACATATACTCTTTGCTATTGATAGGCTCATGATACTTTGATGATCGATTTTCCACAAGCACAGAGACCTGCATAAAAGTACAAATAAAAGGAGAAAAGAGATAAATGGTCGTTCGCGTATTTTTCTTTCCAGGACAAGATCATTCTCTAATTCAATGTTTAGCTAAATGGTGAAAAGCTAAGACTCTCATCAGGAATGTATTTCCTTCTCGTGCCAATATTGGTTTCCCCTGAAATCCATTATCGAGGCATCCATGACCATTCAAGAGTTCGCAAACAGATGAAGTACAGCGACACCTAATAAAACTGACCCAGAGGGATTTGTAGCCACAGTTTCGGAGTTTGAGTGTCAACAGTAGCATCTTCCAAAGCGACATTCAATACTATCTTAGTAGCCGAAGGTTCGTTGATGTTATTCCCTAATGTTAACACGGATTCTATATCAGGAATTTGACATCTAGGATAGTAAAGGTAAACAATGTTTCTTTAACGATTTATTTACATTTACATTGGCCATTGTTGCATGGATAATTACGTCGGCCTTTCGCAAATATCAAGGCCGTGTGGTTATAATTTCATAACAAAAGTAAGATCATGACAAATTATTAATTTCATTTCTGATGCTTTATATTTAAGATACTATTGATAGCACATCCGAAAGTCGGTGAATCAAAAGCCTGCATTTTAAAACCGACGGGAGTAATAGTTTTGATAATTTTCTAATAATGATTTGCTAGAGGAACATTAAATATGTGTATGTCCTACTACCATCCTCTCATGGGATATTCATAAATATTTTACGAAACTTGATGGAACTAAAAGGAAATGTTCAGCGAATGACAATATCATGTTCTGGGAGTTACAACGTATTTGTCGATCATATTTCCTTTAATTCAGTTTCCAATTTTACCGTGAAATATTTTTTATTTATTACAGAATGCGTTTGGTTTTCCTTAACTATAAACATAAGCTATATTTTTAACTATTGCACGGCTAAAATGACTATTGCACGGTCACGTGCGAACTATTGAACACCTATTACGCTTTGAAATTTGGTCACGTGCGAACTATTGAACACCTCTGACGTTTCGGAATTTTGTTCTACCCTTTCAAGCGTCTAAGTCACTCAGACGTGAACACTGCCGACGACAGTCTGGTGACTTCTAGGACTACAGGAAAGTCGAGATGGTAT
Source organism: Pecten maximus (assembly GCF_902652985.1). Lineage (NCBI taxonomy): Eukaryota > Metazoa > Mollusca > Bivalvia > Pectinida > Pectinidae > Pecten > Pecten maximus. The sequence goes on along the minus strand of NC_047030.1, from coordinate 22,612,993 downwards.
TATTTCTAACTGCTTTAGTGATTATGTAATAAAACAAGTATATCATGGGTGTCTGCAATAGTCCAGAATATTTGACCCTCGATACTGGTAATCAACTGATGTTCTATTGCACTCGGTCTTTGGCCTCGCTTGTATAATATGTCATAGTGTGATATACCCTGAAGCGTTCGGCCGCGTCAGTCAGAAATAGACAATCACGTGACTTATGAATTGTGAACGGCAGAACAAACGGCGGTCTCCACAGATCTTGACTTTAAAGCCTGTCAAAATCTACGTTTTCTAAAATGAAACCTAAATTAAGATTTTATATGTATACCATCGCAATAATTCATATTGACCAATCAAAAGCCATTTTTCATATATATATATATCTACATTTATGTACAATTTGACCTAGATCTGTATGACGGGGTCGTTCATGATATAGAAGACGTTTATCCTCCCGGAACATCTAGTCATATTATCCTTGCACTGTTTCAAGGGTCTCAATGCAAAGTTTTATGTTCTTGCTCATATATTTTGCCCTTGTTGTTTTGTTATTTCTGTCAAACCTATTAAGTTTTTATTTGGAAAAAAATTTGAGATATTTTACCACTTTATAGTAGGTTTGTCTTTTTATGTGAACACAATAATATCAAGTGATTACTTCGTTCGATATATTTTTGCGTTCTGAGGTACAATTATTATTTGTCTTCAGCTTACTATGTAGGGACAATTGAGAACTAGATGGGTCGATATCTCAGTTTCCGAGGGATTTCCTGTCCGGTAGTCTATATTGATTTGCGTTCGGAATGTATGTATAATAATTACAGTCATTGTTTGGAAATCCTCTTCAGTTTTAATTAAATGTAAGTATTAAAGAGAGTGATTGTTAGCGTTGTCTGCAAACAGATGCTCCCTTATGATGTCCCTCATCCTGAAACCATTTCTACTCTATTATTTCATACCATACACTGCAGACTGCGGAATCAAAATAAAAATGAACCCAAACATACTTGATGATTTACATGTCTATTCCGACAGAAGTGAGTCTATATCATCAACGAAATAAAAAAAAATGTATACAAATTATGGGACCGTGATGTTGTCTCCGTTCAGCAGTTGTCTCACACGGCTTCAGTGGGTAATTGGGTTGTAACTAATCCAATAAACCTGGTCTGCGGTAGATGCTTCTCATTGTCCTTAGGCGCCGAACTCGACCAATGTGCTGTAAGCTAACTGCGGATCGTGATGAATTAGCTGACGTCCTTATTTTTGAATCCAATCATACAGATAGGTTACTTTTAGGGAAGAATGAAGTGAACATTTTTGCATAGTGTGTGAGCAGAGCAGAAGTACAATTATTTCAACATTTATCGTCTCGCTTTTTAATCCTACTTTTTGCTGTCGTTCTAAGTACTTTAAAAACAGGGATAGTTAATGATATATTCCAAAGAAGATTTACTTGTAATTAAAAATGACTTGTTAAGAGCTCAACAGCGTTTAAACGATCGAGATAAAGATGTCTACTGCCGACCTTCCATCAGAGGGTTCAAGATATGCCTGGTCGATGAAGACTATGGGAAAATTCATGATCAACATCATTATTTCATTTTGAGATGTCCTATTTCCATGTACAAAACACAAAAGACACCTAATGATTGAAACGGTTACTCACGAGCACTCTGTTATTCAGTCCTTTTTCACTTTCTCGATTTCATCTGTGTATAGTAATATAATCCGTTCCAATTTGGGCTAGGTCATACATATACATCATCTGTTGAATTAAAACAATCAATATTACTAAATTGTCTAATATAATTTTTATAATCATAATATTACTCCTATTATATTACGACTGTGGTTTAATGCAGAAGCGTTAATTATATGACAGAATGAAAAGAGATAAATCTGTCAGATGTAACTGTTTGTTTCAAATTTCACAAAATTTTGTCTATTTTATGGGATAAAACTGATATTAACATATTCCTATTGAATACACATTGATATTATCAGAGTAAAGCGGCTATAAACTTGAAACTTTTCAAAACGTAACATATAGTAAGATTAACTTTCCCCTCCTTGATTGTAAAATGCCAGCTTTCTGCTTATTGCGTTTATAGCTGATTCACTCTGGATAACGATTATATACAGATGTTCACCCTTCTGTTAGCATCAATTTAATATATGTTACGTTTGAATTACTGTAACCAAGGTACAGTTGTTGTCAATTCGTTCTTACCTTGGATTAACCGTAAGTTTGTGTACGTTTTAGATTGCAACATCCTTATCCTGTTGTGGGATTTGTGGTGTGACGGGAGAACACTTATGTGGTAAAACAGATATCACGTGGCGTATTTGGAATAAAAGAAACACGATCGAATAGTTTATTACATTAAAAATTATCATGATATATAGTGAAATCTTAAACACGTCACTAATTATGTTATATTGCCAATGAAGCAGGACATTAAGATCCACATAAACTTATGATATTTTAAGAACTAGTCGATTCTATTGAAATACGCGTAAATTGTACCTGAAATTGTTTCGAAAGCAGAGTTCATCATATTTCTTTTTTTTTTTAATATTCTAAAACAATACTAAACCAATTACTGTAATGAAGTACTTTATACTAATGACGTCTGTTGCCATTATTGCTGCTGATGACGTTTTAGGATTCATGCATATAATTGCATGTTTACTAATTAGGTATGATAATTTGTCAAGTTAACATGATCTTACCTATGGAATGTTTTATTGTTTTGATACAGAGCTTCAAATGACCCCACTTCCGATGACTGTCTACAGATTAAGTTATTTTGTTTTGTTTTTTGTAACTTCATATCGACAGCATAACATAAAGGCCAAAAGTGAGGCTATGTCAAAGGAGACATTAGAAAGAACGAAGAAATAAGAGAAAAGATAAGATTCCCAAATTTAGTCACCTCTGAGGATCATGCAATGGGGCAGCAAATATACAATCCTTCCTCTCTACCTACAGGAAGTAAGCTTGCCTATATCTCTAACTTTAACATTCATTATTTCCATGGTGTTCTCTTTCTTTTTAAAAATTTCCATCTATAATTCAGAAAAAAGACGAATTCTATTTTCGTATTTGTGAGCTGGTATACATATAGTAATATTTCATATATCAATATCGAAACGAGTTGTTTGATGACGTTTTGGTAATAAACATATAGAGCTTAATACGGCAGTGTCTGCCACTGTTACAGGGTAATTTTCTATCGAGTTGATTTAGTGTCACCATTATTTATCAAAGACGAGTGAATATGACACATTGACACCGGTACCTAAATTTTGATTCCATATTTGGATGTATCAGCCATCAGATACAGTCGTAATATGTGTCCTTATTTGTCACTGTAAATCAAATTCATATACATTTTTATTACATTTTTACCAGTGAAATATCAAAAATTATTCATTCTATAAAGTGATATTTTTCACTAGTGAAAAATATCACTGTTACTGATTTGACTGATCAAATCAAAGATTAGAAAATAGCAAAATAATTGACCAATCAGAAAGCCCGACATATATGTCCGCACCTGGACAGGGAGAACTACTTTTTTTGTTTACATTAGGCCTAGTTAGCATACGGGGTAGGTTTTTCGATGATAAAAAATGTAATAAACAGAATATCTAACAGTGTCTTCAGTAATACCAAATATATTTCTCTCGTGTGGCTAATATTTTGATATTGCTGCGCACTCGTGAAAAATATCAAAATATTAGCCCCACTCGTGAAATATATTTGGTATTACTGAAGACACTGTTAGATATCCTCTATATGTTCGTTACCTTCACTTGCACCAAGGTTTCAAATCATACTAATAGATAGATGTCACGATACCTCAAAATAACCGTAGTTTGTGCAGAAGTTATTATATTTTTACCTAAATATAGAACATTGTTTGAATGCTAATGTGCCATTATAAGTATGATGGATTGATGGGTTTATGGAATGATGAATGTATTTTGGATGGATGGATGGATGGAAGGATGGATGGATGGATCGATGGATGGATGGGTGGATGGATCGATGGATGGATGGGTGGATGGATGGATGGATGGATGGATGGATGGATGGATTGACATTTCTAAACGTTATCTTCTTAAAAAAGATAGTTTAGCATGCTATCAACAGGAGATGATTCCTCGCATGATGCATTATTAAATCTTTCAACACAGCGTGTTTTAATCACTATAGTTAATTTGATTACGTGAAGGCATGATGATGAAGGCGCCAGTTAATGGGCTTGAAAATACGCACTAGCGTTAGCACAACGTGTTATTACACAGATTACATTCCATATCAACATATGGCGTGCATTTACCTACTCCCCTGTCGTTATTATAAGATCAACTGTACTATCAAATAAAATCAAGGTAATCAAGTCTTCCCCGACCATCTTGTGAGATATTCATAGGTAGTCAAAGAATAAGTGGATGCAGTGTATTCAGTTTTGTGAAAGAAAAAAAAATGTATTTATAGTTATTCTTTTTATGAAGCTTTGTATAAATCGTTCAGAAAGGAATCGGCCGTGCTCAATAATCTGAATTAATATATTTTATCATATTTTGTTTCATGTTAATCTAGATGTGCGGACTGAATCTTCAGCTTTTGTTTCATGTTAATCTGGATAGTGCGGACTGAATCTTCAGCTTTTTGTCGTGTTAATCTGGATGTGCAAACTGAATCTTCAGCATTTGTTTCAATATAGTCTTTTTTTCTAATATTTTTGTTGTACTTTGGTTTTTAAACGCTGATTAAATGAAACTTTTTAGGTTCTTTGCACGAAAATCTCGATTTAAACATTGCAATGTAATGTATACGTTGTAAGAACATATCTAAGTTAGCTAATTGTAGCGGAAGTAGACTGGAGTGAACGCTTGAGACTAGGCAGCTTAAATAGCATCCGTGAAGAGTTTTGAAGTCAGAGTTCGAGTTCCCGGCCAGTGCGTTACATCTTTCCTTCCCTGTCACATAATGACTTAAGGTTTTCAAGGTCATGCGATTGGTAATACGGCCGATATTGCCACTTCCATAACTTAAAGTCTCTAAATCAACAATATGTCAAAAGGCAAAATTCAGTAGATTTTGCAGTCTTCCGTTACCGCTGTGATCAACGTTGTTATTATGCCTCGAACGAAAACAAAAATGTCGACAAAGAAAGACAAATTTGATCTATGGGGTACTCTGGCAGCCTGTTTGAATATATTCTATCGAACTCGACAAATTATTTCCAAATCCTTTGTGTACGTCATCTTAACCATTTGTAGTTCGAAAAATTCAACGCGTTCTCACAAGTATGATCAACACATCATCACGTGGAACAAAGGGTAAATCTACAACGCCTTTGTTAACCAATTAAGAGACAGAACACTTATCTTATCCGTGGAATATCATAATCTGTCCGACATACAAACAAACGTACAGAGTTCCGGCTTTAAAGTGCCACGTCTGTGAAATATCTTTAAATAGTGAAGACATGATAGAAATAATAATGACAACAATTTTAAGGAAAATATTTTTTTATATTTTTGTTTAATGTAAAGAAAAACCATCACATACGATGTAATTACACTTTCACGGATCACATGTATAGGTTACAAACGAAGGGCAAAATTTATGACTCGTGCACTGACCGGGCCTCGATCTCACGGTTTACAGCTAGTCTGAAATACCCGCAGTTCATATCACTGCGTAACATCCACGTTCTTAAAAAAAGGTTTCAATGGCGCAGTGATGGTCGGCCCAATACCCTGATTTGATCATAGTGGCAAGTCGCCTATAAAATTATATGAATATCTGGATCACAATGTATATACACAGATCGATGCGAATTGTACACATATTATAAATATTCATCACAGTGCAACCACGGCAGGAAATTCAAATCTTTACCTTCGGATCAACAACACATAGTATATATGATACATTGTTCTAATAATTGATATATAACATAGAAACAGAAATGACGTAATATATATATGAACATATATATACATATATCAATCAATATGTAAACTAAAACCAACATTAACACAAACTATATATACACTATTTTCGTAATTGAAATCAATTTTATTGTACAAGAGGGAATTCATAACACACAATAAAATATTTCTACTGACAAACAAACATGAAATGAGTCCATTACTTCTCTCCATGAACAAAAGGAATGTCACACAGGGGGTCAATTAGCAGACAGTCTAGCTGTTAGTTAATGGTTTCTATGGGGTTTGAGACTGGTTTGGAATGAGGCTACCATCAAATTATCGTTGGGAGATGGAAACCCATATACACATTGAGCACAATGGATGAATGTATACGGCAATGTAATAACTATGTCACGACAACAAACAGTTTAAATAATTAGGATACTGTTTTCGAAAATCATTTTTCAATAAAATTGCAAAATCTTAATAGCTAATAAAATTCGATGTGTTATGTGATATTTAAATTTTGAAATTATTATTCATTCTATCAGCATAATGTGTACCAATATACATATATATAATTTATCGCTACCTTGGAATAACATGTACAGAATTATCATGCGTTCTAAGATAACACTGACAACTACACAAAAGGATGTTAGATAAAACTATAACCGCCTGTATTTAACGCAGTATGTTGCTAGTGGCAAGCTTGCTTGCAGCTTAAGGCAACGACAACAGCAATATCATTATGAGATATTTTCTGGGAACTATCGTGTCGCTGATAAACTCATTTTAAGATAGTTGCTTCCTTGTTGGATAGGGATTCAATATGACGTATCGTCGATAAAGCAGAAGACGCTATGGAGCGACGGGTCTAATTTTTCTCGTACGGTTTTATTAAATCCGTATAAATCTTTCTTCATTTCTTTCATGTTAGGAAACATGTGTGTTAATGGTTCAAAGTGTCCTATATTTTGTTGCATTTAATGTCACATTTTTTTTGTATAACACCAAACCATTCGTGAAGTATAGGGCAGAGGATATTAGCTCTTATACCAGTAAACTGCCATTAAATGTGTTGTAATAAAGTGCTATAGATTTATATCAGGTAAAATACTACAAAAAATACGGTCAAACAAGCTATATTTTAGGAATTTGATTCAGATTCCATAATCAATTGCTCATAAAGTTTCTTCTTTGGGATTTATAGACATATGAATCTCGTTTAAAGACCCAACATAATTTCCCCAGCTATCGATTACTGAGTAAGTCGATGTTGTTTCATGAATGTAATAAATGACAAAATTTATGCATAGCGATATCTTAATGGTCCCCACGGATCCCAACATTACCAACAGGTGATAATGGTTATCATTATTACAAAGTTTTTACTACATGAAGATAATAAAGCAGATACATTTGCTTGTTATGATTCAATAGTTTGAAACGTGCTGCAACTGAATGAAGCCCACACGTTACCTGATTACACGGCAGACATCTTGACAGGTGCATCATGGGAGAAAATAATAATTTTCATAGTCATTGAAAATGAAGTTATTGAGATTAAAAATATCATTTTTGCTTTTCCTCCAAATCCCATTTGCTTGGCCATTTTTTCACGGTGAGTTCGGGATTGTTCATTGTAAACTGCATGGATTTTGAAACATATTTGTTGTCACAGTTGTTTCGATATTTAGGGATTTTATACATTTTTTTTTTAAGTTGTTGCCTGCTTAAACGTAACTGGATTTCGGGAAATGCTGATTATCGATGACAGCTGAAAGTTTTATGATCAACTCATTAAGAATTATCTTATTTGTTCATTAACTAATTGGGAAATATTTTAATTGCTCATTACCTAAGGGGCCGCGGTCGCCGAATGGTTATGATGTTCCGACACTTTATAAATAGTCCTCCACATCTTGGTTTGAAACCCACGTTGCACAATTGCCTATTACTGAGCGTAGGACGTTGATTTTTTCTTTGGTTACTCCGGTTTTCCTCCACTTCCAAAATCTGACGCGTCCTTAAGTGATTCTGCCTGTTGATAGGACGTTAAACAAAATAAATCAAACCAAACTCAATCAGCCAATATGAAAGGAGTCGCTTATTCAGCACTCATAACAATGTTGTTAAATATTATTTATAAATTCGTGTTTTGTTTTCAAGCATTTTCAACATTCGACTGCACTTTGTAAGGGCAATTAATATTTTGTTTTGCAAAGAACAATGAAGACCAACAAAGGGGCTTCATATTTCTAAGTGTATTTTCTATCAAGTCGGCGTTACTTTCTGAAAAAAGGTAATTCAATTTCAAACCATTATCGTTTACTTTATCTCTATAACTAAAGTATAAAAAAAAGTAACCGCAGTAGCCCAAATATATCCGGATGTTCATCTGATATGCTTGTTAGAAAATTTTCAGTTTCGATGGGGAATATTAACTGAACTTAAATGAAAGACGTTTGGATTTCTATGGGTTTTGATCATGAAATTGTATTTCATCAGAAGGAAAACATGCATAGTGATATGTTAATTGTTCCCAATGGTGTAATGGCCGTTATCATTTGTTAGTGTATTGTTTATAAGTTTCGGCTATATGTGTCTTCCCGTGGTATAGAATATCTATTATTACATTTATAATAGAACGATCTTTATCGCAATTTATTAGTCTGTTTTCTATATATGATATGGGTATTTTGAGTGAGGAGATATTTTTGCGAACGTGTTGTAAGGCTCAAATGATTGGATCGCTGTACAATAATAACTTCTTCCTACTCCGAATGTTTCTAATGGTTTATCGACCTTATACAAATCCGATATTGACCGATTTTAAAAAGGTTGATAAAACATCAGAAACCTTCAGGTTATCTACTTATATGACGAAGGAAATACTACTTTTATTGTATAGTTGTTACCATGACTCCGTTTGTTACGGATATGTTATTGGGAAAGGTCTTCGCTCGTCGTAATATTCGTTGTCATGGTGTGTGCGCTATATTACAGCTTAATTCACAAGAGTTGTAGTTTATGATAGTATCGATACGAACGGAAAAAAGAAACATAAGTTCGTTCTTTTTAGTATAACATGTGGTCTAAATTCTACTATATTCTGCACTGAGCTACCTCCGTGCACTTTGAAAGTGTTCCTAAATAAAAAATTGATTAGGCTTCTCGATGCTGCAGATTTTTCAAGTAAGCGTGCATTTGGTGTACTCTAGCACCATTTGTGTTTGTAAATCTATACAAATCGAACTTTGGAATAGTACAGATCAGTTACACAACATTTCTTTTCGAAGCGATTGTACAGCGAAATTCTGCAATCGAGAGATGTTGGTAGGGGTAGGGCCGTTGCTCTGATAATGCAGTGGCATCCGCAACATCTTGTAATCCAGCATGAGACAACAACCCGTTTAAATGGGCGTCTCAGAGTCACAGGGAGATTGGGTGAAGGTCCCACAAGCAGAAGCCCGCGCATTACTTCGTGACGTCATGATAGAGGCATACATCTATCGCAACTCCGTAACTGAAATTATGAGGGGACGGAGATGGCACGTCAATTTGTCGGCACTCATGTTCGGCCAGTGTGTCCAAGAAGGGTTAGAAATCGGTTGCAGGAGTTTCATGTATTGCCACAACGTCCCTATATTTGTCCGACACTTACGCAGAGGCAACGCCAACGTCGAATGCAGTGGCTACATGTGCAAAAACCTAATCGGTTTCGTTTGGTCTATTGGAGACGCGCGTTGTTCACTGACGAGTCTCGCTTTACGCTTTACAGGTCAGATGGTCACAACGCGTCTATCGATGTCGTGGTGAGCGATAGTCTGACAACAGAATCAGGGGAGGGTCTTTTATGGTATGATATATTAAGGCGTGAAAACACTTAATGGCATCAATTGCAAGCTTACAACAGTAAGGCATTGGGATCAGGTCTTGAGAACACACGTTCTTCCTCTTATCCATCAACGTAACCTTACGTTGCAGCAGGATAACGCGAGACCCCATGTCGCTAGCGTTTGTCGTGACTTTCTGACTCAACACAACGGTCCAGTTCTTGATTGGCCACCATACAGTCCAGATATGTCTCAAATCGAACATTCTAAACCTGAGCTAGACATGAGGGTTAGGAATCGCGCCAACGTCCCAGAAAACGTCGCTCAACTCCCACAGGCTCTTATTTAGGGGTGGGATAATATTCCTCAAAGGGCAATAAACACCTTGATGGGGTCATTGTTGAGGAGAGAAAAGCAGCGACTCATGCCAGGGGTAGGCACATACGCTACTGATTAAAATCAGTAAACGGCATATAGTACCATTGTTTTAACGGTATTCAAGCAAACACCGTCTGTGATAGAACAACAAAAAATATCGTAATGTATTCAGTAATGATGAAATAATCGAGAAACCAACACCATGAACACATCATCAATGAATGATGTAAAGTAATAATTTTCGAAAATAAACTTATCCGTTATCCTAAGCAAACTGCTATTCATTTTGTCCCTTCATGTTTTGAAGGTGTATCAAAGTTAACTTTATTACATTTTTACCAGTGAAATATCAAAAATTATTCATTCTATAAAAGTGATATTTTTCACTAGTGAAAAATATCACTTTTGCAAACATGGCCGCGTCCGGGTCAGCGTACGAGAGAAAGAACAAACGAATAAGGGCAATATCTGACAGTGACAGTGAGTAGGAATGACTTACTGTTACATGAGTGGAAGTTTGTTATCATTAGGACCGAGGAGTGAACAAAATCCGTGTGTTTGTCAGGACTTTCTCCCACTACTAGGCCTGCACAACTGTTTTGTGTGTACACCATTTTGGACTGAGCGCTCATCGCGTAGTGATCTGTGTTGTTTTGACGGGACTTTTATGAGATACTTATATTTTGACAATGTTATGGCAACATTTGTAAAAGATATAAACTTGGATACATATTGAAGTAAAAGAATTGATTAAAATATTTTTTGAACTAGTTTTTATATTTTTTGGGATTTTTTGTACTTTGGACTATATTTGGTCGCGTAGGATTGTCTAGACATGTAAGCGGTAAACGTATGCAAACTTTCGCTGTAGGCCTAGTTAGCATACGGGGTAGGTTTTTCGTTGATAAAAAAAATGTAATAAACAGAATATCTAACAGTGTCTTCAGTAATATCAAATATATTTCACTCGTATGGCTAATATTTTGATATTTTTCACTCGTGCTGCGCACTCGTGAAAAATATCAAAATATTAGCCCCACTCGTGAAATATATTTGGTATTACTGAAGACACTGTTAGATATCCTCTATATCTCTTGTCTAAGAGTGTGATGTCTTTTTTATTTATTTATTCATCTATTCATTTTATTTATAATTTTCGTTATTTTTACCTTATTACTGAATCAGAAATATATAATAAAAGTTGATTTGTCGGAGGTGTTTTCAATGATGCGGGTAAATATTTCTCTCCTGGGTCCATAGAATACGAATATGATGTTGATATTAAACGGATGATCTTTATCGCACTTTATTCGCCCGCTTTGCTACAACTTGTATTATTTTATAGAAATGTCTATTCCATTAGTTTCAAATGCCACCAATGATTTCAGACAACACATCGATGTATTAAGCTGAAGATCGATTAACTTGATATAAATATGATAGAGTAAGGACAGTATAATCACACTTTGATGTGGAATTTTTCTCTTTATAATACATTACATTGCTTATCTTACATCTTGTAGAAGAACACATGGATACAGAAAGACCTGTTAATAGGTTTCCGGTTTTTCCCCCCGGGAGTTTTACTGCGTATATCACAAGTTAGGATTTTAACACCAGTCCTGAAAAAGTAAACACATTTGGAATTTGATAACAAATGTTTAAGAAATTTCGATCGTTTTGGTGTATCTACTATGTATATACTGGAATTTGTTATAACTAAGCGAAGACCAAAACACTATATATCTATATATTCCATTCTTTAGGCATCTATATATCCTATTTCATACACAGGAGAAGAGATTCTTATATAAATTCTATGCATTATGATATAATATTATTATCATGTTTTGGGGATCTTATTTCCGATACAAAATAATAATGGTCACTACAACAGATTTGTGTTTTAATGAATAGAGAAGTCAGTGTATGTCAAGCATCATACAGCTGGTTCGTCCTTCTTGGCTTCTTAGTTGCAATTCAGGCCAAATGTGTGATATTCAGAGAATAATTTAGGCAATTGATAAAATCATAGCCTAGAATGGAATTTTCGAAGGTAATGACGTGGAAGATGTCAAAAGAACAAATGAACGTATGGGGTATCCTAAAGCATAATTTGATAGGAAGGGGTATGTAAAATATCCTGTCCGTGCTGGGACTCCAACTTGCGATCCCTCGCTCTCAAGGCAGTCATCCTACTACTTGACTAGAGGGGAATCTAGGCTAGTAAGGTGACCTATACTCTCTACTTTTGTAATAAAAAGAAAATTTATTTATTTTAGATAAGGTAGTGTTCTTTTCATAATTTGCTAGGTGGTTCTAATGTTGCTGTCTGATTACACAACATTTAATACCTTCTTTCAATCCGTGATATCAAATCATTATATGTACTGTTGTCTGTTCCCTAAGCTAGATATGCCGACTCTGATCCCAGACAAAATATTAAAGATATAATATAAAATCAATAAAAATGTTCTGAATGTGCCACACAACACGTCACCTGATACAGATGTAGTAGAAACAAGACCTTATACACACTTTTCGCTGAGGAACTACTTAAACATCACCAAGTGTAATGACCTTAAAATCAAAAAATGTTACAAGTCAATATGCCCGACTATAGGGCTATGTCACATACATATCGGCAGAAAGAGTAAAAAGGAATACGTACCTGACTGTTCATTAACTTCCCGATATGTTCAAATCGCATAGACCTTAAAATCAAAGAATTTTACTACAAGCTATGACCGACCTCTACCACTATCCTATCCTATCCTCAGACCACTCTTGGAATAGAGTCTTTTATACATTAACTTCAACATGTCCATGTACCGTCTTACTGATAGTCCTACTGATATCATACAATTATTTCACTTGTTTTTTTTGTTTTTGTTTGTTTTTTTGTTTTTTTTAGAAATGAAATCTCCAATTGTCGCACTAATATAAAAAAACAAATACGATCCGAGAAGGATCCTTGCGCTCACCATTAAATGATGTTTTAGTTCCATTTATGAAAAAGATGTTTTTATCTTTTCCCTTAAATAGCGATATCAAACTTCAAATCTCAAAATTCAATATTGTCATCTTTGCTTAGAGTCATACTAAAATTGCCTGGACACAACTTTGGACCATGGCAAACCTACATGTGAAGTTCGTGAAATATCATTCGAACACTTTTCAGCTTTTCGGGAAATAGTGATGTCAAATGTCAAATGAGAAAATAGTATCCTATCGGAGATCTTGCATGTATGACTAGGGACCAAGACAAACCTACATATGAAGTTTAAAAAATATTCTAAGAGTACTTAGGGAACAAGGGGAGCACTCATATACATATATTTGATAAATATCATTCCAGCACTTCTCAAGAAATAGCGATAGCAAACTCAAAATGTAAAAATTCCAAAATGGCCTCCTGTCGGTCATTTTATTTTCCTATCAGACTGAAAATGTATAATGCACGCACTAAGACCAAGGAGAACATACCTTGAAATTTGACAAAAAACACTTTCTGAGTTTATAACAAACTTTAACTTTGTTTATATTCAAAATGGTTGCTCGTCGGTTATTTAGTTTTTCGATCAGTCTCAAAATTTAGCATGCACAATTAGGGACATAGTAAAACCTAAATGTGATATTTGAGAAAGATACATTAAGAACTTTCTACGGACGGACGGACGGACGGACGGACGGACGAAGAACGAACGACGGACAACAGGCAACGAACGAAGGGCAATTTGAACAGCCCACGTTAGAACTTGCAACAACAGCAATACCTATATACTGCGTAGTAAGGTTACTCGGTCTTTACCTCGTAAGAATATTTCTGTATTGTGTTGGATTGATTCCAAGACGCTGCATTAACTGTGTGAACATTGTGGCCACACAATTACTTAACAAGTCTATGTAATCAACACACCCTAATTAATAGCTGCTTTATCGGGGACTTTAAGATTTTAATATCTTACAAATAGACAGACTCAAGTTATCTTGATTAAAAAGAAATAATTATCGGCTTTTAAGCCCTAGTAATACCATTTCTTAGGGAGCAGATGTACAATCAAGCTATCCTAAGCAATACGCATGCGCTGACTATGGCTTTCCGGTGTCACGATTACTTATTAGAACTCAACTTAAAACTGAAAATTAGTAGAATAGAAATTATGTTTTTAATAACTACGAACCGCGGAATATTCCTTGTGGAAAGAGAAGGGATACGGTTGCCCCTGTAACACTAATACTTCCTTTGTGAAAACACATTCAAATATACTCTGAACATATGACAATTATTAGTCTTAACCATAAGTTGTTGCGCGTGTAAAAATACTAAAAAAGGTGGACCATTTGGTTAAGATACTTGAGCAGCAATACGTATGATTATGTCTGAGTGCTGCTACAGGATAAGGAGAAGCTCTCATTGCCGTGTGATGTTTATCTCCCAACACGACGTCAGGGTTTAAAAAGTTGAGAATTTAATTGAGGTTTGCAGGCTATCATGCACAGGCTATCATGTGCATAAACAGACTATAATATGCAGGAATTATACAGACTATCATTTACAGTCTATCATGTGCATGCTATCATTTGCTGTCTATCATGTGCAGGCTATCATGCGCATGCTATCATTTGTAGTCTATCGTGTGCAGGCTATCATGCGCATGCTATCATTTGTAGTCTATCATGTGCAGGCTATATTGTACAGGCTATCATGTAATGTTTCTAGAGTGATATTTGATAAACTAAGACAGCTAATTGTATGTAATGAATCATTATTTTGTTAGAAAGTGCAAACTTATATCAGTTATTTAATTTCTGTGAGATGACAAATACACTGCCTGGGTTAAATCCGGTACTTCCCTGGTATAAATGTAGAATGCTTAACTGTACAAGAACATTTTGCATTTGGCGTTTATCTGTCTCAACTCCCCTATACTATCGGTGGTCTCTGTTTAATATGTATTTGTTTCGTCAGCCGGAATTGTATTAAGTAATGTACAAGTAAATATCAGGATATAGATAAAGTGTTCCTAAGAGATAAATGCGGTGTGTGGAAAAGACAGAAAGTGATGGAGAAGAACAGCGTTTAGACGATTCTTTAGAGGGATCGTGAGAGGGAGACAGGAGAGTAGAGTGTGTGTAGAAGCCAAAGAGATTGACGGAGATGAAGATATTTTTGGGAATTCGTTAGAGGGATAATGCGAAGGGTGAGAGCCAGGTTCTTTGGAGAGATTGTGCAAGAGAGAGGACAAGAGTTGGAGAGGAGAAGCGTTGGTAGTTTGCTAGAGGGTGGGAAAAGAAGAATCATTAATCGAAGGAATGAATGCAAAGATGAAATATTGGAGGTAGAAGAGAGGGGATTCAGGGGAGAGTAATAATGAAAGACAGAGAGTGTGAGCCAGAGCGTGCAAAGTAGCAGAGAAAGGCAGGGATTGTAGGCTACAACATGCAAGGGTGATATATCGGATGTTGAAAACAAATGGATGCAGAGGAGCGTAACATAGGAAGGCAGGGAGTGTAGGCTACTGCATGCAAGGGTAATATATCGGATGTTGAAGACAACGGGGATTCAGGGGAGAGTAACAGAGAACGGCAGGGAGTGTAAGCCAGAGCGTGCAAAGGAAAATGGGAGGGATCGTAGTGTATGCAGGCAACATATATTGATAAGGGGAGTTTGTAAAGAAGGGAAAGAGGGTGATAGTATGTTTATGGGAGGAAAAGGCATTGATTGCTGGATAAGGGAGCTTGTTACGTAGTATGGTAGGTAAAGGTGGTAAAAGTATGATGTATTGAAGAAAAGGGCATTGATTGCGGGAGAAGTGGAGTTTGTGACGTAGTATGGTAGGTAAAGGTGGTAAAAGTGTGATGTATTGAAGAAAAGGGCATTGATTGCGGGAGAAGGGAGCTTGTGACGTAGTATGGTAGGTAAAGGTGGTAAAAGTATGATGTATTGAAGAAAAGGGCATTGGTTGCTTGATAAGGGAGCTTGTGACGTAGTATGGTAGGTAAAGGTGGTAAAAGTATGATGTATTGAAGAAAAAGGCATTGATTGCGGGAGAATCGGAGTTTGTGACGTAGTATGGTAGGTAAAGGTGGTAAAAGTATGATGTATGGAAGAAAAGCGCATTGATTGCAGGAAAATGGAAGTTTGTGATGTAGTATGGTAAAGAAATTGTGTGATAACAATATTGTTTCATGGAAACGCCATAGATTTTTTAACTGCATAAAATCGTAGTACTCCTTCAAAGGAGAGAGTTAAATGTCAACATATGCATATATCATAACTAATATTCATGTATGCGCGCATACTTGTTAATTACTCTGGACTTCAAATTGAATCCGAAAATGATTACTCCTTATCGCTGTTTCACTCTGGTATAAATGTTATTTATTGAAGTTGATTAAAGGCCCTAAATTATTATTTTTATTTTGATATGTTTTTGTCATGAATATTTTAAACGAATATTTAGTATGCACAGAGTCTGTTATCTGGAAAATATTCCTGGTAGCGCGGCAACCTTTGCTATAACGGAGCATTTCACAACAAGATATCGACTACATTAAGCAAATGCAGAGTGGCGTCAGTCAGTTCAAACTCTTTATTAAATACGCATCAATATTCGAAACAAATAAACCTTTTAATATTACGCAATATTGCATTGATAGCCTTTGTCACTTTACATGACAAATTATGTTTGATATGTGGAAGGTTTAATTTGTTTTCTAAAAACACCAAATATCACTTTGTCTTCGTGTTATAATTTTACAGCAGACTAGTTTGTACCCACGGTAGGTGTTTTCCAATAAAATACCTTTTTTTTTGTTAAATAATCTTTGTTTTTACATTTTTTGCGCAGATAACGTTGAATTTTCTTGTTTTTGGCGGTATTTCCTCATTTCATGATGTCCTCTCTTATGTCGACTTCTATTGTTCTTTCTGTGCTGAAAATTTGATGAAGTTGATCAGATGAATAGACACGTGAGGCATAAATGGCTGTTATATACAATGGTTTATTCACATAAATATGTTGAAGACTTTAATTTTGATAGCTTTACGAGGGGAAGGGTGGCAGTTTGAAAGACTACAATATATATATTTTACCGATGATTAACTAACCCTTTAATAAAAATGATATCATCATGCTACCGTCATAATTTCTATTCATTCCTATCCATTTTCATTCGTATATTATCCACATCTTATTAACTTTTACAAAAGACGCACACGACAATATAGATATTTAATACAATAGTAATTTAGAGTAAGATACAATAGACCCAGAAATGAATACAATTGCATCATATAGATGTGTAGATTTGTATAAATACGATAAACAAAACAAAAAAACAAAAAGCAAAAAACAAACAAAATAAAAAAAAAACAAAAATAAAAAAAACCTGCCACCAGATGTGATTTCCTCCAGAAACCAAGCCAAGCATTTTTTTGCTATATTCGTTAAAGATACGGTCGTGGGATTTGTTTAGCTCTTATAATCTGCGGAATCCTCACAAAAAGCATGCTTAACACTGTGTGCGTATCCATCAATAACGACACGGCGAACTAATACACTGATCGGAATAGAGAAAACTCCTTATACATGTATTATCTTCAAATCTATCAGTTCAAAATACGGGACAAAAGCTTTCCTTAGCAGAAATATTATTATCTGTTGATAAGGGGGTAGTCTGCTTTAGCAACGACATGTCCAAATACAATTGTATCCACCTTTGAAAAACACAATATCTCTGTGTCAAGTATGGCCTTCCGGGCAAGGATAAGAACACGTTGATTCCTTCTGTGTAGCGCGCGTGCGGTCCAAATAGAATTGTATGCACCTTTGAAAAACACAATACCATATGTCTCTGTGTCAGGTATGCTGTGTGTCCTTAGTTTCGCCAACGAGTTTTAGACTGAGGGAAATATGACTTAGTTTTATTATGTAGTTTGGATATAGTTTATATATAACTTAATACATAGAAAGCTCTTTTCTCTTGCTTATCTATTGTTAATCCTTCGTTCATAATTTGTGTTTTAGTTAATCGTTTGGTAATTGTATTCTTATATAGTAATTTCTTTTGTAAAGACATAACTGATCACGTCCGAATGGATGGTTCATATATCTACGCCTGGACATATGAGTAAAGGTTACCTACAGGTAGATCTATAATCACGTTTATAATCATTTTTCACGTGTCAAACAGGTCTCAACAGTGAGAGCTTTACACAATACAATGGGGGATTCCACCTCATGGTGAGAGCTTTACACAATACAGTGGGGGATTCCCTGATGTTGAGAGCTATACACAATACGATGGGGGATTCCCTGATGGTGAGAGCATAACACAATACAGTGGGGGATTCCCTGATGTTGAGAGCTTAACACAATACAGTGGGGGATTCCCTGATGGTGAGAGCATAACACAATACAGTGGGGTATTCCCTGATGGTGAGAGCATAACACAATACAGTGGGGGATTCCCTGATGTTGAGAGCTTAATACAATACAGTGGGGGATTCCCTGATGGTGAGAGCATAACACAATACAGTGGGGGAGTCCCTGATGGTGAGAGCATAACACAATACAGTGGGGGATTCCCTGATGTTGAGAGCTTAATACAATACAGTGGGGGATTCCCTGATGGTGAGAGCATAACACAATACAGTGGGGGAGTCCCTGATGGTGAGAGCTTTACACAATACAGTGGGGGAGTCCCTGATGTTGAGAGCTATACACAATACGATGGGGGATTCCCTGATGGTGAGAGCATAACACAATACAGTGGGGGATTCCCTGATGGTGAGAGCTTTACACAATACAGTGAAGGTTTCCTTGATGTTGAAAGCTTAACACAATAGAGTGGGGGATTCCCTGATGTTTAGAGCTTTACACAATACAGTGGGGGATTCCACCTCATGGTGAGAGCTTAACACAATGCAATGGGGGGATTACCTGCTTGTGAGAAATTTTATGTGGCAGATACCCCACGGGCAATTTACCGGAGCGGGCTCTCTGCAGAAAGAAGTATAAATCCATTATTACGTCTTGTGCAGGCTAGCTTACGGAGCTGAAAATATACAAGAAATTACGGTATTCTAATATCAGGTGTCGTTTTGCTTGACACATACTCCTTAATAATCAATTAGAAACAAAATAACTAATAACAGATTATGAATCGCAAAATCATCCTTAAAATTTAGATTAAAATTGAAATCAGATCTTTTTCGCTTTTGTAAATAAGCTTCAATCTAAAATAGACAATGTCGTCCCAAATTTCAGTCTTTCCTGTTTACATGATGTCGCGTTTTTTACTCCAGTTAAATGTTGTTAATACAAATATTCATTACTAAAAAGCTATTTAACTCACATACCTGCAATTTTAGCATTTTGTGGCATGACCCTTTCCCTGAATTATTGTTTGAAGACGTTTAGGAAATGTTGTATACAGCACCGCAATATACTGTAAGAGTGCATATTTTAGCAGTAATCTTATCTAAGCGATTTTCGCTGTGGAAAAAAATCGCTTAATTTCGTATCGTCGGTGCGCTAATTTATCATTGCACCAATCGGCTTTAATTAGATTTTGCGCTTAAATTTGAGCACGTCACATTTACAGTACTCTGGAGTGAAGACGTTCAAATGTGCAGTACAGCATCAATAAGTTTCTGTCTGGATTTAATAGTATTCTGCACTCGCTGGAGACATATCTAATCATTTTCCACACATTTTCAATATTGTTTATATCTGAAGAGTGAGAATTCCGGGTAAAGCTTATATTGTTTCGTCTTCCAATACTCATCCCATTTAGACATGTGTGCTGGGAATTTTTGTCCTGGAAAATCCATGCCTTGTCAGCAAAATGTTTTAGAACAGCAGGCCACAGTTTTTTGTCCAGAAGCTTAATATACTTTTCAACGTTCAAATTACCATCAATGGCGTCAATACATCTACTCCAATAGCACAAGCACACCCCCAAAGGAGAGCTACTGTGACGTACTTTCCTGGTCCCAAGACACTCGGTACGCAAATTATCGTTGCCTTTCTTCATGCGTACACTTTCTGGTCTGTACCCAGAACTCATTTAGTTTCATCCGAAAATATCAATGATCATGTTTAACAATGCAGTTGTCCATCACTTTAAACACTGGTCGATCTAGGTATCCCACTTCTCGGCTTGTTTTCAAAGCTTTCATGTTCTCGAAAATTCTTTAAAAACTTGCTGGTGGCAGAAGATGAAAATCCTACAATACTGCGAATTTCTACGTTCATTTTACCTTCCTCGTGTAAACGTAGCACTTGTTTTTCTTCCCGGTGTTCATTTTCCGACGAATCATGCTTCCTGTTTGTTGACCCCTGCTTCTGCACTTAAATAGCCCCATGTGCATTTGACGTTAATGGGAGATCACTCTAACGCTCCTTCCAGAAACATCAAAAGTACAAACCAATCGCGTGAGGAGTAAAACAATATTTACTTTCTGAATTTTGTTGTTTTGGCATCATAAAAACGCTAAAGTCTTTCGGCACGTAACTGTTACCTATTTAAAATACATGCTACGCAAAACAAAGATTCAATTGTTTCATTTAAATATTGTAACAAAGTTTTTCTTTTTTATATTTTGTTGCTGGTCGTCAATTATAGTTATCATAATGGGACACTTATCGGTATATGAATGATTTATTCATTTTTTGGCAAGCCTTTATAATCTTGTCATATTTAACTCATATTTCTCTTTGTTTGCAGTGGGGAAGATGGAATGCGCTGACTTATATCATTGTTGACATTTGAAGACTGGCCTTGTATAGAAAACTTATGGAGGAGTCGATTGCTTCAGAACTGGACACATCTCAAAAAGTCCTCTCGGATTTCAGGAAGGGTTATACAACTGTACAAATGCCTGGTAAATGTTCATATCTGGAATCAGTCCTGGATGTCAATAATTCAAATTCATCAACAATAATTGTTTCGGTGGAATCACCACAAAGTGTAATGAAATCACCATGTATTAACTTAAATACAAGTGCACTATCTCAAAATATGTCGTCATCACCGAAAGACAATATTCATAATATGGGC
This sequence comes from Pecten maximus, assembly GCF_902652985.1. NCBI lineage: Eukaryota > Metazoa > Mollusca > Bivalvia > Pectinida > Pectinidae > Pecten > Pecten maximus. The sequence continues at coordinate 22,591,760 of NC_047030.1, read as the reverse complement.
GCGCCATTACCATCATTGTCACCAGTAAAGGAATTGAAGGAAAATACAACCGAACCCCTAGAAAGTGATCCCGTTTTTTCTGTACAATCACCGAGGCCTTATCCACGAAGGGAGGAAAATCAGGTTCTCTCCTGTTTTGGAGCCGATAAAAAAGCGGCTGATATTAGTTACAGAACTGAACAGAATATTTGTGTTGCAGAAGACAATGCTGGTGACATATTCGGACAAGGTCCGGTCATTGTACTGGAGTCGACTGGAAGGTGCTTCAGTTGTGGTAGACAATGTACCAATAGGGAGGAACGTTTTAACGCTGACGAAACGTCAACGGGGTCAAGTATGAAATGTTGTAATACGTCTACAAACAAATACTCGGACGGAATTTCAGAAGGATCGTTCGGCGATCAATCAAATGAAGATATTGCTAATGACTGCAATAACATGCCTTCACATAACGAACTGGTGGTCAAGCAAGTTTTGATTAAGGACGAGCAAACACGGGAACACTGTTTAAATTCCTCATCGTGTGACATACAAGGTACGAAAAAAGACTGTATTAATCAGTCAACTAATTTTTTCGCCAAGACGAATGGAAATACTGGTGATGATGACGACAGGTTTAGGAGCGGGGAAACGGAGGAACAAATAAATGAAAACCGGGAATCACAAGGCCATGACGAAAAGAATTATAATTGCCAAAATCGCAAGGTTAATATAGATGTTCATCTTTTCGATGAATCACAAACTGAATCTTTGTTGTCAAAGACGTCACCCGACTCAGCTTTAAACTCGGATTCCCGTTATGCCGAGGTGAGCATATCGCACGTCCTGTAAACAACAACGATCATTGTCAATGTTTGGTATGCTACAATAACAAACATTGCTTTTGAAATGTTCCTCAACATAATGCTGAAAATAACTCATACTCTTAAATGCATGTTCTATTAAGACTTGATAATTATGACAAATTTTCTTGCACGTGTAGTTTGGTTTGGTTTGACTTCGTTTAATGCCCTATCAACATCTATAATCATTTAAGGACGGGATTTCCGGTGTGCAAGCTACATACGTGTGAGTTTTGAAAGGCTCGTGTTTGCCTCCTCCTTAAAATGGCGCGGAACTGTTGTTGGCTTTGCACTGCTGCCTCAATGCCAATGTCATGCAAATCTAAAAGTCTCAATTTCATGTTTAATTGTTGTCTAGATCTTCCCTCTCTCCTTCAAGTTCATGGCTGGAATAGGTCTTCCATCATATGTGCCAATCTAAAAATCTTGTTTCATATTTACTTGATCTTCCTTCACTCCTTCAAGTATACTGATGGAATAGGTCTTCCATCATGAGTAATTCTAGGTGTCTCGATGGGAAATATATAATGATTACGTATCTTACGATTTCTTTACTTTTTCATGTATGTATGATATGTGTATGCAATATATATGTTCTGCAAGCATTTTTTTCAGGATTTTACTTTCAAATCATTTTATTAGAAATTCATCCATGTATAATGTCCCATAAAATGTTTGATACGTGTCTTAATACCACTCTGACGTTAAATGAGAAAGGGAATTCATGATTCCATGCTCTTCCGTATTGACAAAGATATCACATTGATATACCTTAAAATGAATTTGAATAGGTAGGTTCTTGTTACCTCATCTAAAGTTTTCATTAAGAGTATCATGTTTGATACTAGTCACGTATTACACGAGAGAGTTTTAAGTAAAGTTCAAAATAATATGCTTATATCGGCATTGTCCTTTCTCGGAAATATTTTTTAACAAGAGACCAATACGTGTCTGAGTCATGGTTGTGTTCAGAGTGAAAAAACAATAATCCTAATACCAGAACCGTTTTTACAAAATTTTCAAAATCCACCTTCAGCCAATTTATTTTAGAGTTTAAGTAAGTAGTAAAAATAAGTTTGGATAAAGGCAACGACCGGGGCTAGCATTAAAATAAGAAGGCCATTTATACAAAAAATTCATTCAGTAGAAACAGCCCATTCCTTGGAGAGGGATAATATAATGATATAGTCTTTCAGGTAGAGCTTTAGAATTGTAAATGCTACCACCAGCATTTTGAGAGCTGGACGACTAGTTCTCCCATTGTCATTATAATTTGATCCGGGCAAGGTGTCCTGATTGATGTCTTCGTAAGTATGTTTTAGTGAAGTAGCATTAAAAACTCGACATCAGCTTCACGCTATCACAAAACATACACATATACACTAAATGCATGCCACTCGCTTACCGGGTAGACCGTCCTTAAATGCATAGTTGTTGATAGGACGTGAAAAAAAACAAGCCAAACCAAACATGCCATTGTACACTTTATGGATTGAAATATCCATATAGTGTCACTTTCATCATGCCGGATCTTGTCACTTCACGTAAAACACATCATTTTTCACATCGGCGGTTTCAAATTCGGTTTTACCTGCTGACCAGGTCGAGTTATGTAAACAGAATCATTCAACACTTACTTAGCTGATTTTGGACTGGAATTAGATTGGTTTCTGAGGGGTTACTGGGCGACCGCGTATATGTATGGGGGTGGTACTGGTTTATCAAGGTTTCGGATTTCTTTCTATGTAAAGTCTTTATGTGACTAGTCGTAATGTCAGGCGACAGGTGTTATATGCGGTTTACATCTATTTCTCGGGTATGTACCACCATCTTTTATTACGTCTAAAGTGCACTGTCTCACCGATTTCCAATACGATAATTACTTGTCAACTAGAGTAGGTTTCAACTGCTCACATAATGACGGCAAGATATGGAGAGTTAACGACGATCCATCAACAGTTGGCTGGTGACAGACCAGAGTCTCACGGTTAGTCCTATATTATAACATGGCAGCGGAAAGACCGCTTTCATCGGCGTACGCCCTTGCTAGGATGCGCTTGACAGTTTAAAGAGTACGTTCTGCTAGACTGTGCAATTCCGGGTGGTGCGCACTTAAAGTATCATGCATAAAGCCCTATGCATGTGTAAAATCTCAAAATTGTTTGTGTCCTTGGTGACATTTTGTCATGGTCTCGACGATGCATCGCCGGATAGCATAGGCTCTTTAATACTGGAGAAAGCATATGCATCCAAATAATATGATGAACATTGCCTTTTGGATCTTTGCGTACTGGATATCCTCCACAATTATTTCATTGAATTTGATACCTACTAGTCGTAAGCGCTCCTGTTCTGTTAAGGAGGTTAGCGTCGTGCTTTTCTCTAGTCTTGCCATGTACAAAAATATCGTCAAATATTGCGCTGATGCCACTTAAACCTTTAAAACCACTACCTACAGGTTGAAACTCATATTCAAGCAAACGGCATCCGCAAGAACATGTATCTACTGTACGATGAGTTAAATATCATCAAAAGAAAACAGTGAAAATTTGTCATGGTCGAAATCATGATCTCACGTGGAAATAACTCTTTCTTTACGAAATATCAAGTCAGTCGTGTTCGATGCTCGTTGATATCCCCAGTGGTTCCGTTGTCATCACCTTAACATTCATTTGGGATTGTGACTATACCATGATTCGACCTAGATTTTTATGGCGAGTACGTCGAATTAAGCAGAAATGCTTACTCTTCTGGAACATCTGGTCTTGTTTTCCTTGTACTTTTTCTTGAGTCTCCATGCAATTCTTACTTATATTTTGCCCTCGTTTAATTAATTTTGAGTTTGAATAATGTCGTATTCTTTGTTGTTGTTTTCGAGTTTTCATAGGATATGACGTTTAGGGTACTAAACATATGTTGAATCGACCAGAGGAGTTTTTAACGACTAAATCCGATCTAGCTCGGCCTTGAGGTTGTCTGGGACATTAATTGGGGCATGGATAGTACATTTCCAAGAGAGCTTAACGATACATTTGAAGAGTATTCCGTCAGAACCATTTGTTTATCGAATGTTGCGTAGTTGTAGAAGGTGTAGAGACAGGAGGTGATATTTCACCATATATATCAGCTTAAGTAAGTCGAGGTCTAGACATGCTTATAGTCCAAACCTAGGATTTCGATTGGTAATACACTGTCGGAGACAATTGTTTTGTCAGCTTATCATGGTTCAGCTTGGAGAGCAAGGGATGAAATGCGTGACTAGGCACGACCTGGACATGCGCACCAGTATCTAACTTAAATGACAACAAAGGCATGGTCATTGGACCGGGGTGATATTGGAATTCACACATAAACATGTAACTGTGCTTTGCTGTATTTTGTAGACTTTGTGTCTGTGTGGGTTGCTGTGATGTTTTCTTCTATATCCGTTTGAGTTATTCCCCTTCGATCATACTATGTATCGACCAATATCAACTGGATGCCTGACTTATTCGTTGACTTCAGTTGCCTTTTGCTCGTATACATTGACTAATGTAAGTCGTTGACCTTCTTTTTTTAGGAGTTTTAGCCAAAACCACTATGTCCTGCATTGCAATACATAATTATGTCGCAAATTTATCAAACGTTGAGTTGCTGTGTAAGATGTTGTTGAATTTAAACCTGGAGAAGACAGTGTTTGCATTTGGTTGCACTAATTGTTTTATAGAGAGGGTTTGTTTTCGTTTTGTTTGTTTGTTTGTTGTTGTTATTTTGTTTTTGTTTTTTGTTTTGTTTGTTTTTGTTTTTGTTGGGTTTTTTACCGTCAGTTAAACTACGCGTGCTGTAAATGTCACCACCTCTTTGTCAAGCCCACGTGACGCCTGTTGTTCCGACGTCCAGCTTTTTTTTCATTTATACATATCTCATCACACGGTGTGTCTGGAAGGAGCGATAACTCCAACCACAAACTGACGTTCACGGTAAAAAGACTCCTTTCATATTATACTGTAACAGTCTTGTGGTCTCTTTTCACTAACATTTATAATCTGAAAAGAAAAGGGAACCAATGAATTTGAAAGCGAATCTAATGCAGGCTGTTTTCATTTTTGCCCATTCTCCGGCAAGAAGTCAGTAAAGTAAACGATGACATGCTACATTACATTCGTGTCCGGAAATCCCTACTATCATTATCAGCACAACAAAGTCATAGTAACAAATTAATGTGATAATATACACCCAAGAAGTGCAAAGAGCATGTAATTAACATTACAATTAGCACTTTAAATACTTTTCTATCAACACATTTTATTTGTCCACCTTTAACAATACCATTACCCATTCACATATATCTCCTTCCATCTGTCTATGAACGCCAATCTACTCTTTACTCGTCCAGCTTTCCTTTCAATATATTTCTATCTGAATTTAGTTTCCTTTCCAACAGACAGTTTTCATTTAGAATGTTCACTGTTATATTCTAAAAAGAGGTTAAGTGTTATACATATATTTACCAACCTTTTAGTTCTACTCAGCAAGCGTTGGATCACAGTGAATAGGTTCGATGTAAGATAGAGCTCACTTTCATCAGTCAGCATTGTAGTAGACACACAAGGCAGAAGCACCTTTCAAAACAAATTCATACAGTAGAGCCAAAATTAATCTAACTGTTTATACAGCTGTTTCATCCTTCTAGGACTCGTCAATGATGCAATTGACATCATTTCAGTACATGCAAGTCTTCTTGTTCTCAAGCTCCAACAAATAATCATTTGTTTTATACCGAAGAATTCGGTCTGATCTAGCAGTGCAAGTCACTCAGTACAGGGGAACTACCGGTGGATGTGTAGGTCCTTATGGTTTTTTGCCATAAGCATAGTAGGTTACAAAACAACTACTTGTATATGTCCACGTATCGACTCTGCAAGGTACATCATATCCTCGTTCCGAAACTAAAAGGAACAAACCATTCTCTATTTTATATTTATTTGTTTAAATCACTTGAGGACATATGTTATATTATGCATAATATGTACAATTTACTTTCTGTTATTCAGAACGTTTTAGTCTTGACAAAGGAAAAATGAGGTAAATCATATTTTCCTATTTGAATTACCTGCATGTATTTACTTACTTCAACAATGCAGACCTCAATATGTGACATTTTTCCATGCGAGTCAACTAGCTATATGACAGTTTCATATTAACAGACCTTTCAGTATCTAGAAAACATGTATTATTTGATATGTGTTTTAACTAATGGTGTATTTCGTTTGCAGGCACTGGCACGGCGGGAGGAAATGGTAAAGGATCTCGGCGTGGATGGGTCAGGGCTCCGGGTCATGTGCTGTATGTTAGCAATTATACTGGTGTTTGCTATCGTCATTATTATCATTGCTGTTGTAGGATTATAAGGCGATGGTTTGACTCGAAAATTTCCCGGAAACAGATGATAAAAAGGATGTTTTAATTAACTAATTAACGCATTGATAGAAAGGAATAAAAACAAATCATGATTAGAAGGTGTTATTGTCATACTTGACCATCATTCGATTGAAACAAATATCAAGCAATGGTCATGAGCTGTTAGTTTAATGAAACATGCAATGCAAACAAAAATGTTTGATTCGAATACACATTGGAAATGAAATGTTTGACTGAAATGTTCATTGGAAACATAAGTTTACCAAGATTAATGAGGAGATTGTTTGCTGAAATTTCCAATCGAAACAAAAAGTGAGCCTGGAATATCAAATTGGAACACGAATTTTTGCTAGAATATCCACGGAAACATGTAGATTGAGTGAAAAAGGGAAAGAAAACAAAAATGTTTGGTTGGAATATTCAGTGAAACACATTTAGAAAGTTTGACTTGAACATTTAATATGAATAGAATGTTTGGGTGAAATATTCAGTGGCATCAAAACTTTTGACTGGAATATTAATGGAAACCAATGATTTCACTGGAATATAGTTAATGAAAACAAAACGTCTGTCTGAAATATTCATTGAAACAAGTTTGACTGGCATATCGCCTATTCTATTGCGATATTTGTTTTTGAATTTTGCGAATCAATTTAAATCGGAAAAACTGAAAATTTTCCACTGTCTTTTGTACAAATTATTTCCGTTTTGCTTGCCCACTTCGGCAACAACGAAGTAATGCTATATGACTTTTTTTCTGAAATGACAAATTCTGAAATAACGTTTTTACTGAGACAACGAAGCGTTTCTCTGGTCCATACTTATATTTCCAACCTGTAACAACTCCGCCCCGAAAGATCACGACCCGGGGTTCATTACCCGTGATTGGGTGATATCACGAGCCGTCGGTGCTTTCGAAACGCTCGCTTGTGAATTTTACCGCTGTTTAGCTACGTCTCCCTGCCCTGAATTTAGTTCTCTTTATTACGAAATATGGCTTCGACAAACAAGCGGACGACATTGTCATTGGAGAAACAACAAATGAAAGTTTTGAAGGGATCGGACACTTAATATAACCAAAAATTGTTTCGAGGAGGAGGCCCTAAACGAACGCACATCATTTATGTCAAGGCCATTCCCATATAGATCTGAGCTTCAATATGTCGTGTAGTCCCTTGAAATATGTCATAGACAAAGTGGAAAATATTAAGCCTTGTACCCAGCAACATTGAAACCGTGAGTTGATATGAAATTATTGTTGTTTTCTTCAAAATAAATGCCCTGGGTACATTTATTATGATTTTATGATTTACTTTACAAATAAACCTGATATACGATATTCAATTGGAGCAAAATCACTGAATGAAATATTCCACATAAGCAAAAAAAAACAAACTCGTTTATTCATTGCAAATACAAATATCTAGCCAGGATAATAAAGTGTGACAGACCTCAGGGAATATGAATTGTACCACGTAGACCTTTGAGATCATGAATTATATCAAAGTAGATTGCAGATAACACGAAATATTTTTAAGAATTTTTAAAAAAAAATATCAAAAGAATTCAATAGAGATCTCAGAAAATATGTAGTAATTTAATATAGATATCACATAATATTATATCTAAAAAAAAAAAAAAAAAAAATTCGGAGAAGATCTCAAAAGCGAAGAATTTCCACGATATTAAAAAATACTATAACGTATTTAAATATAGATATCAGAAACTATATAAAATATTCAAAGGTAGAACCCAGAAAATTTATAGTTTTTCAAGGTAGATCTGGGCAAATATAGATCCTTTCGAGGTAGATCTGGGCAAATATAGATCATTTCGAGGTAGATCTCAGGAAACATATAGTATTCCAAGGTAGATATAGATATGATAAGTATACATTATTTCAATGTAGATCTCGAGAAATATAAATCATTTCAAGAAAGCTCGCGGGAAGTATAAATTATTCTAAGGTAGTTCTCGGGAAAACAAATTATTTCCAGGTATATGTCGGGATATATAGTAATTTATTGAATTAAAAAACAATAATTAAACAATAATAAGTAGTTCGTGTAAAAGTAGATCTCGGAAACGATTAATTATGAAACATATCCAGGAAAATATAATTTGTTATAAAAAGACATAAAAAAAACTATTAAGAGATATCCTTTTTCATTTCAGAAAATCAAAGCAATGTCAAATTATTTCAGAAAGTAAATTCGTAAGACACAGCATTGCATGTCATCTAATGAGTGGTATCGTAAATTGATCTATACTATCAGATTGTTTATCTAGCTTCCTACTTTTGTCAGATGTGTACATAATTTGTACAAACCATGACTTATATTTTACATTATATGTAAATTATTCTAAAACGTTACGTGTATTTTGATGCAGATCTACTTTCATGTAGTAAATGTGGATGTAGTGGTATTTTAACTTTTGGTTGACAATTCCCCACGTGAGTTCATCACGTAGACAATACACCTCTGTTACAGACTCGCGTACTATAATAGTTGACCTCGAGGTCACGCATATTAAAACTAAATTATTGCGCTACTCATGCGTCTGTCTGATCTAAATGATCTTATTTTATGAAATATTAATACCAATACCAAACCGACAGTTTATATATACATGGGGAAAAGAAGTAATTCCAACAGTGGGGGCAATGGAAATTGTCAAATTTTAGAGGTAATCCGTCCCTTTATCAAGACACAAAGAATATAAATAACATCACATGATATATAAACAGTACTAGAAAATACAATAAGATACAGTAAGAGTAATAGCTTTGGTAGTAGTTGAAAAATCATGAACCTTTCAGCTGGACATGTCAAGTAATTCGTATCCTGCAGACATACCTTTGCAAGGATCCAATGTTGTTCGGCAACTTAACGGTTATATTACCTAACAGAACAATGATGTGGTACTGGCATTTGTTCTACGTGCAAAAGCGATTAAAGATGTTTTATGGAGGGGACCACAATGCAGTATGGGTTTCAAAGCAGGATATTGTTTAATTTAAATTGTTGTGGAGATATAAGAATAACGTGTAATTAAGTTTGACATATTATGTATCAAAATGAACCTTGTGAATATCATCAATAAAATAATCAGTTGAAGAACATTAAGCAGTGACCTTTTTCTTTATATGATTGTTTTCTCGTCATGTGTTCTAATAAAGATGAATCTTCTAGGCATGCTAGTGATGAAAATGTCCAGAAGCCAACCTGTCGCTCTGAACAGATAAATGTAAATAAATGTGTACCATCTTGTGGCATGCTTGTGATGAAAATGTCCAGATGCCAACCTGTCGCTCTGAACAGATAAATGTAAATAAATGTGTACCATCTTGTGGCATGCTTGTGATGAAAATGTCCAGATGCCAACCTGTCGCTCTGAGTAATAATCACCAACCCAGAGACGATTACAGGGAACCTATGTGTACAGATGACATGCTAAAGGAATTTAACAACATCGGTCTTTGTTCTTCTCACGTTGTTTTTCTAAGCATCAATTACAGAAGATTAAATAACGCGTATATTTCACTTGATCACCATATAATGATAATACTTTACAAAAAAAAAAAATTACTAAAATGGTATTTACTGTCAGAATACTGAAGGAAAGAGACAAAACATAGCGAAAGAACCAAAGATACATACTGAATACTGTAAACCAACACGTTTTTGCGTGCGGTAAATTTTCGCGGGCGATTGAAATTCGCGGAAATTAATTGCCGCGAAATAGTTTCAATCATATGTAAAGTAGGTCTTCAATGACTGTAAATCGCGACATTAAGTCGCCGCGACAATAGGTTGGTTAGCAGTAAATGGAATAGCTGAAAAGCGCTACATTGTATAGTGATAGATCAACACTAGTGCGTTTCGATAACAGCTGTGTTATCTTGAATAAGAGACTTGAGACTTGAATGACACATATAGCGTGTATACACTAAGGTAACGTGTACACTGTTGCTACACATTGTACAGGATACACTGGTCATACAGGTCAGGAAAAGATAACAGAGCTGTTATCAAAGCATCACTTTATTGGTTGTGGTAGGTCACCTTATATATCGCTATCCTTAACAAACTGAAAAATACATTTCACAGTACGCTGTTGACAGTTTAAATGACGATTAGAGAAAAATGTGATTGACCTGATCAATAAAGACCACCCTTATGACACGTTTGTACGTCATAGTGTTATGAACATTTACTTTATGTACAATGACATTTAAATCAAGGTACAACGTAGTTTAATGATTTATTAGAAATATCTTAAATCTCAAATACTGATATCTCGAAGCAATTAGACTATTGGACAGAACATACTAATTTTCGTTAAATCAAATAATGGTGTATATCTACCGGAACCCTATGTTAAACTAAGGATTTCTTCGCGAGTTTGTAACAGAATGGAGAAACGCGTTGTGTTTGGTTTAGATATTTTCATTCTTTTGGATGTCTAACAATAGCATGAATTATCATTATAACCCGATGGATATTGATTAGAAGAATTCCTTGCTTGTAGCATTCGCATAATGGTATAATGAGTCATGTAGAAATACTAGCTCGTAACGACAGTACCGACAAGTAAATTGTCATGTTTTCGAGGCAATCTGCCCCTTTATTAAGACACAAGTAACGATCACATACAGACGTAGAACATGGAACAGTTTCACAAGTTATACATGTATAATTATGCATATGGCTTTAAAAAAAATCCATGTTCACAGCATTTATTTTTGTTATGTATAATTAATTCCCAGTATAAAAATACAAAACGAAAACAAGCATTGCTAATGCTCCCAATGCATTTTATGCAACATCAATTCAGTATCATGAAAAATGTTCTTCTGGTTGGAATATATATGAATAGACTTTGGTATATAACAAGCAATGTATGATTTGATAGTGACGTTTTCGGTGCCTACGCTGTCAACTCCATCAGACGAATGACTAGTAATAGATTTTGGTATATCACAACCAGTGTATGATTTCACCCTAATGTTTTCGATGACTACGCTGTCACCTTCATCAGACAAATGGCTAGTAATAGATTTTGGTATATCACAACCAGTGTATGATTTGAACGTGATGTTTAGGTAACTACACTGTCACCTTCATCAGACAAATGACCAGTAATAGGCTTTGGTATATCACAACCAGTGTATGATTTGAGTGTGCCGTTTCGATGACATGCACTGTAACCTTCATCAGACAACTTACCAGTAATATACTCTGGTATATCACAGTCAATGTATATTTTAGCGTGGCGTTTTCGTTAACTTCGCTGTCACCTTCATCAGACAAAGGACCCAGGTGAAGTTTTCGGTGACTACGCTGTCAACTTCATCAGACAAATGAGCAATAATTGACCTTGGTATATCACAACCAGTGTAGAATTTGAGCGTGTCGTTTCGGTGACTACCTTCATCAGACAAACGACTTTGGTAACCCTGTAATAATTGAACAAACCTTGGCAACACATTTGCACATCAATTTTGGTTTACCTTTTCTATTTTTCAGACCAAGAAGATATTCATTAATAAAAAGCCTTTTGATAAGTCGATAAACATTTTAAACGTTTTCAAGTTTGTGCTCCACGGGCCAAATGAGTGAAACGTAGAGAAGAGTCCCTTCGGCCAACGATGCACCGGGGCTATCAACGATATAAAGGATAAAAATAAAATCAATAAGAAAACAAAATACCTAGGAGCACATAACATAACACTATATATGTCCTTAAATAGTTTTTTTTTTTATTTACTTCACTTTTCAAGCGTTTCCACGTACGTCGAAAAATAAATGAACTATTTTGGCTCTACAATTTAATTTCAAAATATTTTATTAACAATACACATATAAAATACAGTATTGCCAAAAGAATAAGACAACAATTTGGCTCTATACATTATTTACCATTTATCACTCGTGTGTGAATTTTATTTCAGAGGAGGAATTTGAAGGATAGGCATTTAGCTGCGAGGTACACATCATGTTCACTGTTATATTACGACTTTGGGTAAGCTATGATATCCAAGTGATCGATAAGGTCACCCAATGTAGAATATTGATTGTAGGTGTTTGCGTGGACGATCAGTGCAATCAAATGTAACAATTTCATGTGCTTTTATATGGACTAGATTGTGTATTCGTCTCCAAACAGAGTATCAAACTTAAGAAATCGAATCCTTCTTAAAATATTCAGAAATAGACTTTACTGGCCCTTATTACACAGAACTGTCACTGATTCATCACCAAATTGCAGTTCAAAAATCTAATCCTGTTTAAAATATTCAAAAATATTCAAAGATAAAAAAAAAACCCATCGCAATGTCAAATATTTAGTTACCGAGAACAAATATTTATATTAACCGTTATACGTATTTTATTTTAAAGAATGTTGACCATTATATTTATTTGTACACATAACATGCCGTGTCACATTACCGGATGTGTATATCATCACGTTGCAGTCCATAGGATAGAGACCGTCAAGCCTGGAGATCGAACAATCTCGCTTGATTATATACTTTTATTGTTGTTTTAGTCAGGCACTGTTAAGTGCAAAATGAATTGCTCAATCGAATGTTATCGATACTAGGGACATACCTAAATTGTTCTCGTCTTTGTTTAGAATGGGTGTTGCAGATCTATATGAGTCAGTATGGTGATTTTTTTGACAATTTTTAACAATTGTAAGCATGCATACTGAAATGGTATGCTGTGTGGGTTACCTGTTCAAATTATCCTTGGTGACCTTTGTGGTATCGGGTCGTCACGAGTTATTTACATATTTGCTGGGCACATCCTGTTCTTATACACAAACATATTTTGTTTCGGTGCAATTCAATTAAGAAAAAAATAATTATTAACTTATTTATGATGACGCACGTAATTCACTTTCTCACAATCATTTCTTAGTGGACGAAACATCCGTGTGATGTAATTTTATCTGAATTATATGATATTGATTGTATATATTGCTTTAACACTTTCGTACGCGCTATTACTTGTGGTTTCAGGCTGTAAGGTTGTTAATTTGAGGTTAGCCTTCTCTTAATTATATTTAATCATTGATGTCATTTTGTTTTAGTTTCATCGGTGTATGAAACAAATTTTGTTTGCAAGCTGTATGAATCCGCGTAGCGTAAAACATAATTGACATCAACCCTTATAATCAATTTTTGAAAATGATTTTCTAATTTAAAACATGTTTTATGTACAATTCTACTGGTTTTAAATGGGATTCTTTTTCTCAAATCAATACGCAACGTCAATTGTCGTTTTGTGACGTCACATTTTTCGCGCCATTCTCGGAATTTCTTTCATAGAAGAATGAAAATTGTTTTCGACAAAGAAAAAATAATTATATACATTGTAAATATAACTCTTAATTTATAATGTTCGACTTCTTGGACTTAATCAGGACCCCACTTTAGTTGCATTTATCTTTGTTACAGCCATATTGAAGTCCTGGTTTCAAATGCACTTAAGAGTTTAATGTTTTAGATTAATATAAAACAAACTTTCCCTGAGGAGGGCGTTTTGATGACCAATTCTAAGAAATTAATGATTTATAAGATAAGTGAATAAGTGACCTTCTCTTCTGTGTTTAAAAACTGATTCTTCTAAGTTGTATACTATAAGTCTGGAAGGAGATAACATATTGACAAAGGTGATTCATGTATTTGTCCAATTAAACTTATATATAATAAAATGCTTTAGACACAATACATTCTTTTAACAATCACTAATATACCAATATGCTAAACAAAACGATAATGTGCAATATATGATGAATATTTAAATGATCCTTAGTCAATCTTTAACAACAATCGCTATTTTTATTTCATTTTTTATTTTCTATTTGTCTTTCTTTTTTTAGATTCAAAGTTTCAGGATGACAATACCCTGCAGAAACAAATTATCACCCCCATTGTGTGAAGATGATATAAATGTCCTTTAGTGGTATGAAATGGTAAACATGCAGGTATCGTCTGTTTCCATTGGTTGTTACTTATCTGGATGTGGGCGAATTAATGACAGAACCATATCCGCTTTGAGCAGTATTTAAATCGGAAGTTATATCAGTATTATCAATTGTTAATAAGAAATCATCTATTTCATACGTAAGCGTGAAAAGGTAAGAACGTACTCTTATTTATATTTGTTATTAGAATTCATCTACTTCATCTGTATAGCTGTACTCTCTTGTACTTAACTAAGGAATTAGTAACAAATATCATACTCGGTAAACCATTGTACTTGTACACATGCGGGCACCGAAATGGCTGATTAGACAAATATTTCAATTATTTGATAATGTTGTTTTATGCCATTCATTATCATTATGTGGTTGTGATTTTAATTGACAGCTGTCTGTCAGTGGAAATTCAGACCCTAAGTTATTTCTATAAATACAGATGATATGTTAGTGTTATTGTTAGAAGAAAAGCAAGATTTCCTTTAGAATTTCTCAAATCTCACATATAAAAGTGGAAAAATAGGGTCATTACAAGTATAACGAAGGTATTTTTTTAACAATATGGTTATATCTCGAAAAAAATATAACGGTTGTGTAACTATCCTTAATGTATCCTGATAAATCCCACACCCCTTCCACTAATTCTCTTATAACATATTATTCAATTGCATATGCTTGGTAGTTATTCACAATTTACCTAATGGTGAACGAACGTGGGATTCAAAACGCTATCACTTTTAGATGATGAAAATATGGAATACTGATAAAATTTGATTTTCACGTTTTAAGTCTTAGAATAGTAATATAGTTTAGAATATACACAGGAGCCAGTAAATTGCATAGGAGGTGAGGCCGAGCAAGACTACTATGAAACCATAGAGGGTCAGTAAAATGCATAGGAGGTTCGGCCTCACCCCTTTGAATTTTACTGGCCCCTATGGTTCCATCGAGGTCAGTAGCAAACCTATAATGAAATTATCGCACCTAGGACATATCTTATCCTGTTCCGGTATTGTATGGAAAAGTAACACCAGCCTTCTCTAGATGACTAATTAATGCTCCCCTATCTAAAAACCCAGCAGTGCATTGAGTACTCACGATTCGTGGCTCTACATTGAGAAATTCAGGATCAGAGACCACTCTCTGACACCTTGCGGGATTATATACGGGCTCACGTGCGGAATGAGTTCCAACCAAGGGAGATAAATACCCCGATGTTTTCTAAGGATTCCTAACGTCTGGGTAGGAATGTAGGAAGGCTTCATTTAATTTACTTAAATTCTTAAACTCTGCATCCTGTCCCTTTTTGACTTAACGAATTTGCAGAATGATTGTGACACTTCATCATCTTCTCTACACGAACCTTTGTCCGGTTTTCGTCACTTTTTAGTTGTCGAGACGCTTTCAAGTCCTGACGTCAACTATTTTCAAACGGCGAACGAGAGATAACTCTTTTAAATGTTTCCAACCATTTTAGAACGATTCTATACGAAAAAATACACAGGAAGATGTAATTTCGAAGTGACAGACAATGGCCTCCATATTGCCCCCAAGACTTTTTACTGTCTCATAGGAGAGTTTTGCCCACGATTTTAAGCAATCAAATGCAACAATACAGTCCGAGATATGATAAATTACAATTATGTATCGCATTGGAATTTTTACAGGCTAACTCACATTTCAGTGACTCAAAGTGTGTTTGTGTACTTCAATCACTTAGTCCGTAAAATCTCAATGAATGTTATTATCTTATTCTAAAGATATACATCCACTGTAAATGCTGTGTAATTATTACTATTTTCGTTTACAAAAAGCTCTAACTTGCAGCTGCTACCCGGTCACCGTAGTTTATAATTATGCGTTGTCTGCTAGCGCTGTTGTGTGCGATCATGATTGCAGTATGTTTAATACAGCGCCACCTGTTGTCATGTATAAACATGATACACCTACAGACTTGTACTTAATATAAAACGACGTATATGATATAAAAAAATACAGGTGACTCATCAAGGAATTGACGAGAAATTCAGGGACTTTAGTTGATTCAACATATGGACGTTTATTAGTTGACGATAAGGACTTAGCAGAATGGAACAATTATTTTTTTGCAGTATCACTAACCAGAGACGTACATACACGATATTCCTATTTTAGAACCGGAAAACATAGAGTTTATTTTAAATACCATCTTTAGCTAACTAGAGTGAAATATATTATGTTGAATTGAAAGCATAGCAAAGCCTCAGGTATGGATGAAATCATCCGCCATATATCAAAGTACACTGCAAAAACTGAATGTAGGTTACTTGATCTTCTTTTTAACTTATCGTTACCTACTTCGTTTTATCCTGATAGTTTAAAAAGGTCATGTCGCTTTTCAAGAAGGATGATAGGCATTTTCCGCCAACTATATACCAGTTTCTCGTTTGTGAACGGTTGATAAAATAGTTGAATCATGTAAGTAGTTGCATAATCATTTTCTAAACTCTCTCTCTCTCTCTTTTATCAGTACCAGTCAGGATTTATGCCTGGCCATTGAGCTGTGTAACAATTAATAGAATTCTATCATAATATTACCCTTGATCTAGAAGAAGAAGAAATATACTTCATGGATTAAAAAACTATCTAAACAATGGAAAGTGCCCACAAATAATTCGTCTTCTGCTACTGGTTTGATATGTGTTGAGTTACTTGGGGTTCAAAAATTGGACCGCTGTTTTACTTAATTCCCATACAAGTACTAGTACTAGAATCTACATCATGTTTCTCTGTTGAAGATACGTCTTTAAAGAAATCATATTCTTTTCTAAATATGTTTGAAACAAGGCTGTCACCTTCGTCAGACAAATGACTAGTAAGAGATTTTGGTATATCACAACAAGTGTATGATTTGAGCGTGCGTTTCGGTGCCTACGCTGTCAACTCCATCAGACGAATGACTAGTAATAGATTTTGGTATATCACAACCAGTGTATGATTTCACCCTAATGTTTTTGGTGTCTACGCTGTCACCTTCGTCAGACAAATGACTAGTAATAGACTTTGGTATATCACAACCAGTGTATGATTTGAGCGTGCCGTTTCGGTGACTGCACTGTCACCTTCATCAGACAACTTACCAGTAATAGACTCTGGTATATCACAGTCAATGTATATTTTAGCGTGACGTTTTCGTTGACTTCGCTGTCACCTTCATCAGAAAAAGGACCAAGGTGAAGTTTTCGGTGACTACGCTGTCAACTTCATCAGACAAATGAGCAATAATTGACCTTGGTATATCACAACCAGTGTAGAATTTGAGCGTGTCGTTTCGGTGACTACCTTCATCAGACAAACGACTTTGGTAACCCTTTAACAATGAAACAAACCTTGGCAACACATTTGCACATCAATTTTGGTTTACCTTTTCTATTTTCCAGACCAAGAAGAGATTTATTAATAAAAAGCATTTTGATTAGTCGATAAACATTTTGAACGTTTTCAAGCTTGTGCTCCACGGGCCAAATGAGTGAAACGTAGAGAAGAGTCCCTTTGGCCAACGATGCACCGGGGCTATCAACGATATAAAGGATACAAATAAAATTAATAAGAAAAAAAACCTAGGAGCACATAACATAACACTATATATGTCCTTAAATAGTTTTTTTTTTTTATTTACTTCACTTTTCAAGCGTTTCCACGTACGTCGAAAAATAAATGAACTATTTTGGCTCTACAATTTAATTTCAAAATATTTTATTAACAATACACATATAAAATACAGTATTGTCAAAAGAATAAGACAACAATTTGGCTCTATACATTATTTACCATTTATCACTCGTGTGTGAATTTTATTTCAGAGGAGGAATTTGAAGGATAGGCATTAATCTGAGAGTTACACATCATTTTCACTGTTCTACTACGACTTTGGGTAAGCGATGATATCCAAGTGATCGATAAGGTCATCCAATGTAGACTATTGATTGTAGGTGTGTTTACGTGGACGATCAGTGTTGGCGTGCAATCAAATGCAACAATTTCATGTGCTTTTATATGGACTAGATTGTGTATTCGTCTCCAAACAGAGTATCAAACTTAAGAAATCGAATCCTTCTTAAAATATTCAGAAATAGACTTTACTGACCCTTATTACACAGAACTGTCACTGATTCATCACCAAATTGCAGTTCAAATATCTAATCCTGTTTAAAATATTCAAAAATATTCAAAGATAAAAAAAAAACATTGATAAACTTCTTCATCGCAATGTCAAATATTTAGTTACCGAGAACAAATATTTGTATTAACCGTTATACGAATTTTATTTTAAAGAATGTTGACCATTGTATTTATTTGTACACATAACATGCCGTGTCACATTACCGGATGTGTATATCATCACGTTGCAGTCCATAGGATAGAGACCGTCAAGCCTGGAGATCGAACAATCTCGCTTGATTATATGTGTTGAGTTACTTGGGGTTCAAAAATTGGACCGCTGTTTTACTTAATTCCTATACAAGTACTAGTACTAGAATCTACATCATGTTTCTCTGTTGAAGATACGTCTTTAAAGAAATCATATTCTTTTCTAGATATGTTTGAAACAAGGATCTGGAAATTTTAACTAGGTGGGATTACAGTTGACTTGTAAATGAACATCTTACTTCTAATGGAAATATTTAGAATTTTAGCGGTATGGATAGGCACCTTGGTGTAACATTCAATTCAGACGCAAAATAGTCAGATCGTCTAGGGAAAATCTCTAAATCTGCTATAAAGAAATTGAAAATCCAAGTATATATGTTTGGGTTGAATGCTTTGTTACCACTTTTTGTTTGAATATGCATACGAGGTTTGAGATGGTTGCACTTTGGTCGATTCTGATAAGTTAGAGAGGGGTCAGTTTGAAGCAGCTAGAATGATGATAGGTTTACAATCATGTACTAGAAAGGAATCATTATATTAAGAAACTGCTCTTGAATTACTTCAGGTAGAGAAAAATGGAGACGAAAGCATCAGTTTATCTGCAAACAGGATAAGTATCATACTGCCTAACAAATCTACTTCCATCTAAAGTAGGAACTAACAAACATGGTCTTAGATATAATCATTACTAACTAATTCCAAATATCAGATTTTATTACATTTTTACCAGTGAAATATCACAAATTATTCATTCTATAAAAGTGATATTTTGCTGATTTGACCAATCAAATTAATGATTAGAAAATACCAAAATAATTGACCAATCAGAAAGCCCGACATATATGTCAGCACCTGGACAGGGGAAACTACTTTTTTTGTTTACAAATTATGGCTGTAGGCCTAGTAAGCATACGGGGTAGGTTTTTCGTTGATAAAAAATGTAATAAACAGAATATCTAACAGTGTCTTCAGTAATACCAAATATATTTCACACGTGTGGCTAATATTTTGATATTTTTCACTCGTGCTGCGCACTCGTGAAAAATATCAAAATATTAGCCCCACTCGTGAAATATATTTGGTATTACTGAAGACACTGTTAGATATCCTCTATTTCTACTACCAATATACCATATATACTACCTACTTTTTACTGACGTGGTGACAGTAAACTAAACATTGTTAATACTAGACTAAGACATGAGTACAGTCCTCTCTAACAAGATCGTTACCGTGCAGACTTCAATCCAATTGCATATCTTGCGGCTTTGTGAAAATGCTTATTGCTTCTTATTCGAATATCAGTCTGATTCAAATGCTTGCACCGTAGTTTTGATCATCTCAATATTTCAAATATGCATCAAATATTGAAAAAAAATACTTTTTGAAAATGAAAATCTGGCTTTAGATACTAATTGTGATGTGTTCAAACAAGCGCAAACTTTTATTAGATTCAGCGGAAATTTTTTGATATGTTTCAATTATGAACTTGACTTGAAGATCTTTTTTGTATGTGTTTGCGTTACTTTAAAATCGCTCCATACCAGTATATATTGAACTGACATTCTTTATCATCATCTGTGGTTTGAATTATTCCTGTTAGGAGATGGCCAACTTAATTTGTAATGACTCTTGCCAAATGTTATTTTCCAATTTGGATCTATGAAATAGGATTTAAGCCAATAATTACATAGAGCTTGGCAGATATTCACTGTCGGTAGTATATATATATCAATCATTCTCTAGTACCGGATTATTAAAAAAAAAACGAAAAACCCAATACATCAAGAATGAATTATGTAACATTGATCTAAGCTTCAGTCGGGCCAAGAAACAAGATTGCACAGGCGTAGTAAATTATATTTACGAGAATCTCAAGTTCTGTTAGGAATTTTCATTTGCTATACTTCAGTTATATTGACATGAATTTTTTTTATATGAACATAAAAGTTGAATTTCATTAGAAATGATGTAATTGTTTAAGAGCACACGGGCACTCTCAAGACAATAACATTTAGAGTGTAGCCGGAACGATTTACTATATTAAGCTTACACAATGTAATTTAGTATGAAACAAGCAATGCTGTAAGTACAACTTTCATAGCAACTTTAGTTTAAGAGTTTTTGCGATTCTTCTTGAAAACACACCTTAAGCCTAAAGGTGTTGACCTCGTTTCGGTAAACCCTATCGACCTGTGACGTCACAGGTTAACGGGATCAGAGCCGCCATATAGGAAATATATATAAACAAACGTGAACACGTGCCTGCAATTATTGCGAATTAGACAACAATCATGTAAGCGCTGAAAAAAACCTTTTAAGTTATACTTGTGAACAAGTTAATAACAAGTGCTACCGAAACCAGAGACATATAATTTTCAATTATAACGGACCATATATAACATGTACATCTTACTTATTTTCTATAACAGGCCGTATATAACATGTACATCTTACTGATTTTCTATTATAACAGGCCGTATATAACATGTACATCTTACTGATTTTCTATAACAGGCCGTATATAACATGTACATCTTACTGATCTATTATAACGGACCGTATATAACATGTACATCTTACTGATTTTCTATTATAACAGGCCGTATATAACATGTACATCTTACTTATTTTCTATAACAGGCCGTATATAACATGTACATCTTACTGATTTTCTATTATAACAGGCCGTATATAACATGTACATCTTACTGATTTTCTATCATAACAGGCCGTATATAACATGTACATCTTACTGATCTATTATAACGGACCGTATATAACATGTACATCTTACTGATTTTCTATTATAACAGGCCGTATATAACATGTACATCTTACTTATTTTCTATAACAGACCGTATATAACATGTACATCTTACTGATTTTCTATTATAACAGGCCGTATATAACATGTACATCTTACTGATTTTCTATCATAACAGGCCGTATGTAACATGTACATCTTACTGATTTTCTATTATAACGGACCGTGTGTTACATGTACATCTTACTGATTTTCTTTTATAACAGGCCGTATATAACATGTACATCTTACTGATTTTCTATCATAACAGGCCGTATATAACATGTACATCTTACTGATTTTCTATCATAACAGGCCGTATATAACATGTACATCTTACTGATTTTCTATTATAACAGGCCGTATATAACATGTACATCTTACTGATTTTCTATCATAACAGGCCGTATATAACATGTACATCTTACTGATTTTCTATCATAACAGGCCGTATATAACATGTACATCTTACTGATTTTCTATCATAACAGGCCGTATATAACATGTACATTTTACTGATTTTCTATTATAGCAGGTCGTATATAACATGTACATCTTACTGATTTTCTATAACAGGCCGTATATAACATGAACATCTTATTGATTTTCTATTATAACAGGTCGTATATAACATGTACATCTTACTGATTTTCTATAACAGGCCGTATATAACATGTACATCTTACTGATTTTCTATTATAACAGACCATATATAACATGTACATCTTACTGATTTTCTATTATAACAGGCCGTATATAACATGTACATCTTACTGATTTTCTATAACAGGCCGTATATAACATGTACATCTTACTGATTTTCTATTATAACAGGCCGTATATAACATGTACATCTAACTTATTTTCTATCATAACAGGCCGTATATAACATGTAAATCTTACTGATTTTCTATCATAACAGGCCGTATATAACATGTACATCTTACTGATTTTCTATAACAGGCCGTATATAACATGTACATCTTACTGATTTTCTATAACAGGCCGTATATAACATGTACATCTTACTGATTTTCTATAACAGGCCGTATATAACATGTACATCCTACTGATTTTCTATCATAACAGGCCGTATATAACATGTACATCTTACTGATTTTCTATAACAGGCCGTATATAACATGTACATCTTACTGATTTTCTATTACAGGCCGTATATAACATGTACATCTTACTGATTTTCTATTATAACAGGCCGTATATAACATGTACATCTTACTGATTTTCTATTATAACAGGCCGTATATAATATGTCATATACATCATATAACCTTTATTATGACGGCATGGTTTGTTGTACCAATATTAATTTCGGTTACATAGCTTCTAGTGATAGAAGTTTAAAATGCAATTCATGCATGATGTAAATAAATGTTTAAGAATCTAAATTCTTACTAGCTAAAACAGCAATGGATAAATTGCAAATCCACTTGAAGAGTTGAAACTTATCCATGAAGGGATGATAACTCCCAGACAAGATTCATAGAGTAAACATAATTGGTATATGAATGAGCCAACTTTGGATAATTATTTTATAGGCAAACTTTTGTGATACGAATTTTTATTATCTGTAGAACAAACGGAACTCACTGAATTCAAATATAAATAATGTGTCTAATTTTAACAAAATATGAATTCCCTATAGTATAAACGCAATTCTTTACAATACTCAAGCTAAATTTACGTACAACCCTATAACACTTTTGATAGGTATGGAAACCAAACGCGTCAACTCACAAGCAATTATCGGTGGGTGGCGAAAAAAACGCCATAAATCAGAGACACCTGTGGTGCTGTGACAGGTGTGACGAGCTTGTGAACCATAATTTCACACGTGGTAACTGTTTAGCGGTATACTTACCAACTCGAAGTTGAGTATACATAATTATCCGAACATGTTTGTATAGATATGACTTGCGACACACAGATAGAAAGTGAAATCAAAAGGATCTCAATCACTTCACGATAATTTATTTAACAAAACACATACACTTTAATCATTGCGAGTTTAATAAGTTTTTAGTATTTATTATAATTAGTCACATTAATGGACTAAGCTGTACGGCTTTTTATTTTGGTTATACACTATAAAACAATCGGAGCTAGAGTTATTGTTTTAACAATAACCTATGAGGTATGTACCTGTATGTAAACTATCAATATAATTATTGTGAAGCACTTTTACATAATTTCACTGACAATTATCGTATATACATCTTTCTCAAGCATTTAAACGTCGGTAAGCCATGATATCATGGCATGTGAAAAAAATCTATATCTGTAGAAGTACGTTGTAGGTTCCAGCACTGGTTTTCATTTTGGAGAGATTTAGTCTATTAAGATCATGATGAATCTATATAATATATTACTTTTTTTTTCTTTTTGAATGAAGTGTCTTTCATGACTAAAAGCGGGCTTTGATGCGGTCAGCGACATTCTTCTTTGGTGGTTATATAGAAAAATCATGATTGAATATTGTCTTCGTTCCGGGTACACTTCAATTAAACAATATATTTCTGATGAAGATGATATGAAATCGTTTGTTTCTTGAGGAACTTAAACACAATATCGTTTTTTTTAATCATTAGTGAGCAGTGTCCTAGATACAAACATGAGTGACAAACCTGCTTTTGTTGACCCTGTTATTCCGAAGTTCTGGGGCCAGCCGGTTTTACGTCACCTTACGAAACTTCAGGAAATGGCCAATGTGACAGGACTTCCTAGTGATGTCCAGGCACAGATACAGTCGTGTATAGACTGCGTCAATGTAAGTACATATTTATTCCATATTTACCAGTAGATTATCAGAAGTTGTCAACTCGATAAAATTTTATATTAACTAACCCTATAATGAATACCAGTGATGAATTAACACTCGGTTTTGTCCAATCTGATTGGGTCTTTTTATTTACAAAATTGAGATTCGTCGATTTTTCGGTTCCCACTCCAAATGGAACGAATTCAGAACAGTGGTTATTGTGATGCATCTTTGTTTCGATTAATCAAATATTCAATTCACATGAGTTTTGTAAAAAAAAAAAAAAAGAAAGAAAAAAAAAAGCCTTACGAGTAAGATTAGCAAGAGAAAGCGCTGATATTGCATTGGGCAGTATGTTCTGACCAATATTCTGTCTATGATTATCAATGTCGTTTTTTCAAAAAAAACATAAAAATACTCACCTGCGTAAATTACTGAAGACTCGTTTAAAACCTAATAATATTGACATCCAAGTATCCTATACAAGGTGTAGAAGGATTTCTTTTTACTTGTAGGCTCGGGAAGAATATTGTGACAACATTACGTTACCCTCAAGTACGGCTATAAATAAACTGATTTCCAAAACTGAGGAACATCCGTGGCTACACGTGTACGAAAACAGAGATATACAGTGGAAGGTTGGGCCTGGAATGTTAACGGGACAACTCGAGGGTAAGATAGCCATGAACGGGAATTACACTGTAATTATTGGAAGGGGTAATGGATCTTAACGGACAACTCGAGGGTAAGATAACCATGTACGGAAATTAATTATTGGAAGGGGTAATGGATTTTAACGGACAACTCGAGGGAAAGATACAATATTATAGAATGGGGACATTTATAATGAAGTTGAGACTGGATTGTTTACGAGAAAGATTGCAAGAAAGATATTGAAGGCTATAAAATAAAAACATGAACAATTATAGATAAATGTTTCAATAACGTTTTTTTTTTTTGTCTCGTTAATTAAAGGCTCATTCTTGAAAACGCTTGTCAGCATGTCTAATGCTAGGAGAATTTTGGAGGTTGGTCTTTTCACTGGAAATAGCGCCCTTGCTATGGCGGAAGCACTTCCTGCCGACGGAAAAGTGGTCGGATTGGAGATTTCTGAATATATCGGCGACTTCGCACGGCAGCTCATAGATCAGTCACCTCACGGAAAGAAGGTTGAAATCAGGATAGGTAAGAAAGTAGCAAAACATCATATGCGGTACATGTATATTAAATCTTCGACGGGTCCCTTTTGATATTAAATCAATAAATCCAGGCGCAGAAAGTTTCATTTATAACAAACATCTGAAGAGAAAAACATAAATTTTGTGTCAAGATTTACTAATGAAAATGAACCGAATTTATGACTCTTTTAATAAATGATTACATGTGTTTTCCAACCACTGAATAAATCATCATTATATCCGTGTCATAAAGTCAACATTGCTTAAAAAATTAAAACTGTTAGTTTGCACGGAAACTCTTGAATAAGTACGAGGATTCTTAAACCAGATGTTCCAGAAGGTTAAACGTCTTCTGCTTCATCCACGACACCCGCCCTGTAAACATAATCCAAAGCCGGGCAGAGGCACTTCCTTAACATGATGACATTTGCGTATCTACTCCAGGACATGATACGATATAAATGCTTATGTTACATATAATAATAAACTCAAAATATAACACGAAAGCCGTTATGTGATAACAATTGCGAAACGATTTATACGTACCCAAACTTCTCATATTAGCCCTGACGGAGAAGTACTGTGGAAAGACACCGGAAAAAACCGAAGTGGTTGGGCATGTTATCTTATACTTTTCTACCTCCTATTGGGGCTGAGATACAAGGCCGGTGGTACTTATATGTCCTCGACCATCGAGAATACATAAAATCAACATATAGATATGAAGTTGTCGAGTGTGGACATAAAGGATATTGTAGTATTTGTCTAGGATTAAATGTCAATGTAAAAAAGTTATTTTGGTTGTAGGACCGGCTAAGGAAAATATGGAACAACTTGCCAAAGAAGGTGAACAATATGACGTGATATTTATTGATGCTAATAAGGAAGGCTACATCGACTACTACAAGGTAGATATATAAAAAAAAACAGTAGACAGGGAAAATATCATAGGTATCTAAAACAAGAAAACAAGGAATATGTCATACTTACATAAGACCAGAAAACAAGGGCTGTCATATGTATATAAAACCAGGAGACAGGGAATATATCATGGGTATCTAAAACAAGAAAACAAGGAATATGTCATACATTTATAAAACCAGAAAACAAGGAATATGTCATACTTACATAAAACCAGAAAACAAGGACTGTTTTATGTATATAAAACCAATAGAAAGGGAATATATCAAAAGATAAGTATCTAAAAGAAGAAAACAAGGAATATGTCATACGTACATCAAACAAGAAAACAAGGAATATGTCATACGTACATAAAGCCAGAAAAGAAGGAATATGTCTTACAATAATGTACATACATAAAACCAGAAAACAAGGACTGTCATTTGTATCTAAAACCAGTAGACAAGGAATATATCATAAGTATCTAAAACAAGACAACAAGGAATATGTAATACATATTTAAAACCCAAAAAGAAGGAATGTTATATGTATCTAAAACCAGTAGACAAGGAATCTGCAGTAGAAAATAACAAAATTGAATTTTCGAGAGAAAAAGATATATCGTAATTATTCAAAGTCAGACATTTCCAATGTAAAACCTCAAATAGACAATTCCAACACGTTAACATTCTTATTCTAATTAAAACTCTATTTGTTGATATCTGTCAAGTGGGTCAATAATGGTATCTGACAAGTTTTCCTTTAATGCCGATATCTACAATGGTTTTCAGTGCCGTTATATGCTAACTTGTCTTTATTAATATCTGCTAATTTATTTTTTGTCGATATATGTTCAGCCCCTCATCATTACACGTGGACTTGGATTTGAGACCTTGTCTCAATATATTGACACTATTTTAAGAACTCAATTACGCAATCATTATAGCCGTATCACCTTCCGCAACATTGTTACAGATAATCATGGACAACAATATGTTGGCCCCTCGTGGTACTATTCTGATAGACAACGCTTTACATGGAGGCATGGCCTACCTATCAGAAGATCTTGCCCTCCTGCCAGGGGATGGAGAAGGGCAAACATGGTCATCACAAACTTCAACAAGTTTGTGTACAATGATGACAGAGTTAGTCAGGTAAATGTGGTGCCTCTTACCAACAAAATCAGACATATCAATAACAATACTGGAATACATTCATTAAGTATTCTTTCAGATAATTATTATTAAGTTATTAATTGCATTTTGCACCATCTTTGTTCCAAAATGTTAAAAGGCCAAAAACCAATACTTTACAGTTCCCGCTAGGCGCTACATCCATAAACAAATGCTATGAGACCATAATTCAGTAAGATTTTTATTCCCGCGAAACCTAACTTTTGAAGATAATTGCTAAGCGTCTTGTAGTTCACTGCTTCCGATAGATACTACTTTTTACAGGCGCGAATAATCCAGTCGTTTTATAGGTAATTTTCCCCACTAGACAGTACTGTTGTAAACAAAATAAATAGCCAGCTTCTTATTAAGATTATTCCGATAGTCACTGATTTCGTTATTGTAAGAGCCGTGGAGTTCAGTTGAATATTTCTCTTAGGCACTGCTTTCGAAGAATCCTTTTCTTCAGTAAGTCGGTATTTTCGCTTGATACTCTCCGCCTAGTTGATGCTTTGATTAGTTCACCCCCTACCGCATTCGTTTGTCTGCTCCAACATGAAGATAATGAATCATTTCCAATGTTATTAATTTTCTTATGTGATACAAATGCATGTCTTGATGTTGGATAGGTGATGATTCCAATCCGGGACGGTGTCATGGCGATAAGACGGAATGAAGATTTCGAAGGAAACATATAGGGCATACGATGTATAGAACTGTTTCAACGGTGATTTATTTACTGACAATTTAATTGGCCATCTGTAATTACGTCACTCACCGAAATTAGTGGGTCTTACATCACTCAACGTTGTTTATTGACCTTACGTCACTCAGCGTAAACACTGGGTCACTAAGCGCCATTGTTTCTTCTTACGCCACTCAGCGTAATAAGTGGGTCTTATTTCACTGAGTTTAATAAGTGCGCCTAACGTTACTCAGTGTAGGTAAAAATCACGTATCGTTAATAGCAGGTCTTACGTTTGTCCGGCGTAATAAGTATGTTATCAGTCATTCAGCAATATAAGTGAATCGTACAGTCACCACTGAGCTTAATTACTTAATCGTACGCCACTCATCGAAATAAGAAATCATACGTCACTCAGCGTAATTAGTGGGTCGTACGGCACTCAGCGTAATTAGTGGGTCGTGCGTCATTCGGTGTAATTAGTGGGTCGTGCGTCACTCAGCGTAATTAGTGGGTCGTGCGTCACTCAGCGTAATTAGTGGGTCGTGCGCCACTCAGCGTAATTAGTGGGTCGTGCATCATTCAGCGTAATTAGTAGGTCGTGCGTCACTCAGCGTAATTAGTGAGTCGTACGTCACTCAGCGTAATTAGTGGGTCGTGCGTCATTCGGCGTAATTAGTGGGTCGTGCGTCACTCAGCTTACTTAGTGGGTCGTACGTCACTCAGCGTAATTAGTGGGTCGTACGTCATTCGGCGTAATTAGTGGGTTGTACGTCACTCAGCGTAATTAGTGGGTCTTGGGTCATTCGGCGTAATTAGTGGGTCGTGCGTCACTCAGCGTAATTAGTGGGTCGTGCGTCACTCAGCGTAATTAGTGGGTCGTGCGCCACTCAGCGTAATTAGTGGGTCGTGCATCATTCAGCGTAATTAGTAGGTCGTGCGTCACTCAGCGTAATTAGTGAGTCGTACGTCACTCAGCGTAATTGGTGGGTCGTGCGTCATTCGGCGTAATTAGTGGGTCGTGCGTCACTCAGCTTACTTAGTGGGTCGTACGTCACTCAGCGTAATTAGTGGGTCGTACGTCATTCGGCGTAATTAGTGAGTCGTACTTCATTCGGAGTAATTAGTGGGTCGTGCGTCATTCGGCGTAATTAGTTGGTCGTGCGTCACTCAGCGTAATTAGTGAGTCGTGCATCATTCGGCGTAATTAGTGGGTCGTGTGTCACTCAGCGTACTTAGTGGGTCGTTCGTCACTCAGCGTAATTAGTGGGTCGTACGTCACTCAGCGTAATTAGTGGGTCGTACGTCATTCGGCGTAATTAGTGGGTTGTACGTCACTGGGCGTAATTAGTGGGTCGTGCGTCATTCGGCGTAATTAGTGGGTCGTACGTCACTCAGCGTAATTAGTGGGTCGTACGTCACTCAGCGTAATTAGTGAGTCGTACTTCATTCGGCGTTATTAGTGAGTCGTGCGTCACTCAGCGTAATTAGTGAGTCGTGCATCATTCGGCGTAATTAGTGGATTGTGTGTCACTCAGCGTACTTAGTGGGTCGTACGTCACTCAGCGTAATTAGTGGGTCGTACGTCACTCAGCATAATTAGTGGGTCGTGCGTCATTCGGCGTAATTAGTCGGTCGTACGTCAATCAGCGTAATTAGTGGGTCGTGCGTCATTCGGCGTACTTAGTGGGTCGTACGTCACTCAGCGTAATTAGTGAGTCGTACTTCATTCGGCGTAATTAGTGGGTTATACGTCACTTAGCGTAATTAGTAGGTCGTGCGTCATTCAGCGTAATTAGTGGGTCGTACGTCACTCAGCGTAATTAGCGGGTCGTGCGTCATTCGGCGTAATTAGTGGGTCGTGCGTCACTCAGCGTAATTAGTGGGTCGTGCGCCACTCAGCGTTATTAGTGGGTCGTGCATCATTCAGCGTAATTAGTGGTCGTGCATCATTCAGCGTAATTAGTGGGTCGTGCGTCACTCAGCGTAATTAGTGAGTCGTACGTCACTCAGCGTAATTTGTGGGTCGTGCGTCATTCGGCGTAATTAGTGGGTCGTGCATCACTCAGCTTACTTAGTGGGTCGTACGTCACTCAGCGTAATTAGTGGGTCGTACGTCATTCGGCGTAATTAGTGAGTCGTACTTCATTCGGAGTAATTAGTGGGTCGTGCGTCATTCGGCGTAATTAGTTGGTCGTGCGTCACTCAGCGTAATTAGTGAGTCGTGCATCATTCGGCGTAATTAGTGGGTTGTGTGTCATTCAGCGTACTTAGTGGGTCGTACGTCACTCAGCGTAATTAGTGGGTCGTGCGTCATTCGGCGTAATTAGTGAGTCGTACTTCATTCGGCGTAATTAGTGAGTCGTGCGTCATTCGGCGTAATTAGTGGGTCGTACGTCACTCAGCGTAATTAGTGGGTCGTACGTCACTCAGCGTAATTAGTGGGTCGTGCGTCACTCAGCGTAATTAGTGAGTCGTACGTCATTCGGCGTAATTAGGGGGAGTCGTACTTCATTCGGGTAAATTAGTGGGTCGTGCGTCATTCGGCGTAATTAGTGGTCGTGCGTCACTCAGCGTAATTAGTGAGTCGTGCTCAGTCGGCGTAATTAGTGGTCGTGGTCATTCGCGTACTTAGTGGGTCGTGGTCACTCAGCGTAATTAGTGGGTCGTGCGTCACTCAGCGTAATTAGTGAGTCGTGCTCATTCGGCGTAATTAGTGGTCGTACGTCATCAGCGTAATTAGTGGGTCGTGCGTAAATCGGCGAATTAGTGGGTCGTACGTCACTCAGCGTAATTAGTGAGTCGTACGTTCATTCGGCGTAATTAGTGAGTCGTTCGTCATTCGGCGTAATAGTGAGTCGTGCGTCATTGGCTCGTGCGTAATTAGTGGGTCGTACGTCACTCAGCGTAATTAGTGGGTCGTGCGTCATTCGGCGTAATTAGTGGAGTGACGTCATCAGTAATTAGTGGGTCGTGGTATTCGGCCGTAATTAGTGGGTCGTAGTCATATCAGCGTAATAGGTGAGGCGTCACTAGCGTAATTAGGAGTGACGCATCTCGGCGTAATTGTGGGTCGTACGTCATTGGCTAATAGTGGGTCGTGCGTCATTCGGCGTAATAAGTGGGTCGTACGTCACTCAGGGTAATTATAGGTCGAAATAGCGGCGTAATTAGGAGTCGGCATTCCGGAATAGGGGTGGTGGATGGCGTAATTAGTGGGGGTCGTCGTCACTCAGCTAATTAGTGGGGTCTGCTCATTCAGGCGTAAATAGGTGGTCGGGACGTCAATCAGCGTAATTAGTGGGTCGTGCGTCATTCGGCGTAATTAGTGGGTCGTACGTCACTCAGCGTAATTAGTGAGTCGTACTTCATTCGGCGTAATTAGTGGGTTATACGTCACTTAGCGTAATTAGTAGGTCGTGCGTCATTCGGCGTAATAAGTGGGTCGTACGTCACTCAGCGTAATTAGCAGGTCGTGCGTCATTCGGCGTAATTAGTGGTTCATGCGTCACTCAGCGTAATTAGTGGGTCGTGCGCCACTCAGCGTTATTAGTGGGTCGTGCATCATTCAGCGTAATTAGTGGGTCGTGCATCATTCAGCGTAATTAGTGGGTCGTGCGTCACTGAGCGTAATTAGTGAGTCGTACGTCACTCAGCGTAATTGGTGGGTCGTGCGTCATTCGGCGTAATTAGTGGGTCGTGCGTCACTCAGCTTACTTAGTGGGTCGTACGTCACTCAGCGTAATTATTGGGTCGTACGTCATTCGGCGTAATTAGTGAGTCGTACTTCATTCGGAGTAATTAGTGGGTCGTGCGTCATTCGGCGTAATTAGTTGGTCGTGCGTCACTCAGCGTAATTAGTGAGTCGTGCATCATTCGGCGTAATTAGTGGGTCGTGTGTCACTCAGCGTACTTAGTGGGTCGTACGTCACTCAGCGTAATTAGTGGGTCGTACGTCACTCAGCCTAATTAGTGGGTCGTACGTCATTCGGCGTAATTAGTGGGTTGTACGTCACTGGGCGTAATTAGTGGGTCGTGCGTCATTCGGCGTAATTAGTGGGTCGTACGTCACTCAGCGTAATTAGTGGGTCGTACGTCACTCAGCGTAATTAGTGAGTCGTACTTCATTCGGCGTTATTAGTGAGTCGTGCGTCAATCAGCGTAATTAGTGAGTCGTGCATCATTCGGCGTAATTAGTGGATTGTGTGTCACTCAGCGTACTTAGTGGGTCGTACGTCACTCAGCGTAATTAGTGGGTCGTACGTCACTCAGCATAATTAGTGGGTCGTGCGTCATTCGGCGTAATTAGTCGGTCGTACGTCAATCAGCGTAATTAGTGGGTCGTGCGTCATTCGGCGTAATTAGTGGGTCATACGTCACTCAGCGTAATTAGTGAGTCGTACGTCACTCAGCGTAATTGGTGGGTCGTGCGTCATTCGGCGTAATTAGTGGGTCGTGCATCACTCAGCTTACTTAGTGGGTCGTACGTCACTCAGCGTAATTAGTGGGTCGTACGTCATTCGGCGTAATTAGTGAGTCGTACTTCATTCGGAGTAATTAGTGGGTCGTGCGTCATTCGGCGTAATTAGTTGGTCGTGCGTCACTCAGCGTAATTAGTGAGTCGTGCATCATTCGGCGTAATTAGTGGATTGTGTGTCACTCAGCGTACTTAGTGGGTCGTACGTCACTCAGCGTAATTAGTGGGTCGTGCGTCATTCGGCGTAATTAGTGAGTCGTACTTCATTCGGCGTAATTAGTGAGTCGTGCGTCATTCGGCGTAATTAGTGGGTCGTGCGTCACTCAGCGTACTTAGTGGGTCGTACGTCACTCAGCGTAATTAGTGGGTCGTACGTCATTCGGCGTAATTAGTGAGTCGTGCGTCATTCGGCGTAATTAGTGGGTCGTACGTCACTCAGCGTAATTAGTGGGTCGTGTGTCATTCGGCGTAATTAGTGGGTCGTGCGTCACTCAGCATAATTAGTGGGTCGTGTGTCATTCGGCGTAATTAGTGGGTCGTACGTCACTCAGCGTAATTAGTGAGTCGTGCGTCACTCAGCGTAATTAGTGAGTCGTGCATCATTCGGCGTAATTAGTGAGTCGTACTTGATTCGGCGTAATTAGTGGGTCGTGCGTCATTCGGCGTAATTAGTGGGTCGTACGTCACTCAGCGTAATTAGTTAGTCGTACTTTAGTCGGCGTAATTAGTGAGTCGTGCGTCATTCCGCGTAATTAGTGGGTCGTACGTCACTCAGCGTAATTAGTGGGTCGTGTGTCATTCGGCGTAATTAGTGGGTCGTGCGTCATTCCGCGTAATTAGTGGGTTGTACGTCACTCAGCGTAATTAGTGGGTCGTGCGTCATTGGGCGTAATTAGTGGGTCGTACGTCACTCAGCGTAATTAGTGGGTCGTACGTCACTCAGCGTTATTAGTGAGTCGTTCTTCATTCGGCGTAATTAGTGAGTCGTCCGTCATTCGGCGTAATTAGTGGGTCGTGTGTCATTTGGCGTAATTAGTGGGTCGTACGTCACTCAGCGTAATTAGTGGGTCGTGCGTCACTCAGCATAATTAGTGGGTCGTGTGTCATTCGGCGTAATTAGTGGGTCGTACGTCACTCAGCGTAATTAGTGAGTCGTGCGTCACTCAGCGTAATTAGTGAGTCGTGCATCATTCGGCGTAATTAGTGGGTCGTGCGTCATTCGGCGTAATTATTGGGTCGTGCGTCATTCGGCGTAATTATTGGGTCGTACGTCACTCAGCGTAATTAGTTAGTCGTACTTTATTCGGCGTAATTAGCGAGTCGTGCGTCATTCCGCGTAATTAGTGGGTCGTACGTCACTCAGCGTAATTAGTGAGTCGTACTTCATTCGGCGTAATTAGTGGGTCGTACGTCACTCAGCGTAATTAGTGGGTCGTGTGTCGTTCGGCGTAATTAGTGGGTCGTACGTCACTCAGCCTAATTAGTGGGTCGTGCCTCATTCGGCGTAATTAGTGGGTCGTGCGTCATTAATTTTTCAATATTAATTTGTGTTTATCATTTCAAATTAGCCTACCACTTGAGTTTAACGCTTCCTTTCCTTCTTTTCTACGGTTTATAATCCGGACAAAGTCCCCACTATTTTTGGTATGCTTCCGTGTAATGATTATGTATTTAAGTCTTGTGTTGATATAAATGTTCAGCATTTATTCAATCTGCTTCATATAGAATTAACAAATAAATGATGAAATGAATTTGGTACAATTTCAGGGGAAAACAAATAAAGATGTATCCTCTGTTTAAATTCTTTTGTTTATTTGTTTACTGACGAGTTTACATCATATAGCGACTGGTTCGCCTATTAAAACCGAGAGATATTATTCAATTTAACTTTTGTGATTTTTTCCTAGCCTGGTTGGGTTTAGGTTTTGGTCTTTCTACTGGTTTATCAAAAGATAAGTCTCAGCATGTTTTTATATTCAGAGAATGGACAGCAAAGTTGTCTAGAAAAATTTTCAATACCATTATCTATCCTTTGATAAAATCAACAAAAATATGAATGATTCTGAAATACCCCCAACGTTGCAATTGTTTAATCTGTTAATTCAATTTAACTAAAGTATTGAAGTGTACCCTTCGGGTTTTAAAAGATGGACCCATTTAACAGGTTGGGTATACATCTTTAACTAGACAGTTTCAGTTTTCGTGGGAAAAGACGATTAGTTTTTCCTGTTAGATATTCTTCTTGTCATCAAGATATTGAAAGGTCTTCTTATAAATTTGAGTGTCAACGACGTAGGGATGACAGTGAAAGTTAAAATCATGAAAAAATCTCCCCTATCGGGTTTGAACAGAAACAATACTTCTCTGGTCTAAGCATAGGAATCCCCGAGAATACGGCAACACACTTTTGCTCAAATAGTGCAGGACCCTGTCGAGTCTTCTTTGTGACGCTACAAAACGTCACCTATACGGCGCCATTTTAAAAGGACTGATCAACGCATTATTAGCGATTTTTCCTGTTACCTGATGATCTGTTTACAAAAGCTGACGTCAAGTATCTAGTCAAAACCTAGACTGAATATTGCGGAAATGCACATGTGCATATTTAACATTTCCATGAGGTATGCTAACAACAAATGGCTGAAACGAGCAGTTTCTAGTACATTCGACAACGTTCCTACTAAATCTTTGTCAGCACATGCTTTGCTTGATAACCATAGTTAATTCGAGACAGAAATCGTGGATTGTGAATATATCAATTGATCAAAAACGTTAAAGATATTAGACAAAAATGTTAGAAAAAAAAGGAATTTCGTTTGTCAGCTGTTAGCGCTTAAATGGCACCATCTGCTGAATGCTCGCCAGGGGAGTTGTGAGAGACGTTGACAGGTCGCTAAAGGTCAAATGGCCATCGATATTAACTTTGAGACGGCTATATTGCTGTGAAATAGCGGTATATAAAATCCGAAGTAATTAGTATCGTTGTTTGTCCTGCAATAAACAAATATTTTCCCTCAGTTAGTTTTCAAATGTTACTAGGGACAGTTCTCTTGTACCTTCAGTCGTACCGCAGAGGGACCAAAACGCTGATATATTCTATATCACTCAGTTATATTTAAACATATTAACAACAACAATCGACTCCATTGAACGTTTATTTAATATCTGGATATCACAAAATATTGCTTCATATAACATAAATATAATACATCAGTAAAATATGTACCGTTAGTATTTCATAAGTTGAGTTCTTTCTACCTCATATCAGATTTTTCAAAAGCATACATGATCGAGAATGTTTCACTTAATTTGGAATACACATTTTATACACATGTCATTAATAACAACCGTCCATATATACATGTTCATCAACAGCAGCAAAAGTATTGTCAGTCAATCCATGAGATGCTGACATCATCAAGAAGTACAAACTGTACACCTGATTGACAATTATCGCTACATTTCACTTGCTTTTCTTTAGTGTCCGCCAGGCCCTCCTGACTTGTCCTTTTGTGGATCCTAGAAACAGGTTTCTCTCCGTTTTTTGTGATTCCGATTAGAGTTCCCTCGTCTGTGTAATTGTGGCCCAGGGAACATCTAGCACTGACACTTTCATTTTTGCTTTGCAAAGAAAATATCTTTGTCTCTGTGTGAATTCTCTTCGTACGACAATCTCCATTCATTACTTCTTCTGTAACATCCAAAGATTGGTTGTGTCTTTCTTTGAAATGATAACAACGGATTTGTTCGCACGTACTACACTCATCATTAGTGTTTGTATGCGATCTGAAGTTTGAGTTCTTTTTTTCTTGTGTCCTTCTTTCTAACCAGGTATCCGAAAAAGAAGGCAGTCTCATTTCGGTTATTGATCGTCCCTGCTTGTCTTTTACATTAGGGTTAGCGCCATGTTGGAGTAAATATTGCACAATCTTGTACCTGGAAGACGATGCATCTGATGTTGATGATATGTTTAATTCTAGACAAGCCTTCATAAGAGGCGTTTGTCCATCCTTGTCAGTGATGTTGATATCAGCTCCTCCGTCCACCAATATCTTCACCGATTTATAATTTCCCTTCATAATACTCCGGAATAGAAGTTTGGTGGTGGCACAGTCATTCATATTTCTGATTGTCCGACAGGTTCCAGTATCGGCGAAGTGATATGGCATGAGACTACTGAGAATATGTAGTGGAGCTCGCTATTTAAAGGTAAATTTTCCGATGACGTGTTTTAACCAAAGTTGTTCACAGTTTTGTAGTTACGCATATAGAATCCTTTTTTAACGTGCCATTACCGTAACTATTGTCGTAGCTGGGATAATAAAGGACAATTGACACATATACTTAATTAAAACATGAAATCATTAGCGAGGAAATGGTTGCTGTGTTCATTTTAATTGATATTGAAGGAATGTATATTTCTATATATCTGATGAAGATATTATCAAATCATTGTTCAGGAAACAATAAGATATATATCAAATTTATTGTACATGTTATACCAATTTTCCGTGAGAGTTTATTTCTAAAAAAAAAAGTTGATATGATAAACGTGATTTTTGAGAAACAAAATGATGCAACCACTTGAATATGTAGGCCTTGAATAATTATTGTTGATGTATTTACTAATCAGTGATATGGTCTGATTTTGATGGAGTCTGGCATGAAGGTGTAGTGTAATGAAATATGCTTTATAAGAAGATCCAGTTGGTGTTGCTGTGCGTGTTGGTGGGTGAGTGAGTGAGTGAGTGAGTGAGTGAGTGGTCGGAGATGTACCATGGACCCTTTATTTTCCGATCGGTTAACCAAGATAGCCACTATCTTATGTCAATTGATTTCTTGAAATTTAAATATTGTCCGATTTTGATGACATTTGGTATGTAAATAAGACACTTTTACATTTCAACAAATTGGTCAACATTTGCTATCATCTGGTTGGTTAATATTTGATTATTTTCCATTTTGAAAAAAATTGGTATGCAGTGGTATTAGGGGACTACCGCCATTTTCTGGCCTCTGATTGGTTGAAATTTAAGCATTGTCTACTTTGATATAGATCAGATAAAATTGGTATGTAGGGGTATTAGAGACTATGTGGATAATTGCGTTTGAGGGACTTCTGTAATGGTTTCTAATAACAATTTGTGCTTCGCAAATGACACATTGGACTTTTATAAGAATTGGTATGTGCATTGACAAAGCAAATTCATTACGTGTTCCTACTCGACAGATTTTCCGTCATCTCATGGCGTCTAAATAGCGTTTAATAAATCTGAATTATGCCCGAATTTGTTAGAATGTGGCATGAAGGTATATTATGGGACTGCATCAATTTGGTTTTCTGTAACAACAAATTGGTCGCAATTTCTGGCATCTTATTGGTCTAAATCCAATTATTGACTGATTTTATTCAAATTAAGCATATACTAATTAGATCACAAGGCAAACGACACATTTATCTGTTTCATCATCTACGACCTCAATGGCAGTTTAGTAAACTTATGTAATGGCTCCTGTGACAATTTTAAGCGTTTCAATCTATCCCTTTGCGTATAATAAAGCTGTCATGATGTTGATATATGCTAGCTCGAAGCATGTTTTCTTAACGATTCCTTCCTTCACTTAACTCAAAGTGACGTTGTTTCCAAGCGAGTAGGGTTATATGACACTGTTTATATGTTTGTATTCAGTATCGTCCTACTATATATACTTTATTTAGTCATATATTAAGTACAGTGTCTAAATTAGGAAACATAATTGACATATACAACAACTTAACTTTAGAATTAATTCTTATTCACGTAACAGGTCTAGCACTAGCAACAACGAATGTAAAAATATGACCTACGTTATCTCACTAATCATCAAATCAGATATGAATGACTTGCAATAGATACATCGTACAATAATTACAACAATAATTATCTAGCATGATTTCTAGACGTATGTGGCTCGTTATAGTTTAGGTCAATATCTAACTAATCATGTTATCATTGAGTCCTCAAGGCCTCTTGGTTTTTAGAAACTACACTAATGGCAGCGTATGTATACACTGCTCTTCACAAGACGCATCAAATGGCACTAATATCATTGAAATATAACTAATTAGAGTCACCAAATAAACACAAATAAAAGAAAAAAAATTAATAAACCAATGTTGTTGGCTACGTTTCAGCATCACCCAATCCTAAGGTCGTATTTGGTTTTGTTGTCCAACAATTGTCATCCACATTGTAGTTTCCTTGGTGGTATGCAGTATATTGATGCACTAAACCATGTATGTTGATAGAATCAGTCGGATTGGGGTTTTTTAAACAAGAAAGTCTTGCGGACTAATTTGAGGGTTGGATTTTATTGGAAGAGCCTTATTCAGAGCAGATGTCCAGACATATTTCTTCGAATTTCACATTCCTGAATTCCTCTTGAACAAACATTCCCTAATTATAACTGAAATCTTTTACTAACGTGGTAGGCATACAATTAAGAGATTAAATTTAACATTATGGATGTGTTGTTAAAGAGAGATGAAATGAAAGCTTGCATTTAAGAACAGAATTTTATCAAATAATATAAATACATGATTAAATCGTATTGAAACTATTAACTAGACTCATGTTAACTATAAACTGGCAGTGTTTTGCATATATCACGATTCCAAACTTTATTTAACACTAAACTACATGGCTTGCCATCAGGTGTGGTTATTTAACTCTTTGTAAGAGCCATCACAAATTCATTCGCGCAGCGCTGGTTTTACTTAATTGATATTTGAATGTCATCAACCTTGTTTGACATTTCTTTTAAGGTACTTTACCCAGTGTAGTTTACAGTAATAGTGTATCACGTGTTAATTCGAAAGAAGAACAAAGAACTGACGTATAAAACTCAATTTCAGAATTACTTAAAGCAACAAGTCCACAATGAATGTCTTCTTCGTTCAAATTATACAATAGATATACGTTTATATTACGTCTTCATTAGGAAGAGATGACACAACACTTTGATATCAGAATTAAAGAAAACAACAAGTCGACCTGACACTTTGAGTAACTAATAATACTTACCATCAGGTGGTGTATTTTGACTCTTCGTAGGAACCATCACGTATTTATTATGATATAATGCTGTTTACTGAATTCATATTTGCAGGTGATAAACGCTTGTGTTTTATTTCCTTTGAAATACGTTACCCCCAGATTTTCACAGTTATAGTTTATGTCACGTCTTCGTTAGGAAGAGCTGACGAACACAACAATTTAATATCAGAATAAAAGAAAACAACCTCGACCTGACACTTTGTGTAACTTATACAACCATGAGACCTACATAATCATATCATTCTGATATAAACAAATAGAAGACTGTCATCAACACATTTTTCAATATCAACATTGGCTGACTTCTTCGTTCAAATTTAAACGGTATTTACTCTAAAAAGCCTTCATCAGCGGTGTTTGTCCATTCTTATCAGTGATGCTGATATCGGCTCCCCCGTCCACCGATATCTTCACCTATTTATAATTTCCCCTCATAATACTCCGGACTAGAAGTTTGGAGGTGACACGATATTGTTTACAGTTTTGTATTCACGCATATACAAGCCTTTTTACGTGTCATTACCGTAACTTTTGTTGTCGCTTGGATAATTAAGGACAATTGCCTTGATACGGATACTAGATATAGATATAAAATCATTAACGAAGCAATGTTTGTCGTGTTCATTTTATTCATACTGAAGAAGTTTATATTTCTATATACAATGTATCTGATGAAGATATGCATTTAATCATTGATCAGGAAACGATTAGATATGATAATTTGTTTTATTTTCATTATCCTTAAACACCTACGTATCAGGTTTGAGCAAAGTTGGTCAATATCTGGATTCGACTAATTATAAGATGTTTAATTGTACGGCTTTTGCCACTAATCTACGTACTAGTTGCATGATTGTTGTTCCTTGCTTGACTGTTTATTGAGAATATCTACGACACCTGGATTGTCAGTATGGAATAAGATACATGAATTAGTTATGTCAATGTTCAGCCCAAACTTCTACAGCCAGGACTAAAGGAAATAATTATTTCATAGTAATATGGAATTGTAGAAATTCCTGAGATCACCTATCAAATAACCAAGAGTTACCCAAAAGTGCCCAAAACCCCTTGTTGCTAGCATCTATGTAAAAATGTAACTGATCAGCGTCTGCTCACTTTTTTGAAAGAAATAGAGATTTGCCATCTAATGATTGGATGAAAATTCCCAACGCCTGCAAGCAGCCCTTGCTTCTTTATTCAGACGAATGTGATGGTGCCCTTTAAGGGACCACGGAAGCAACTGATTTCCCATAGACGATAGAGTTAACGTTTACCACTGTCCTGCTTAAATGGAGTTTTAAATTCTGGTCCAATAACCATAATATTGAAGAATGACATCTCACACACCTGAAAATTAAATGTTTAAAAAACTTTTTTTTTTATATAGGGGCCACCATCTTGTATTGAATTCAGCATCAAACATTAACCTAAATTTACAACAAATCACACACTTATATTGCCCAGCCGACACACAATACTTTGGAAATTTATCTCACCTGGATATCCAATCAGTAGGCCCCGACACATTCACTTTTCCATTAATCTTCTGCCCAAACGGGCAATACCGACAATCTATTTTTGATTTGGGTCTGTGGTACCTTAATGACGCCCATAGTCAGATAGATAAGTCTAC
Organism: Pecten maximus; assembly: GCF_902652985.1. Lineage (NCBI taxonomy): Eukaryota > Metazoa > Mollusca > Bivalvia > Pectinida > Pectinidae > Pecten > Pecten maximus. The sequence goes on along the minus strand of NC_047030.1, from coordinate 22,550,389 downwards.
GCAAAAATGTCCTGCCAGGGACCACTATACTGCATGCAAAGTTTAACAAACCCAACAGAGACTGGACTTCCTTTAACGTGACGTTCTTCCGTTTAGAAAACAACCCCAGACATTCACGTATTTGACACATTTTCTCCATCGTAAGCCTAGCCTACAATTTTTCTGTATCAAGCTCTATGCCCAAACATATGATTGTTGTTACTGGCCAAACTGTTTTACTCTGTTTTAGGGGCATATTTGTACGAGAAAAAACTTGCAGGAAGAAACTCAAATCTTGTTGACATTTAGGAGAATTTGATGGGCCTACAAATAAAAAATCATCCGGTACATGATCCATGCCTGCAACTTTATATTTATTAACCATAATCTAGTGAATTGCAGAGCTAACTGTTTCGAACAATTGACCAGACGAGGCACATCACATAGGGAGAACCTTATCGAAGTAATACTGACCATCAACGGTCATACCCAAAAGTTCGTAATCACCAGGCTGAACTGGAATAAGGCCATATGCTGATTCAGTGTCGGATTTTGCCGGTAGTGCCCCCTTTTTAAAATACTGGATACGTTTTCTAGCATCATCAACTGTTTGATAGGACACGTAAGTATCATATGGAGAAATTCTATCATTGGTGGATGAATCGTCTGGGAATGAAAGATGATGTATCAACCTGAATTCATTTTGCTCTTTCTTTGGCACCAAGCCCAAAGGAGAAACCTGGCAATTTATTTCTGACAATTTCTGTTGGAAGATTGTTGACTGGGATTCTGTGCAGACTTGGGGGAATATGAAATGTTAGTCTGTTGAGGGCATTGTTGGAGTGGACTTTCCACATTTTGAGCATTCTTGTAAGTGCATACGCTCAAGCACGTGCCGGTTTTCGAAAATGCCGAACATTTATTTCGGAGACCCCCTGTTTGCCTTTGATTGCGAAAAGAATTGTTTCGAAAGGAATTTGCATTAGCGGTATTCGGATTACTTTGTTTCAGTGACATGGCACAAACATTCAAATAAAGTTCGGAATTCACCACCTTCCAACGCCATTTCCTAAATGAGGTGTCATAGGACATTGTAGCAGCAAAGCCAGCCTGTTTTGATAGGGTCTGCACAATACTTGCGTATTTCATGAGGTTTGCTGCCTCGAGGGGATGAGTTTGAAAATAAACTGCTACAGAAATGTGGAACGGGAATGCATAAGTCCAATGGTCTATTGCTCGCAGCTGCTGTTGCTTGGGGACAAATGAAAATGTGGAGTCATCTACTTGAAGCTGAAATTGCTCCAAAGTTTGTGTTGCAGACAACAGATTAGCGACTTCTATAAATTCATTACAGACAATTTTGATCTTTATATATATATATATATATACATGCGATAACCAAGAAATTTGAAACCTTTATTATGCCATTCAACATTTGATTCTGAACAGCAAATTCCGTGTATATTTAAATGTGATAGACCTAGATGTGGTACATGTCAAATATTTATAGAATGTTCCAATTTTACGTTCAAAAACGAATTTAAATTTCAAATCAAAGCAATTGTAAAAATGTTATCTATGCTTTGATTTGCAAACATTGCAAGCATAGCACACAATGATGACGCGTCACAAACAGCGCTTGTGATTTTCTGGTTTGTGTTTTTATTATTATTATTATGTACATCCATCACCAGGACATTATTTACTTTTAATTATATGCATGTATATATAATTGATATCTCAAGAATTTGACTCTACGTTGAGATAAATTGAGAGCGTGTCTTTAAGGTATGATTAAAATACATTGAAACCATTAACTACACACATGATAACTATATACCAAAAGTATTTTTCACGTAACACGATTTCTGTCATTTTAACACACCAAACTTACCACCAGGTTGAGTTATCGGACTCTTTGCAGGAACCATCACATATTCATTACGGCATTTTCTTTATCACTTTTCATATTTGAATGTTATCAAAGCTTGTGTATCATTTACTTCAGATACTTTACCCAAAGTGGTTTATAGTTATAGTGTCTGTCACGTCTTTTTAGAAGTAATTCAAAGGAGGCTGCTTTATGTCAAAAAAAATATTATTGAAAATTAGATTTGTCTAGGACAGGATACAATTAAAGATGTAAGTGAATATTTCTTTTTTTAACTCTTTGTATAATACAGTTTACTTTAACTTGTATACGGTTTATGTAATATACGTACTTCTGTAACATACAAACATTGGCCGTGTCTGCTTGAAAATGATCGCAACACATTGGTTCGCAAGTATTACACTCATTATTAGTGTCTGTAACAATATAGAGTTTGAGGTCTTATTCCCCTGTATATTTCCCATTTCGGTTACCGAGCGTCCCTGCTTGTCTTTTATAATGGGGCTGGCGTAATGTCGGAAAACGATGTATCTGTGCGTGATAACTATAGTATATTTAATTCTAGACTGGCATGTGATAGGCATACAATTTAGGGAATCAAACTTAACATTACGGATGTGGTATTAGAGAGTGATAAGTTGGAAGCATACAGTTAAGAACATAATTGTTGCAATAATTATTAACTTCACACATGATAACTATAAACTGAAAGTATTTTACTCATATTAAGATTCCTGTCTTCATATAACACTAAACTACATGGCTTACCTGCAGGTGGGGTAATGACTCTTTGTAGGAACCTTCACTTATTTATCATGATGTGATGTTGTTTACTGAATTCATATTTGCAGGTGATCAACCCCTGTTTTTTAGTTCCTTTGAGATACGTTACCCGGAGAGTTTCACAGTTGTTGTTTCTGTCACGTCTTCATTAAAAAGAGTTTACGAACACAACTATTCGATATTAGAATTAAAGAAAACAACAACAAGACCTCACACTTTGAATATAAAATATATCATTCAAATACAAACAAATAGAAGATTGAGATTTGTCATCAAGCACATTCTTCAATATCAACCTTGGCTGCGTTCTTCGTCCAAAATCAAACAATATTTACTCTGAAATGACTTTTATGATACCAAAGTCTAAACAATTAAGTCGATTAGTAGTAACTAAAAGGAGATTATCTTATGTTTCGTGTGGAAAGCGTATTGTTGAAAAGTGGAGTTGTTTATTCCGTCCATCAGATTATTTTTTTAAACAAGAAAGTCCTACGGCCCAATTTGAGGGCTGAGTTTTTATTTTATCGAATTTTCTATTCTAGAATTGCTCTTCTTGAAAAAACATTCTCTAATTATAACTGTTAAATTAGTAGGCATAAAATTAAGGGAATCAAATTTAACACTATTGATGTGTTGTTAAATAGAGATAAATTGAAAGCTTACATTAAAAGACAGAATTGTATCAAATAATAAAATCAAATGATTACATTGCATTGAAACTATTAGCTACACACATGCTGACTATATACTGACAGTGTTTTACACATATTACAACAATTCCTATCTTCATTTAATACTATACTACATGGCTTGCCATCAGGTGTGGTAATTTGACTCTTTATGGAGCCATCACAAATTCATTAGCGCATTGACGGTTTTACTTAATTGACATTTGAATGTCATCAACGCTTGTGTGACATTTCTTTTAAGGTGCTTTATCCCATGTGGTTTACAGTTAGTGTCACGTTAACTCGTTAACTCGAAAAAAATGAGAATAAAGAAATGACGTTTCCAACTCAATTTCAGAATTGATTAAAGCAACAAGTCAACAATGGATGTCTTCTTCGTTAAAAGTTGAGCAATATTGACTTTAACATAGCACATATATAAACACATATCATAGTTGAAAAATAAATCAATTAGTAGTAACTAAAAGAAGACTGTCTTAAATTTTGTTTGCGAAGCTTTTTGTTGAAAAGTGGGGTTGTTTATGGCAGGATGCAACAAAGTAGAGGAGTGAATTAAAATCAACATCATCGATGTGAGGTGAATTGAGATCATATATCTAAGGTACGATTAAAATATACGTCAAATGTACGTCACTCGTGCGTCATTCGGCGTAACTGAATTGTTAAACGTCACTGGATTCGAACTACAACAAGTAATTGATATGTACTCGCATTTTCTACGAATCAGAAACAAAGATCAGCTCAACTTTATCAGCGTTGAGCGAAGCTCTCAGAAAAAATTAACAGTGATTCACCCATCACGGCCAATCCACGAACTCCGATCTCAACATACACCGCTGCCTCTGTGATAGTCACCTTAAATTAGCCTACCACTTGAGTTTAACGCTTCCTTTCCTTCTTTTCTACGGTTTATAATCCGGACAAAGTCCCCACTGTTTTTGGTATGCTTCCGTGTAATGATTTTGTATTAAAGTCTTGTGTTGATATAATTGTTCAGCATGTATTCAGTCTGCCTCATATAGAATTGACAAATAAATGATGAAACGATTTCGGTACAATTTCAGGGAAAAACAAATAAAGAAGTGTCCTCTGTTAAAACTATTTTGTTTATTTGTTTACTGACGAGTTTACATCATATAGCGACTGTTTCGCCTTCTAAAACCGACAGATATTATTCAATTTAACTTTTGTGATTTTTTCCTAGCCTGGTTGGGTTATGGTTTTGGTCTTTCTACTGGTTTATCAAAAGATAAGTCTCAGCATGTTTTATATTCAGAGAATGGACAGCAAAGCTAGAAAAATTATCGATACCATTATCTATCCTTTGATGAAATCAACAAAAATATGAATGATACTGAGATACCCCCAACGTTGCAATTGTTTAATCTGTTAAGTCAATCTAAGTAAAGTATTGAAGTGTACCCTTAGGGTTTTAAAAGATGGAGCCCTTTCACAGGTTGGGTATACATCTTTAACTAGACAGTTTCAGCTTTCGTGGGAAAGGACGATTAGTTTTTCCTGTTAGATATTCTTCTTCTCATCAAGATATTGAAAGGTCTTCTTATAAATTTGAGTATCAACGACGTAGGGATGACAGTGAAGGTTAAAGTCATGAAAAAAATCTCCCCTGTCGGTTTTGAACAGAAACAATACTTCCCTGGTCTAAGCATAAACCCCTGAGGAATTCCCATAGGAATCCCCGAGAATACGGCAACACACTTTAGCTCAAATAGTGCTGGACCCTGTCGAGTCTTCTAGACGTTTCGACAGTATTTCGTGACGAATGACGTCGATACTCGGTCCGTCAGTGGATATGAATGCGGATTATCTCAAAAGAGAAATTTATTTGATAAATTGATGACAAGTTGATATTGTGACTGTTTGCATAAAAATGAACCTCTAGATCCTTAGACACACCCTTCTCCAAGAAGAAGAGATACTATACTACATGGAAGTTTTATTTTTCCGCCCAGATTGTTTCTCCTTTTCCACACTGGCCTTGAAACACAATGTGACCTTTGCCTCAGCCAGTGACTGACGTGGATACAGCTCACATGACTTCGACTGCATGTAGGCTGAAACGAGCAGTTTCTAGAACATTCGACAACGTTGCTACTAAATCTTTGTCAGCACATGCTTTGCTTGATAACCATAGTTAATTCGAGACAGAAATCGTGGATTATGAATGTATCAATTTATCAAAAACGTAAAAGATATTAAACAGAAATGTTAGAAAAAAAAGAATTCCGTTTGTCAGCTGTTAGCGCTTAAATGGCACCATCTGCTGAATACTCCTTCAGGGAGTTGTGAAAGACGTTGGCAGGTCGCTTAAGGTCAAATGGCCATCGATGTTAACTTTGAGACGGCTATATTGCTGTGAGATAGCGGAATATACAACTCCGAATTATAAGTAATTAGCATCGTTGTTTGTCCTACAATAAACAAATATTTTCCCTCAGCTAGTTTTCAAATGTTACTAGGGACAGTTCTCTTCTACCTTAAGTAGCACCGCAGAGTGACCAAAACGCTGATATATTCTATCTCACTCAGTTATATTTAAACATATTAACAAAAAAATCGACTCTATTGAACGTTTATTTAATATCTGGATATCACAAAATATTGCTTCATATAACATAAATATAATACATCAGTAAAATATGTACCGTTAGCATTTCATAAGTTGAGTTCTTTCTACCTCATATCAGATTTTTCAAAAGCATACATGATCGAGAATGTTTCACTTAATTTGGAATACACATTTTATACACATGTCATTAATAACAACCGTCCATATATACATGTTCATCAACAGCAGCAAAAGTATTGTCAGTCAATCCATGAGATTCTGACATCATCAAGAAGTACAAACTGTACACCTGATTGACAATTATCGCTACATTTCACTTGCTTTTCTTTAGTGTCCGCCAGGCCCTCCTGACTTGTCCTTTTGTGGATCCTAGAAACAGGTTTCTCTCCGTTTTTTGTGATTCCGATTAGAGTTCCCTCGTCTGTGTAATTGTGGCCCAGGGAACATCTAGCACTGACACTTTCATTTTTGCTTTGCAAAGAAAATACCTTTGTCTCTGTATGAATTCTCTTCGTACGACAATCTCCATTCATTACTTCTTCTGTAACATCCAAAGATTGGTTGTGTCTTTCTTTGAAATGATAACAACGGATTTGTTCGCACGTACTACACTCATCATTAGTGTTTGTATGCGATCTGAAGTTTGAGTTCTTTTTTTCTTGTGTCCTTCTTTCTAACCAGGTATCCGAAAAAGACGGCAGTCTCATTTCGGTTATTGATCGTCCCTGCTTGTCTTTTACATTAGGGTTAGCGCCATGTTGGAGTAAATATTGCACAATCTTGTACCTGGAAGACGATGCATCTGATGTTGATGATATGTTTAATTCTAGACAAGCCTTCATAAGAGGCGTTTGTCCATCCTTGTCAGTAATGTTGATATCAGCTCCTCCGTCAACCAATATCTTCACCGATTTATAATTTCCCTTCATAATACTCCGGAATAGAAGTTTGGTTGTGGCACAGTCATTCATATTTCCGGTTGTCCGATAGGTTCAAGTATCGGCGTAGTGATATGGCATGAGACTACTGAGAATATATAGTGGAGCTCGCTATTTAAAGGTAAATTTTCCGATGACGTGTTTTAACCAAAGTTGTTCACAGTTTTGTATTTACGCATATAGAATCCCTTTTTAACGTGCCATTACCGTAACTATTGTCGTAGCTGTGATAATAAAGGACAATTGACACATATACTTAATTAAGACATGAAATCATTAGCGAGGAAATGGTTGCCGTGTTCATTTTAATTGATATTGAAGGAATGTATATTTCTATATATCTGAAGATATTATTAAATCATTGTTCAGGAAACAATAAGATATCTATCTAATTTATTGTACATGTTATACCAATTTTCCGTGAGAGTTTATTTCTTAAAAAAAGTTGGTATGATAAACGTGAAAGATTTTTGTTTTTTGTTGGTGGGTGAGTGAGTGAGTGGTCGGAGGTGTACCATGGACCCTTAATTTTCCGATCGGTCAACCAAGATAGCCACTATCTCATGTCAATTGATTTGTTGAAATTTAAATATTGTCCGATTTTGATGACATTTGGTATGTAAATACATTATGGGACACTAGTCATTTTCGTAACCTCAGTTTTGCATTTCAACAAATTGGTCAACATTTGCTATCATCTGGTTGGTTAATATTTGATTATTTTCCATTTCGAAAAAAAACGGTATGCAGTGGTATTAGGGAACTGCCGCCATTTCCTGACCTCTGATTGGTTGAAATTTAAGCATTGTCTACTTTGATATAGATAAGATAAAATTGGTATGTAGGGGTATTAGAGACTATGTGGATAATTGCGTTTGGGGGACTTCTGTAATGGTTTCTAATATCAATTTTTACTTCGCAAATGACACATTGGACTTTTATAAGACTTGATATGTGCATTGAAAAAGCAAATTCATTACGTGATCCTATTCGACAAAGTTTCCGCCATTTCATGGCGTCTAATTAGCGTTTAAACAAATCTGAATTATGCCCGATTTTGTCAGAATGTGGCATGAAGGTGTATTATGGGACTGCATCAATTTGGTTTTCTGTAACAACACATTGGTCGCAATTTCTGGCATCTTATTGGTCTAAATCCAATTATTGACTGATTTTATTCAAATTAAGCATATACTAATTAGATCACAAGGCAAACAACACATTTGTCTGTTTCATCATCAACCTCAATGGCAGTTTAGTAAACTTATGTAATGGCTCCTGTGACAATTTTAAGCGTTTCAATCTATCCTTTTGCGTATAATGAAGCTGTCATGATGTTGATATATGCTAGCTCGAAGCATGTTTTCTTAACGATTCCTTCCTTCACTAAACTCAAAGTGACGTGGTTTCCAAGCGAGTAGGGTTATATGACACTGTTTATATGTTTGTATTCAGTATCGTCCTACTATATATACTTTATTTAGTCATATATTAAGTACAGTGTCTAAATTAGGAAACATAATTGACATATACAACAACTTAACTTTATAATTAATTCTTATTCACGTAACAGGTCTAGCACTAGCAACAACGGATGTAAAAATATGACCTACGCTATCTCACTAATCATCAAATCAGATACTTAAATGAAATAGCAAATCAGCTGTGGATACAGACAGGGGGGGGGGTATAATTTTATTAATTGGTAATGATATGAATGGCTTGCAATAGATACATCGTACAATAATTACAACAATAATTATCTAGCATGATTTCTAGACGTATGTGGCTCGTTATAGCTTAGGGCAATATCTAACTAATCATGTTAGCATTGAGTCCTAAAGGCCTCTTGGTTTTTAGAAACTACACTAATGACAGCGTATGTATACACTGCTCTTCACAAAACGCATCAAATGGCACTAATATCATTGAAATATAACTTATTAGAGTCACCAAATAAACACAAATAAAAGAAAAAAATTAATAAACCAATGTTGTTGGCTACGTTTCAGAGACAGCATCACCCAATCATAAGGTCGTATTTGGTTTTGTTGTCCAACAATTGTCATCCACATTGTAGTTTCCTTGGTGGTATGCAGTATATTGGTGCACTAAACCATGTATGTTGATAGAGTCAGTCGGATTAGGGATTTTTAAACAAGAAAGTCTTGCGGACTAATTTTAGGATTGGATTTTTTTGGAAGAGCCTTATTCGGAGCAGATGTCCAGACATATTTCTTCGAATTTCACATTCCTGAATTCCTCTTGAACAAACATTCCCTAATTATAACTGAAATCTTTTACTAACGTGGTAGGCATACAATTAAGGGATTAAATTTAACATTATGGATGTGTTGTTAAAGAGAGATGAAATGAAAGCTTGCATTAAAGAACAGAATTTTATCAAATAATATAAATACATGATTAAATCATATTGAAACTATTAACTAGACTCATGTTAACTATAAACTGGCAGTGTTTTGCATATATCACGATTCCAAACTTTATTTAACAATAAACTACATGGCTTGCCATCAGGTGTGGTTATTTAACTCTTTGTAAGAGCCATCACAAATTCATTCGCGCAGCGCTGGTTTTACTTAATTGATATTTGAATGTCATCAACCTTGTTTGACATTTCTTTTAAGGTTCCTTACCCAATGTAGTTTACAGTAATAGTGTATCACGTGTTAATTCGAAAGAAGAACAAAGAACTGACGTATAAAACTCAATTTCAGAATTACTTAAAGCAATAAGTCCACAATGAATGTCTTCTTCGTTCAAATTATACAATAGATATACGTTACCACCAGAGTTGTACAGTTACAGTTTATATTACGTCTTCATTAGGAAGAGATGACACAACACTTTGATATCAGAATTAAAGAAAACAACAAGTCGACCTGGCACTTTGAGTAACTAATAATACTTACCATCAGGTGGTGTATTTTGACTCTTCGTAGGAACATTCACGTATTTATTATGATATGATGCTGTTTACTGAATTCATATTTGCAGGTGATAAACGCTTGTTTTTTATTTCCTTTGAAATACGTTACCCCCAGATTTTCACAGTTATAGTTTATGTCACGTCTTCATTAGGAAGAGCTGACGAACACAACAATTTAATATCAGAATAAAAGAAAACAACCTCGACCTGACACTTTGTGTAACTTATACAACCATGAGACCTACATAATCATATCATTCTGATATAAACAAATAGAAAACTGTAATCAAAAACTGTTTTCAATATCAACATTGGCTGACTTCTTCGTTCAAATTTAAACGGTTTTTACTCTAAAAAGCCTTCATCAGCGGTGTTTGTCCATTCTTATCAGTGATGCTGATATCAGCTCCCCCGTCCACCAATATCTTCATCTATTTATAATTTCCCTTCATAATACACCGGACTAGAAGTTTGGAGGTGACACGATATTGTTTACAGTTTTGTATTCACGCATATACAAGCCTTTTTACGTGTCATTACCGTAACTTTTGTTGTCGCTTGGATAATTAAGGACAATTGCCTTGATACTAAACGTATGATACGGATACTAAACATAGATATAAAATCATTAACGAAGCAATGTTTGTCGTGTTCATTTTATTCATACTGAAGAAGTTTATATTTCTATATACAATGTATCTGATGAAGATATGCATTTAATCATTGTTCAGGAAACGATTAGATATATTTTTTTTATTTTCATTATCCTTAAACACCTACGTATCAGGTTTGAGCAAAGTTGGTCAATATCTGGATTCGACTAATTATAAGATGTTTAATTGTACGGCTTTTGCCACTAATCTACGTACTAGTTGCATGATTGTTGTTCCTTGCTTGACTGTTTATTGAGAATATCTACGACACCTGGATTGTCAGTATGAAATAAGATACATGAATTAGAAAGCTGTTCACCCCAAACTTCTACAGCCAGGACTAAAGAAAATAATTCTTTGATAGTAATATGGAATTGTAGAAATTCCTGAGATCACCTATCAAATAACCAAGAGTTACCCAAAAGTGCCCAAAACCCCTTGTTGCTAGCATCTGTGTAAAAATGTTACTGATCAGCGTCTGCTCACTTTTTTGAAAGAAATAGAGATTTGCCATTTAATGATTGGATGACAATTCCCAAGGCCTGCAAGCCAGCCCTTGCTTCTTTATTCAGACGAATGTGATGGTGCCCTTTAAGGGACCACGGAACCAAATGATTTCCCATAGACGATAGTGTTAACGTTTACCACTGTCCTGCTTAAATGGAGTTTTAAACTCTGGTCCACTAACCATAAAATTGAAGAATGACATCTCACACACCTGAAAATTAAATATTAAAATTTCTACCAATTTGAACTTTTTTATATAGGGGCCACCATCTTGTATTGAATTCAGCATCAAACATTAACCTAAATTTACAACAAATCACACACTTATATTGCCCAGCCCACACATAATACTTTGAAAATTTATCTCACCTGGATATCCAATCAGTAGGCCCAACACATTCACTTTTCTATCAATCTTCTGCCCAAACGGGCAAAACCCACAATCTATTTTGGATTTGGATCTGTGGTCCCTTAATGGCACCCATAGTCAGATAAATAAGTCTACGCAAAAATGCCCTGCCAGGGACCACTACACTGCATGCAAAGTTTAACAAACCCAACAGAGACTGGACTTCCTTTAACGTGACGTTCTTCCGTTTAGAAAACAATCCCAGACATTCACGTATTTGACACACTTTCTCCATCGTAAGCCTAGCCTACAATTTCTCTGTATCAAGCTATATGCCCAGACAAAGATTGTTGTTACTGGCCAAACTGTTTAACTCTGTTTAGGGGAATAGTTGTACAATAACAAAATTGCAGGAAGGAACTCAAATATTGTCTCCATTTTGAAGAATTTGATGGGCCTACAAATAAAAGATCATCCAGTACATGACCCATGCCTGCAGCTTGATATTTATTAACCATAATCTAGTGAATTGTAGAGCTAACTGTTTCGAACAATTGACAAGACGAGGCACATCCCATAGAGAGAACCTTATCGAAGTAATACTGACCATCAACGGTCATACCCAGAAGTTCGTAATCATCAGGCTGAACTGGAATGAGACGATATGCTGATTCAATGTTGGATTTTACCGGTAGTGCCCCCTTTTTAAAAGACTGGATACGTTTTCTAGCATCATCAACTGTTTGATAGGACACTTAAGTATCATATGGAGAAATTCCATCATTGGTGGATGAATCGTCTGGGAATGAAAGATGATGTATCAACCTGAATTCATTTTGCTCTTTCTTTGGCACCAAGCCCAAAGGAGAAATCTGAAAATTAGGAAATGGAAGATCAGAGAAGGCGTCCTCAATACGACCTAAGTTAATCTCATGCTGAATCTTTTGTCTTAGCACGTGTGGTAAATCTAGAGCTGATTTTCGATTGTCTGCACCGCGTGCAGCGCGATCTCCGTCATATGTCAATTGAAAACCTTGTGTAAAACCTTCAAAAAGAAAATACAGCTTTGAATGATCATAACCCTTTAACTCTTCTAAAATACTTGTACATTGATGGGAGTTCGCAATTTATTTCTGACAATTTCTGTTGGAAGATTGTTGATTGGGGTTCTGTGCAGACTTGGGGGAATCTGATATGTTACTGTTGAGGGCATTGCTGGTTGGAGCGGACTATCCATATTTTGAGCATCCTTGTAAGTGCATACCCTGAAGCACGTGCCGGTTTTCGAAAATGCCGAACATTTATTTCGGAGACCCCCTGTTTGCCTTTGATTGCGAAAAGAATTGTTTCGAAAGGAATTTGCATTAGCGGTATTCGGAATACTTTGTTTCAGTGACATGGCACAAGCCTTCAAATAAAGTTCGGAATTCTCCACCTTCCAACGCAATGCTGAAAGGTGTTGACGCCATTTCCTAAATGAGGTGTCATAGGACATTGTAGCAGCAAAGCCAGCCTGTTTTGATAGGGTCTGCACAATACTTGCGTAATTTATGAGGTTTGCTGCCTCGAGGGGATGAGTTTGAAAATAAACTGCTACAGAAATGTGGAACGGGAACGCATAAGTCCAATGGTCTATTGCTCGCAGCTGCTGTTGCTTGGGTACAAATGAAACTGTGGAGTCATCTACTTGAAGCTGAAATTGCTCCAAAGTTTGTTTTGCAGACAACAGACTAGCGAGTTCTATAAATGCATTACAGACAATTTTGATCTTTATATATATATATATATATATATATATACATGCGACAACCAAGAAATTTGAAATCTTTATTATGCCGTTCAACATTTGATTCCGAACAGCAAATTCCGTGTATATTTAAATGTGGTAGACCTAGATGTGGTTCATGTAAAAGATTTATAGAATGTTCCAATTGTACGTTCAAAAACGAATTAAAATCTCAGATCAAAGCGATTGTAAAAATGTTATCTATGCTTTGATTTGCAAACATTGTTCAGAATTTTACATTGGCCAGACTGATAACGAAATTAGAAAACGTATGACAGTGCATAGACAGCAAATAAGAACAGACAATCTAAGATTTTTACCAGTTAGTAAACATATGTACCAATGTTCTAAAAGTGATTTTAATGTTTTACCTATATACTAAATGTCTAGCTCAGATGCTATAGAAAGGAAATCAAAAGAAAATATGTTTATTAATCTATTGAAACCAAGTCTTAATTCATGTAGTTTTGTGTAATTCCAAATCAATATTACTGTAAAAACAGTTGTTTTCCTTTAGATAAATTTTAATTGTGTATCTTTTTATTTTGAGGTCATCATTTTTTTGTATTAATGTGTACTTTTGGTCATTGTATTTTATGACGTCATCAATCTCTGTTGTTTTGACGTAAGCATAGCACACAATGATGACGCGTCACAAAAAGCGCTTGTGATTTTCTGGTTTGTGTTTTTATTATTATGTACATCCATCACCAGGACATTATTTACTTTTAATTATATGCATGTATATATAATTGATATCTCAAGAATTTGACTCTTGTATTTCACCCAGAGTGAAACAATGAATATTTGAAGTAATTAACTCCTCAAATCCTTATTATCAGATGGGCATCTTTTATAGTTTCACCAACATCAATTGAAATATGAACACTGGGCATAAAAACCTTTTTTCCCAAGTTAATTTTTGTCGGGGTTAAACCCGACCTACATAAAAGTTGGAAAAGAGTTGTACATTTTTTTAATTTTTAAAACTTTTAAAATAAGGGGCCTTTTTAACAACCCCCAAAAATAAATTAAAAAATTTTATTGTTTTCCTTGGTTAAAAAAACAAAACTTCCCCTTTTTTGGGAAAGAACCGACAACCAAACTATTTTTTTTTGATGAAACCCCAATTTTAAAACCCAATATGGTTATTGAATTAACACGAAAATTTTTATTGAAAAAAACCCCCAATCCTTTCCCTTTAAAAAAAACCACCTTTGGTTTTGGTTTGGGGGGGAAAAAATTTTAAACCTTTGGGGCAATTTTTTCCCCGGGACAAGGGAACTGTTTTGAATCTAACCCCTTGGGGCCCTCCCCCCCCCCCAAAAAAACCCTTTGGGCCCCCCCCCAAAACTCCCCCCCCCCCCCCCCCCCCCCCAAAAAAAACCCCCCCCCCCCCCCCCCCCCCCACCCCCCCCCCCCCCCCCACCCCACAAAACCCCCCCCCACCACCCCCCCCCCCCCCCCCAAAACACCCCCCCCCCCCCCCAAAAAAAACCTTTTGGGTTTTTTTTTTTCCCTTTTTCATAACAGGAAAAAAACCCCCCTTGGTAAATTTTCCTTTTTTGGGGTTTTGGGGGTTTACAAAACCCAAGGGGGGGTTGATAAAAAAAAAAATTTGTTTTTTCCCCCTTGTTTTGGGTCAAAAGGGGTTTTTGGTTTTTTTTGTTTTTTTTTTGTTTTTTTTTTCCTTTGCTTTTTTTTTTTATTTTTTTAAAGGAAAAAAAAAACCCCCTTTTTTTCCCCTCCCCCCCCCCCCCCTTTTTTTTTTTTAAAAACCCCCCCCCCCCCCCCCCCCTCCCCCCCCCCCCCCCAAAATTTTTTTTTTTCCCCCAAAAAAAAACCCCCCCCCAAAAACCCCGGCCCAAAAAAAATTTAAACCCCAAAAAGGGGGTTTTTTTCCCTTGTTTTTTAAAAAAAAAAAATTTTTAAGGATTTAAAACATTTAAAATTTCCCAAAAACTTATACCAAGATTTTTCCTCCGATTTCTTTTTTTTAAAAAAAAAACCAAAAGGGGGGGGGCCCCAAAAATCAATATTTCCCCCTTTTCCCCGCTTTTCTTTATCCTTTTTAAAGGGGCAAACTTTTTTTTTCTTTAAACTTTTTCCAATTTTAATTTTATGCCAAAGCTTTTTTTAAAAAAATTAAAACTGCTTTTTTCAAAAAAAATTTTAAAATAATTTGTTTTGGGATAAATTTTAAAAAAAATGAAATTTTTTTTTTTAACCTTTTAAAAACATTTTCTTTTCTTTTGGGTTTTGTAAACCTTTTAACATAAAACATTCCTTTGCAAAATATCCCACATTGGGGAAATTTCAATTATTTGGGGGTTTAAAAAAAAGGGGGTTTTTTTTTCCCCCCAATTTATTTTTACCGGGCCCTTTTCCTTTTTAATGGGCGGGAAAATTTGGAAACGATTTCTGGGGAAAAAATAATTTTTTTTGACGGGGGTTGGGGAAAAAATAACTTAAAAAGGTTTTTATTGAAATAATTGGACTACTTAAAAACCAAATGTTTAAAAATTTTCTTCCAAAAAAATTTTTTAAAATTTTTAATTTTTAAACCCGTTTATATCCCCAAAAAAAAACCCTTCCCCGGGGAAGGGGTTTGTGGAATTTTTTATTTTTTTTTTGGGGTTTTTTTCTGATTAATTTTGGGATAACCCTTTTTTTTTTTCCTTTGGATGTTTTTCCGAAACTTGGGTTTTTTTTTTTTATTTTTTAAAAGATTTAGAAAAACATTTTTAAATTAAATTAAAAAAACCCAAAAACCTCATTTGAATTAAATTTGACTTAAAATTTTTAAAACAAAAAAAACCTAAAATTAATTGTACACCCCTTTTCTTAAGGCTGCGTTTTCGGAAAAAAAATTTTTTAAAAAAATTTTTAATGAACCAAAGCAAACAATTTGGATAAATAAAATAAAAAAAAATTTTTAAAGGGGGAAAAAAAAAATTTTAAAAAAAATTTTTTTAATTTTCCCCCAATTATTTTTTAAAAAAAAAGTTCCCCCTTTGGGTTTTTTTTTTTTCAAATTTTTTTTTTAATTTGGCTCTTTTAAAAAACTTCCTAAATTTTAATTGGAAATTTTTGAAAATTAAAGGGGAACTTTAAATTTTTTGGGGTTAAAAGAAAATTTTGGGTTCCTGAAAATTTTTAAAAAATTAAAACAAAATTAAATTGATTAAAAAAAAACCCCCACACGATATAATGATGTTTTTAAAAAAAACAATTTATTTTTTAAACAATCACTTTTCCATTTGGTCTTTCTTTAAAAAGGACCCCAAATTTTTACAAATTTAACACTATTGATGTGTTGTTAAATAGAGATAAATTGAAAGCTTACATTAAAAGACAGAATTGTATCAAATAATAAAATCAAATGATTACATTGCATTGAAACTATTAACTACACACATGCTGACTATATACTGACAGTGTTTTACACATATTACAACAATTCCTATCTTCATTTAATACTAAGCTACATGGCTTGCCATCAGGTGTGGTAACTTGACTCTTTATAGGAGCCATCACAAATTCATTAGCGCATTGATGGTTTTACTTAATTGATATTTGAATATCATCAACGCTCGTGTGACATTTCTTTTAAGGTGCTTTACCCCATGTGGTTTACAGTTAGTGTCACGTGTTAACTCGAAAAAAGGAGAACAAAGAAATGACGTTTACAACTCAATTTCAGAATTGATTAAAGCAACAAGTCAACAATGGATGTCTTCTTCGTTAAAAGTTGAGCAATATTGACTTAACATAGCACATATATAAACACATATCATAGTTGAAAAATATATCAATTAGTAGTAACTAAAAGAAGACTGTCTTATATTTTGTTTGCGAAGCTTTTGGTTGAAAAGTGGGGTTGTTTATGGCAGGATGCAACAAAGTAGAGGAGTGAATTAAAATCAACATCATCGATGTGAGGTGAATTGAGATCATATATCTAAGGTACGATTAAAATATACGTCAAATGTACGTCACTCAGTGTAATTAGTGGGTCGTACGTCATTCGGCGTAACTGAATTGTTAAACGTCACTGGATTCGAACTACAACAAGTAATTGATATGTACTCGCATTTTCTACGAATCAGAAACAAAGATCAGCTCAACTTTATCAGCGTTGAGCGAAGCTCTCAGAAAAAATGAACTGTGATTCACCCATCACAGCCAATCCACGAACTCCGATCTCAACATACACCGCTGCCTCTGTGATAGTCACCTTAAATTAGCCTACCACTTGAGTTTAACGCTTCCTTTCCTTCTTTTCTACGGTTTATAATCCGGACAAAGTCCCCACTGTTTTTGGTATGCTTCCGTGTAATGATTTTGTATTAAAATCTTGTGTTGATATAATTGTTCAGCATGTATTCAGTCTGCCTCATATAGAATTGACAAATAAATGATGAAACGATTTCGGTACAATTTCAGGGAAAAACAAATAAAGAAGTGTCCTCTGTTAAAACTATTTTGTTTATTTGTTTACTGACGAGTTTACATCATGTAGCGACTGTTTCGCCTTCTAAAACAGACAGATATTATTCAATTTAACTTTTGTGATTTTTTCCTAGCCTGGTTGGGTTATGGTTTTGGTCTTTCTACTGGTTTATCAAAAGATAAGTCTCAGCATGTTTTTATATTCAGAGAATGGACAGCAAAGTTAGAAAAATTATCGATACCATTATCTATCCTTTGATGAAATCAACAAAAATATTAATGATACTGAAATACCCCCAACGTTGCAATTGTTTAATCTGTTAAGTCAATCTAAGTAAAGTATTGAAGTGTACCCTTAGGGTTTTAAAAGATGGAGCCCTTTAACAGGTTGGGTATACATCTTTAACTAGACAGTTTCAGCTTTCGAGGGAAAGGACGATTTGTTCTTCCTGTTAGAAATTCTTCTTCTCATCAAGATATTGAAAGGTCTTCTTATAAATTTGAGTGTCAACGACGTAGGGATGACAGTGAAGGTTAAAATTATGAAAAAAATCTCCCCTGTCGGTTTTGAACAGAAACAATACTTCTCTGGTCTAAGCATAAACCCCTGAGGAATTCCCATAGGAATCCCCGAGAATACGGCAACACACTTTTGCTCAAATAGAGCTGGACCCTGTCGAGTCTTCTAGACGTTTCGACAGTATTTCGTGACGAATGACGTCGATACTCGGTCCGTCAGTGGATATGAATGCGGATTATCTCAAAAGAGAAATCTATTTGATAAATTGATGACAAGTTGATATTGTGACTGTTTGCATAAAAATGAACCTCTAGATCCTTAGACACACCCTTCTCCCAGAAGAAGAGATACTATACTACATGGAAGTTTTATTTTTCCGCCCAGATTGTTTCTCCTTTTCCACACTGGCCTTGAAACACAATGTGACCTTTGCCTCAGCCAGTGACTGACGTGGATACAGCTCACATGACTTCGACTGCATGTAGGCTGAAACGAGCAGTTTCTAGAACATTCGACAACGTTGCTACTAAATCTTTGTCAGCACATGCTTTGCTTGATAACCATAGTTAATTCGAGACAGAAATCGTGGATTATGAATGTATCAATTTATCAAAAACGTAAAAGATATTAAACAGAAATGTTAGAAAAAAAAGAATTCCGTTTGTCAGCTGTTAGCGCTTAAATGGCACCATCTGCTGAATACTCCTTCAGGGAGTTGTGAAAGACGTTGGCAGGTCGCTTAAGGTCAAATGGCCATCGATGTTAACTTTAGGACTGCTATATTGCTGTGAGATAGCGGAATATACAACTCCGAATTATAAGTAATTAGCATCGTTGTTTGTCCTACAATAAACAAATATTTTCCCTCAGCTAGTTTTTAAATGTTACTAGGGACAGTTCTCTTCTACCTTAAGTAGCACCGCAGAGTAACAAAAACGCTGATATCTTCTATCTCACTCAGTTATATTTAAACATATTAACAAAAAATCGACTCTATTGAACGTTTATTTAATATCTGGATATCACAAAATATATCTTCATATAACATAAATATAATACATCAGTAAAATACGTACCGTTAGCATTTCATAAGTTGAGTTCTTTCTACCTCATTTCAGATTTTTCAAAAGCATACATGATCGAGAATGTTTCACTTAATTTGGAATACACATTTTATACACATGTCATTAATAACAACCGTCCATATATACATGTTCATCAACAGCAGCAAAAGTATTGTCAGTCAATCCATGAGATGCTGACATCATCAAGAAGTACAAACTGTACACCTGATTGACAATTATCGCTACATTTCACTTGCTTTTCTTTAGTGTCCGCCAGGCCCTCCTGACTTGTCCTTTTGTGGATCCTAGAAACAGGTTTCTCTCCGTTTTTTGTGATTCCGATTAGAGTTCCCTCGTCTGTGTAATTGTGGCCCAGGGAACATCTAGCACTGACACTTTCATTTTTGCTTTGCAAAGAAAATGCCTTTGTCTCTGTATGAATTCTCTTCGTACGACAATCTCCATTCATTACTTCTTCTGTAACATCCAAAGATTGGTTGTGTCTTTCTTTGAAATGATAACAACGGATTTGTTCGCACGTACTACACTCATCATTAGTGTTTGTATGCGATCTGAAGTTTGAGTTCTTTTTTTCTTGTGTCCTTCTTTCTAACCAGGTATCCGAAAAAGAAGGCAGTCTCATATCGGTTATTGATCGTCCCTGCTTGTCTTTTACATTAGGGTTAGCGCCATGTTGGAGTAAATATTGCACAATCTTGTACCTGGAAGACGATGCATCTGATGTTGATGATATGTTTAATTCTAGACAAGCCTTCATAAGAGGCGTTTGTCCATCCTTGTCAGTAATGTGGATATCAGCTCCTCCGTCAACCAATATCTTCACCGATTTATAATTTCCCTTCATAATACTCCGGAATAGAAGTTTGGTGGTGGCACAGTCATTCATATTTCCGGTTGTCCGATAGGTTCAAGTATCGGCGTAGTGATATGGCATGAGACTACTGAGAATATGTAGTGGAGCTCGCTATTTAAAGGTAAATTTTCCGATGACGTGTTTTAACCAAAGTTGTTCACAGTTTTGTATTTACGCATATAGAATCCCTTTTTAACGTGCCATTACCGTAACTATTGTCGTAGCTGTGATAATAAAGGACAATTGACACATATACTTAATTAAGACATGAAATCATTAGCGAGGAAATGGTTGCCGTATTCATTTTAATTGATATTGAAGGAATGTCTATTTCTATATATCTGAAGATATTATTTAATCATTGTTCAGGAAACAATAAGATATATATCTAATTTATTGTACATGTTATACCAATTTTCCGTGAGAGTTTATTTCTTAAAAAAAGTTGGTATGATAAACGTGAAAGATTTCTTGTTTTTTGTTGGCGGGTGAGTGAGTGAGTGAGTGAGTGAGTGGTCGGAGGTGTACCATGGACCCTTAATTTTCCGATCGGTCAACCAAGATAGCCACTATCTCATGTCAATTGATTTGTTGAAATTTAAATATTGTCCGATTTTGATGACATTTGGTATGTAAATACATTATGGGACACTAGTCATTTTCGTAACCTCAGTTTTACATTTCAACAAATTGGTCAACATTTGCTATCATCTGGTTGGTTAATATTTGATTATTTTCCATTTCGAAAAAAAAACGGTATGCAGTGGTATTAGGGAACTGCCGCCATTTCCTGGCCTCTGATTGGTTGAAATTTAAGCATTGTCTACTTTGATATAGATCAGATAAAATTGGTATGTAGGGGTATTAGAGACTATGTGGATAATTGCGTTTGGGGGACTTCTGTAATGGTTTCTAATATCAATTTTTACTTCGCAAATGACACATTGGACTTTTATAAGACTTGATATGTGCATTGAAAAAGCAAATTCATTACGTGATCCTATTCGACAAATTTTCCGCCATTTCATGGCGTCTAATTAGCGTTTAAAAAAATCTGAATTATGCCCGATTTTGTTAGAATGTGGCATGAAGGTGTATTATGGGACTGCATCAATTTGGTTTTCTGTAACAACAAATTGGTCGCAATTTCTGGCATCTTATTGGTCTAAATCCAATTATTGACTGATTTTATTCAAATTAAACATATACTAATTAGATCACAAGGCAAACAACACATTTGTCTGTTTCATCATCTACGACCTCAATGGCAGTTTAGTAAACTTATGTAATGGCTCCTGTGACAATTTTAAGCGTTTCAATCTATCCCTTTGCGTATAATGAAGCTGTCATGATGTTGATATATGCTAGCTCGAAGCATGTTTTCTTAACGATTCCTTCCTTCACTTAACTCAAAGTGACGTGGTTTCCAAGCGAGTAGGGTTATATGACACTGTTTATATGTTTGTATTCAGTATCGTCCTACTATATATACTTTATTTAGTCATATATTAAGTACAGTGTCTAAATTAGGAAACATAATTGACATATACAACTTAACTTTAGAATTAATTCTTATTCACGTAACAGGTCTAGCACTAGCAACAACGAATGTAAAAATATGACCTACGCTATCTCACTAATCATCAAATCAGACACTAAAATGAAATAGCAAATCAGCTGTGGATACAGACAGGGGGGGGGGTATAATTTTATTAATTGGGTAATTATATAAATGGCTTGCAATAGATACATCGTACAATAATTACAACAATAATTATCTAGCATGATTTCTAGACGTATGTGGCTCGTTATAGCTTAGGGCAATATCTAACTAATCATGTTAGCATTGAGTCCTAAAGGCCTCTTGGTTTTTAGAAACTACACTAATGACAGCGTATGTATACACTGCTCTTCACAAAACGCATCAAATGGCACTAATATCATTGAAATATAACTTATTAGAGTCACCAAATAAACACAAATAAAAGAAAAAATTAATAAACCAATGTTGTTGGCTACGTTTCAGAGACAGCATCACCCAATCATAAGGTCGTATTTGGTTTTGTTGTCCAACAATTGTCATCCACATTGTAGTTTCCTTGGTGGTATGCAGTATATTGGTGCACTAAACCATGTATGTTGATAGAGTCAGTCGGATTAGGGATTTTTAAACAAGAAAGTCTTGCGGACTAATTTGAGGATTGGATTTTATTGGAAGAGCCTTATTCAGAGCAGATGTCCAGACATATTTCTTCGAATTTCACATTCCTGAATTCCTCTTGAACAAACATTCCCTAATTATAACTGAAATCTTTTACTAACGTGGTAGGCATACAATTAAGGGATTAAATTTAACATTATGGATGTGTTGTTAAAGAGAGATGAAATGAAAGCTTGCATTAAAGAACAGAATTTTATCAAATAATATAAATACATGATTAAATCATATTGAAACTATTAACTAGACTCATGTTAACTATAAACTGGCAGTGTTTTGCATATATCACGATTCCAAACTTTATTTAACACTAAACTACATGGCTTGCCATCAGGTGTGGTTATTTAACTCTTTGTAAGAGCCATCACAAATTCATTCGCGCAACGCTGGTTTTACTTAATTGATATTTGAATGTCATCACCCTTGTTTGTCATTTCTTTTAAGGTTCTTTACCCAATGTAGTTTACAGTAATAGTGTATCACGTGTTAATTCGAAAGAAGAACAAAGAACTGACGTATAAAACTCAATTTCAGAATTACTTAAAGCAATAAGTCCACAATGAATGTCTTGTTCGTTCAAATTATACAATAGATATACGTTACAACCATAGCTGTACAGTTACAGTTTATATTACGTCTTCATTAGGAAGAGATGACACAACACTTTGATATCAGAATTAAAGAAAACAACAAGTCGACCTGACACTTTGAGTAACTAATAATACTTACCATCAGGTGGTGTATTTTGACTCTTCGTAGGAACCATCACGTATTTATTATGATATGATGCTGTTTACTGAATTCATATTTGCAGGTGATCAACGCTTGTGTTTTATTTCCTTTGAGATACGTTACCCCCAGATTTTTTTCACAGTTATAGTTTATGTCACGTCTTCATTAGGAAGAGCTGACGAACACAACAATTTAATATCAGAATGAAAGAAAACAACCTCGACCTGACACTTTGTGTAACTTATACAACCATGAGACCTACATAATCATATCATTCTGATATAAACAAATAGAAAACTGTAATCAAAAACTTTTTTCAATATCAACATTGGCTGACTTCTTCGTTCAAATTTAAACGGTATTTACTCTAAAAAGCCTTCATCAGCGGAGTTTGTCCATTCTTATCAGTGATGCTGATATCAGCTCCCCCGTCCACCAATATCTTCATCTATTTATAATTTCCCTTCATAATACACCGGACTAGAAGTTTGGAGGTGACACGATATTGTTTACAGTTTTGTATTCACGCATATACAAGCCTTTTTACGTGTCATTACCGTAACTTTTGTTGTCACTTGGATAATTAAGGACAATTGCCTTGATACGGATACTAAACATAGATATAAAATCATTAACGAAGCAATGTTTGTCGTGTTCATTTTATTCATACTGAAGAAGTTTATATTTCTATATACAATGTATCTGATGAAGATATGCATTTAATCATTGTTCAGGAAACGATTAGATATATTTTTTTTTTATTTTCATTATCCTTAAACACCTACGTATCAGGTTTGTTGGTCAATATCTGGATTCGACTAATTATAAGATGTTTAATTGTACGGCTTTTGCCACTAATCTACGTACTAGTTGCATGATTGTTGTTCCTTGCTTGACTGTTTATTGAGAATATCTACGACACCTGGATTGTCAGTATGAAATAAGATACATGAATTAGAAAGCTGTTCAGCCCAAACTTCTACAGCCAGGACTAAAGGAAATAATTCTTTGATAGTAATATGTATATAGGGGCCACCATCTTGTATTGAATTTAGCATCAAACATTTTCTAAATTTACAACAAATCACACACTTATATTGCCCAGCGCACACATAATACTTTGGAAATTTATCTCACCTGGATATCCAATCAGTAGGCCCCGACACATTCACTTTTCTATTAATCTTCTGCCCAAACGGGCAAAACCCACAATCTATTTTGGATTTGGGTCTGTGGTCCTTAATGACACCCATAGTCAGATAAATAAGTCTACGCAAAAATGCCCTGCCAGGGACCACTACACTGCATGCAAAGTTTAACAAACCCAACAGAGACTGGACTTCCTTTAACGTGACGTTCTTCCGTTTAGAAAACAACCCCAGACATTCACGTATTTGACACACTTTCTCCATCGTAAGCCTAGCCTACAATTTTTCTGTATCAAGCTCTATGCTCAAAAGTATGATTGTTGTTACTGGTCAAACTGTTTACTCTGTTTTAAGGGAATATTTGTACGAGAAAAAACTTGCAGGAAGAAACTCAAATCTTGTTGACATTTAGGAGAATTTGATGGGCCTACAAATAAAAAAAATCATCCAGTACATGATCCATGCCTGCAATTTTATGTTTATTAACCATAATCTAGTGAATTGCAGAGCTAACTGTTTCGAACAATTGACCAGACGCGGCACATCACATAGGGATAACCTTATCGAAGTAATACTGACCATCAACGGTCATACCCAAAAGTTCGTAATCATCAGGCTGAACTGGAATAAGGCGATATGCTGATTCAATGTCGGATTTTGCCAGTAGTGCCCCTTTTTAAAATACTGGATAAGTTTTCTAGCATCATCAACTGTTTGAAAGGACACGTAAGTATGATATGGAGAAATTCCATCATTGGTGGATGAATTGTCTGGGAATGAAAGATGATGTATCAACCTGAATTCATTTTGTTCTTTCTTTGGCACCAAGCCCAAAGGAGAAACCTGAAAATTAGGAAACGGGTGATCAGAGAAGGCGTCCTCAATACGACCTAAGTTAATCTCATGCTGAATCCTTTGTCTTAGCACGTTTGGTAAATCTAGAGCTGATTTTAGATTGCCTGCACGGCGTGCAGCGCGATCTCCCTCATATGTCAATTGGGTGTAAAACCTTCAAACAGAAAGCACAGCCTCGAATGATCATAACCCTTTAATTCTTCTATAAATACTTGCACATTGATGGGATTTGGCAATTTATTTCTAACAATTTTTGTTGGAAGATTGTTGACTGGGGTTCTGTGCAGACTTGGGGGAATATGATATGTTAGTCTGTTGAGGGCATTGTTGGAGTGGACTTTCCACATTTTGAGCATTCTTGTAAGTGCATACGCTCAAGCACGTGCCGGTTTTCGAAAATGCCGAACATTTATTTCGGAGACCCCCTGTTTACCTTTGATTGCGAAAAGAATTGTTTCGAAAGGAATTTGCATTAGCGGTATTCGGATTACTTTGTTTCAGTGACATGGCACAAGCCTTCTAATAAAGTTCGGAATTCACCACCTTCCAACGCAATGCTGTAAGGTGTTGACGCCATTTTCTAAATGAGGTGTCATAGGACATTGTAGCAGCAAAGCCAGCCTGTTTTGATAGGGTCTGCACAATACTTGCGTATTTCATGAGGTTTGCTGCCTCGAGGGGATGAGTTTGAAAATAAACTGCTACAGAAATGTGGAACGGGGACGCATACGTCCAATGGTCTATTGCTCGCAGCTGTTGTTGCTTGGGGATAAATGAAACTGTGGAGTCATCCACTTGCAGCTGAAATTGCTCCAAAGTTTGTGTTGGAGACAACAGACTAGCGACTTCTATAAATTAATTACAGACAATTTTGATCTTTATATATGTGTATATATACATGCGACAACCAAGAAATTTGAAACGTTTATTATGCCGTTCAAAATTTGATTCTGAACAGCAAATTCCATGTATATTTAAATGTGGTAGACCTTGATGTGGTACATGTAAAAGATTTGTAAAATGTTCCAATTTTACGTTCAAAAACGCATTTAAATTTCAAATCTAAGCAAATATGAATTGTATATCTAAAAATGTTATCTATGCTTTGATTTGCAAACATAGTTCAGAATTTTACATTGGCCAGAATGATAACGAAATTAGAAAACGTATGACAGTACATAGATAGCAAATAAGAACAGACACTCTAAGATTTTTAACAGTTAGTAAACATATGTACCAATGTTCTAAAAGTGATTTTAATGTTTTACCTATATACCAAATGTCTAGCGCAGATGCTATAGAAACGGAATCAAAAGAAAATATGTTTATTAACCCTTATAGTGCCATAGGGTCGATTTGGGCCGATCTTCTGGTTTCCAGAGTGCCAGGGGGCCGATTGGGCCGATCTTTTGGTTTCCAGAGTGCCAGAGGGCCGATTGGACCTATTATACGGGTATCAATATTCTTTTAGGATTATTCAAAGTAAACGTTTTTATAATTGAATAGCAATTCGTACATATGACCACTAACAGAAAGTCTGCAAAATCTTCACATCCAACGTCATTTTATGACGTCAAACATGACGTCATCAATGTCATCGTAATATGTCATACCATAATGTTCACAAAAGAAGATGGTAGGCATATGGGTACAGGCGTTTCCGCCGGAGCCAGTGAGAAGAACACAGTTTACGGAAAGACCGGGCTTGCGACATATGCCAGCAAGGAATGTTTCGCCGATCACTCATTTCAATTTGCTGTTTACTGTTGGTTTGATGAATTAAATCATTCGGCGAACAAACATGTAACTGTTACTTTCGCCATATTTTTTGCTATTCTGTACTGCTACTGTAAATGTTGCATTTTCCCAATGAAATTGCAGCTGAAACCTCGGGAGATGAATTCCATTGATTAAAATAATTAAATAAAATATAGACATAATGCGAATATATGTATGCCATGTCTGTATGTATCATGGTATACATGTACCAAATATGTTCTTCCAGTCCAGAACATCTTTGTAAATATACTCGAAAATTACTGTCAGGAAATAAATCTTTTGATCTTTATTATATCTTTAAAGAAATTATCATTCATTATTCTTGTAATTGCATATATGTATACGTGCACACACCCATATATTAAAAATGTACATTGTATCGTGTTTATTATCAATATAAGCATATACGAATACTGTAACGTAAAAACTAAGGATTAAAAAGTTGGTCATATGTTAACGGAAAGCATTGTGCCTCCATGCATCCAAGGGAATCAAACCCGAGACGGTGGAATAGGGGTACATATATACCAAATAATACCATATACAGTAGATATTTCTATTTTATGATCTCTGAGATATCATCCAGTATCATGAACAATGCAAAGGGGACTCTCAATACGTATACATCCCCGTTTGTAGCATATATAGAAGTATATTGCAAAAGGATTTATTTTGGGTTAAAGCAACAAAAATGGTTAATAAAGGGCACAAACTATTTATTGTTTCCTTTCAGATATGCCCGCCAACATATAGGAACATGATTGGAAGACATTCGCGTTCAAGAACATGGAAGCCCCTTGGGATGAAGGATTTTCGATCCTTCCTAGCAATTTTCTTCATCATGTGTCTTCTTAAGAAGTTGACCATCTCGGAATATTGGAACGTGTTGCTACCGAGCCAAACATCTGTTTGGTTCAGGAAGGTTATGTCAAGGAACAGGTTCCAAATCATTATGAAATTTCTTCATGTAGCAGATTTTCAAAGGATGGTTCCGAGACCGGTAACTAAGAGTGGATCAATCTAATACAAATGACGAAGAAAAACACTTTTTATGATTTGTGCCCTGACCGAATCTCGAACACACGATCAACAACACCTGGTCATCTAGCCCGAAATATCTGCAGCTTACCATTATATTAAAGGGATAATTTAGTCAAGTTTGTTTACTTTTTTATCATTTCACACATTATCTCATGATCGTGTACTTCAGTTCTCCTTATGAACTATCCTTGGTCATATATTGATACAAGTTTATGTTTTCCATGCGTTTTTTTAATTAATTGTAAGGGGGATCATAATCGTATAACCATACGATTTATATGCAAATGAGCAAGTCGTCTCTAGTCTCTCTACACACTTTGTATACATGTGTGAAAGGACAGCCCCGTCTCGTGACTGTAAACAACATTGGTTTGCATTTGAAGCTGTTAACGGATATTTTAACTATAGGTTGCAGGTCTCGTACCAAACGTAGACAGTGAATGGATAAACAAAATATATAAAGAATTACTGTTAGGTCATGAATATAACAAATGTGAGTTTTACGAACGGTTGCGACAACAATGAAGAAGTTCATACAGTTTGCCGAGACTTGACCTAGATCGGCCTACGGAGTTATGTTGAGTGCGATATTTTTGTTCTGTACAACTTCCATTATCATAACTCCATTCGTACTTGTTATAAGTATTGTTCTGATTACATCATGGATGGAATAAATCACATAGATTGGTGTTAGCGTTTGTTTACATTCGTACACAAATGATAATACAATCTGTTTCTGCATACGTATCGGCCGTATACATGCATGTGTGTACACAATAACTTGAACACGAATTCCCGTTCGGTGACCCTGGAATAAACCTGTGTTTGGTCGTTTTGAATTGTCAAAACAATAAATCATTATTGAATCTATCAATTATGATACATGTAACAACTGTTTGCCACGCATGTTGTTAAATCGAAATCCAAAGAAATAAGTATACGTCGGATGTACCGTACGCGTGTCGTTACTTACAACCAACTCTGTTCCCGCCAGAGGGCGCAACAAGTTGCACTATATTTGGAGCATAGCTATATTTGACATGGGCTTTCCCAGAACTTAAACTGGCCATAATAGGCATTGGATACGTAGCAGATATTTGTTCACCGCAGATTATTTAGTCTGGGTATATGTTTTATCGATTCTGCTTGAATTATCAAAAGGATGCTTGACTAAATTGTCCCTTTAAGATCGTGAGTTCGAGGCCCGGTCAGTATATGAGTCATAAAAATTTCCTTCTTCTTTCTATGTTACATATTTCAATATTAACATACAGTCTCATTTACTCTATTTGTTGTTGATCCGAAGGGTAAAGATCTGAATTTCCTGTTGTAATTGTAATATTTTAGATAAAAAAGACACTGCAAAACGTCTTTATAAATTTACCTCGCGGTAGTGTGCCTCGTTCTATTTTCAAATTCTTTCCATAAAATGAGCATAGTGGGGTAATAAGCTGTATTTATATTTAAGTTGTGCAGTCAGACATATAAATTGTCAAAAATAGCGTCCTTGTGACCCCACTTGACCTCGAGTTTAGGTAAACAAAATCCCAGACAATACCTCGGCCACTGTTTCGTGTACAGAAATAATAATTGAATGTGTATAGACATATTTTCATTTCCAGTACCCAGCATATGATCCAGCCTCCAGGTTTTGGCCCTTATTATCATTCATCAACAACCAGTTCAGACGATACGTGGTCCCTAAAAGAGAACTATGTGTCGATGAAACGTTAGTTGGAAGTAGAGGTCACAGTGTCATGCGACAGTATATTCCATACAAAGCATATAAATATGGCGTTAAGTTTTGGATGTTATGTGACGCCGCTACATGTTACATTATGCAGATGTTTAAGAGTTTGGCCCGACACCAAGAGGCGAGCTTCAAGTTGCTAATGTTGTTCATGACCTGCTGCGTGCGTCAGAACTTCTAAATAAAGGTTAACATGTCTTCTGCGACAGCTTCTTTTGCTCTATACATCTAGGAACTGTACTTCTGAGATGTAGAACCTATCTAACAGGTAGTTATATATAACACACCGTTAACAGTTCTCATCACGTCTATCAAAGGTTGATTTAACAGTATATGTTCACTATTCCTTAATTTAAAATTGAAAAAAAAAAAAAAAAAATCATGCTAGTCAAAATCATCGCGAAGGGCCCAAATAATTTTTGGTAAAATAAAAACTGGTATATTAAGGTAATAACTATCATCAAATAGTGAATTGAGATACTTAACGGCACATGTCTACGGTGGCGTATAAGGTCCACTGCAAAATATTTATGATTTAGAGTTGTACATACAATATAATGAGATGTGTGCACAAGCTATCAAGTTGTACATTCATGGTACTAAGCTGTACGTACAAGATACTAAGTTATACGTACAATGTACTGAGTTGTGCGTACAAGATACTGAACCTGTACGTACAAGATTCTAAGTAGTACGTACAGAATACTAAGTAGTACGTAAGATACTAAGTTGTACTACAAGATACTGAGTTGTACGTACAGAATACTAAGTTGTACTACAAGATACTAAGTTGTACGTACAGAATACTAAGTTGTACGTAATATACTAAGCTGTACGTACAAGACACTGAGAAGTACGTACAAGACACGAAGTTGTGAGTACAAGATACTAAGTTGTGAGTACAGGATACTGAGTTGTGAGTACAGGATACTGAGTTGTGAGTACAGGATACTGAGTTGTGAGTACAGGATACTAAGTTGTGAGTACAGGATACTGAGTTGTGCGTACAAATTACGAAGTTGTACGTACAAGATAAATATTTTTACAGTGGCCCTGATACTCCTACATACGTGTCAACCGAGTCATATAAAATATATTGATCGAAATATTTCCATTTCTGTTGTCTTTTGTAACATGTGTATATTATAAGGAAATCATTTACACCAACTTAACAGGTACTCTCAGGAAAAACAGACCGATGCCACTTACCATAAGGAATGGGAATCCTAATCCTGAGACACATATATACATGAGAAATGGTCAAATGTTATGTCTCCTTTATCGAGAAAATGATGACAAGAAACCCACTAGGTTACTGAGTGCACTTATCCAAGCTCAGCAGCTACCTACCAGAAGGCCACGCACTGTCCAAAGTTACAATAATGTACCTACCGGAAGGCAACTCACTGTCCAATGTTACAATTATGTACCTACCGGAAGGCAACTCACTGTCCAAAGTTACAATTATGTACCTACCGGAAGGCCACGCATTGTCCAAAGTTAAAATAATGCACCCACCGGAAGGCCACGCATTGTCCAAAGTTACAATAATGCACCTACCGGAAGGCGACGCATTGTCCAAAGTTACAATAATGTACCTACCGGAAGGCCACGCACTGTCCAAAGTTACAATAATGTACCCACCGGAAGGCCACGCATTGTCCAACGTTATAATAATGTACGTACCGGAAGGCCTCGCACTGTCCAATGTTACAATAATATACCTAACGAAAGGCCACGCATTGTCCAAAGTTATAATAATGTACCTACCGGAAGGCCACGTACTGTCCAAAGTTACAATAATGTACCCACCGGAAGGCGACGCATTGTCCAAAGTTATAATAATGTACCTACCGGAAGGCCTCGCACTGTCCAAAGTTACAATAATATACCTACCGGAAGGCCTCGCACTGTCCAAGTATTGTCCAAAGTTACAATAATGCACCTACCGGAAGGCGACGCGTTGTCCAAAGTTACAATAATGTACCTACCGGAAGGCCACGCATTGTCCAAAGTTACAATAAGCATATGGGCGCTGTAGATTTAGACGATGCTCTCATGAGTTCTTACTATTATCAAAGGATAAACAAAAATGTGTGGAAAACGATTGTACTGAATTTATTTCACAGAATCATGCTGAACGCGTACATTCTTTACAGTCAAAATACTTCAGATCGCCCCGTAATGGCCCGATTAAAATTTATTCAGCTTGTTGTCGAGTCACATGCTGATTTAGATCATATAAATACGTTGCCAAGAAACCGACGTCCAAAACAGAGGCTGGATTTGCTCCCAGGGCGAAGGGAATGATTGTTGTTTTTGTTCAACACGTGCTGCGGGGGTGTTAGGAGGCGAAGTAGGACAGTTTGGTCAATATGCAAACGTGGAGTCCACAGGCACTGTCTTACAAGGCACGCAGTATGTAATGAACAATAAAAATAATTCTACTGTACATTGTTCATTGTTACCAACGAATAATGTGGTGCTGGTAGGGTTAGTGGATTCTCCATGCTTAGATGTTGATGAGAAATAACACAAGAAAAATGTTATTGTTGTCGTTAAACTGTAGTGAGAGGAATTAGCAGATTGTAAATGTACATGTATTTCTAAAACTTGTGTTCATCTGTTTGTTAGGATGCAATACAATAAGTATAGAATGAAATAACTTCATCACTACTGATTATAAATCCTTGTGTTAAAAGTCGTTTGTTCACTTAACGTTGCCTCGCACCCAGAGTCAGCTTAGGTGAAAACAGCGCCTCCCAAACGTACGTCAATATCTTTGACGTACTTACTATCAGTGGGACACACAGATTATTGGCGTCATCAATTTTAACGTCATTTTTGGCAAATTCAAAAAAATGGCAGTGAAAGGGTTAATCTATTGAAACCAAGTCTTAATTAATGTAATTCTGCGTAATTCCAAATCAATATTACTGTAAAAACAGTTGCTTTGATTTAGATCAATTTTAATTGTGTATCTTTTTATTTTCACGTCATCAATTTCATTGTATTTTATGACGTCATCAATCTCAGTTGTTTGACGTAACCATAGCACACAATGATGACGCGTCACAAAAAGTGCTTGTGATTTTCTGGTTTGTGTTTTTATTATTATTATGTACATCCATCACCAGGACATTATTTACTTTTAATTATATGCATGTATATATAATTGATATCTCAAGAATTTGACTCTTGTATTTCACCCAGAGTGAAACAATAAATATTACAAGTAATTAACTCGACTCCTTATTACCAGATGGGCATCTTTTATAGTTTCACCAACATTAATTGAAATATGAACACTGGGCAATTAATCATTAACATTTCATTTAATCCAATGAATTAATTGTATGTACAGGAGATGTAGCCATGACACTACATACCATCCCAGTGGTGGACAGAGTTGTCTGTACATAACTTTTAATAATTTTAATATCAATATTACTTGAATTTAAGGAAGGTCGTTCGTTCAGATCAACCAACACCATCAAGTAAACCTTAACAAGCTTTTCAATGTTGTTCCATTGAGTTTACCAACAAGATCTGTCTACATTAATTTATTGTAATTAGGAAACTGGTACACCGTATCTATGTTGTTCTATTGAGTGAAACCACATTTTATACCCAATATCGTTCCATTGGAATTGACCAACACGACACATATCGTTTCATTGGTAATAACCAACCCAATGCATCTGATATCGTTCCTTTGGAATAAACCAACACGACACATATTCCGTCGTTCCATTGGAATTAACCAACACGACACATATTCCGTCGTTCCATTTGAATTGACGAACACGACAACATTAATATCGTACCTCAATCCATTTGATGAAATCACTAGTAGACTTAGACACTATGCATAGGTAATGCCTGTTTTAGAATACTGAATCATGTCTGGAATATCACGCGGTACGCAGATAATCCCTCACTAGCAAACCGATTGGCACGAATTACCGCTCCCCTTGTTGAGTATTTATACTGCCGTATCCCAGCCTGGTGTAAATGGACCCCATCCGAATGTAAACACCCGTCCCAACCATCTGTCAGTCCCTATGACGCCAATAAAAACATTGATTGGAATCTTCACACCTCAGTTTTTAATTCACTGTTAATTTTTTCAACAGCTCTGTTATACAACGTTGGTTCTACGTGCCTTGTCTTTTTTCTATGAAGCAACTGAAGAACACCAACACTTTTGCCACCGAATCCTTCCAAAAGGCACTGTAACACTGACATAATATCTCGAGCCAATCTGTCTTTCATAACAGGAAAAATTCCACTATCCTGGTCATTGCCTCCTATTTGTAAGATTACGGCAGCTGGGTTGATATCAGAGACCCGACAGGAGACCGCATAACTGTATAAATATTCAAGATATCCGCCACCTTTACCACGGCAGTGAATCGTTAATGTCGGGTCAAGGCCAAGGTTAGTCCAGTCACTTGTTAACATGCGATCCAATCTCACAACAAAACTGTCACCTAATATCATTACGTCAGACATTATATATGCAAACAAATGAACGTTTTTAACGACAAATAACTGTATAAAAAACTGACCTTTTGCACGACTTACGATGTAAATTTTCCAGTCAAATAATCCTTTTGTTTTGGTTTGATGAAATTTTATCGATGCATCATTCCGCGAAGCCTCATCACCTCCAGTTCCCAGCTGACCCTTCCGCGGAATGTTTGTAAACAAACTATGATACATTAAAACATAGTCCATATTTTTTACAACAAAAATATATAACTTTGCACAAACCTGCATAAAATTATTTCATATATGATATGTTCGTTGCCAACTGATACGTTGAGATAAATTGAGAGCGTGTCTTTAAGGTATGATTAAAATACATTGAAAGCATTAACTACACACATGATAACTATATACAGAAAGTATTTTTCACGTAACACGATTTCTGTCATTTTAACACACTAAACTTACCACCAGGTTGAGTTATCGGACTCTTATCAAAGCTTGTGTATCATTTACTTCAGATACTTTACCCAAAGTGGTTTATAGTTATAGTGTCTGTCACGTCTTTTTAGAAGTAATTCAAAGGAGGCTGCTTGATGTCGAAAATATTATTATTGAAAATTAGATTTGTCTAGGACAGGATACAATTAAAGATGTAAGTGAATATTTCTTGTTTTACCTCTTTGTATAATACAGTTTACTTTAACTTGTATACGGTTTATGTAATATACGTACTTCTGTAACATACAAACATTGGCTGTGTCTTTGCTTGAAAATGATCGCAACACATTGGTTCGCAAGTATTACACTCATTATTAGTGTCTGTAACAATATGGAGTTTGAGGTCTTATTCCCCTGTATATTTCCCATTTCGGTTACTGAGCGTCCCTGCTTGTCTTTTATAATGGGGCTGGCGTAATGTCGGAAAACGATGTATCTGTGCGTGATAACTATAGTATATTTAATTCTAGACTGGCATGTGATAGGCATACAATTTAGGGAATCAAACTTAACATTATGGATGTGGTATTAGAGAGTGATAAGTTGGAAGCATACAGTTAAGAACATAATTGTTTCAATAATTATTAACTTCACACATGATAACTATAAACTGAAAGTATTTTACTCATATTAAGATTCCTGTCTTCATATAACACTAAACTACATGGCTTACCTTCAGGTGGGGTAATGACTCTTTGTAGGAACCTTCACTTATTTATCATGATGTGATGTTGTTTACTGAATTCATATTTGCAGGTGATCAACCCCTGTGTTTTATTTCCTTTGAGATACGTTACCCGGAGAGTTTCACAGTTGTTGTTTCTGTCACGTCTTCATTAAAAAGAGTTTACGAACACAACTATTCGATATTAGAATTAAAGAAAACAACAAGACCTCACACTTTGAATATAAAAAATATGTGACCTTCATTATAATATCATTCAAATACAAACAAATAGAAGATTGATATTTGTCATCAAGCACATTCTTCAATATCAACCTTGGCTGCGTTCTTCGTCCAAAATCAAACAATATTTACTCTGAAATGACTTTTATGATACCAAAGTCGAAACAATTAAGTCGATTAGTATTAACTAAAAGGAGATTATCTTATGTTTCGTGTGGAAAGCGTATTGTTGAAAAGTGGAGTTGTTGATTCCGTCCATCAGATTATTTTTTTAAACAAGAAAGTCCCAATTTGAGGGCTGTTTTTTTTTTATTATTTTTTTTTGGTAGAGCTGATGCCCGGAATAAATCAAACTTCCAATTTCATCGAATTTTCTGTTTTAGAATTGCTCTTCTTGAACAAACATTCTCTAATTATAACTGTTAAATTAGTAGGCATAAAATTAAGGGAATCAAATTTAACACTATGGATGTGTTGTTAAATAGAGATAAATTGAAAGCTTACATTAAAAGACAGAATTGTATCAAATAATAAAATCAAATGATTAAATTGCATTGAAACTATTAACTGCACACATGCTGACTATATACTGACAGTGTTTTACACATATTACAACAATTCCTATCTTCATTTAATACTAAGCTACATGGCTTGCCATCAGGTGTGGTAATTTGACTCTTTATAGGAGCCATCACAAATTCATTAGCGCATTGATGGTTTTACTTAATTGATATTTGAATGTCATCAACGCTTGTGTGACATTTCTTTTAAGGTGCTTTACCCCATGTGGTTTACAGTTAGTGTCACGTGTTAACTCGAAAAAAGGAGAACAAAGAAATGACGTTTACAACTCAATTTCAGAATTGATTAAAGCAACAAGTCAACAATGGATGTCTTCTTCGTTAAAAGTTAAGCAATATTGACTTAACATAGCACATATATAAACACATATCATAGTTGAAAAATATATCAATTAGTAGTAACTAAAAGAAGACTGTCTTATATTTTGTTTGCGAAGCTTTTTGTTGAAAAGTGGGGTTGTTTATGGCAGGATGCAACAAAGTAGAGGAGTGAATCAAAATCAACATCATCGATGTGAGGTGAATTGAGATCATATATCTAAGGTACGATTAAAATATATTGAAACTATTAACTAACCTGATGATAACTATATACTGACAGTGTTATACACATATCAGGATCCCCATTTAACACTAAACTACTTTAATTGCTTTAAGTGGTTTATAGTTACAGTGGCTGTCAACTCTTTATTACGACAGTTAACACAAATATGAAGTCATTGATTTAATATCAGAATTAACGAAAATAACAAGCCGACCTTAAACTTTGAGTAACTAATAAGACTAACCATCAGGTGATGTATGTTGACTCTTTGCATGAACCATAATGTATTTATTATGATATGATGTTGTTTACTGAATTAATTTGCAGGTGATAAAGGCTTGTGTGTTTTTTTCCTTCGAGATACGTTACCCGCAGAATTTCACAGTTGTAGATTCTGTCATGTCAATAGGAAGAGCTGACGAACACAACAATACATATAAACAAATAGATGGATTTCATAAAGAACATTCTTCAATATCAACCCTGGCTGACTTCTTCGTTCAAAATCAAGCAATTTTTACTCTAAAATGACTGATATTATACCAGAATGGAAACAAGTATGTCTATTTGTAGTAGTTAGGACACTGCCTTATGTTTTGTATGGAAAGTTTGTTATTAAGAAGTGGATTTAATCTAGGACAGGATTAATATTTCTTGATAACTCTATTTTTACAATACTGTAAAATTTGAACACACCTCTCTGAATACAAACACTTTAAATTTCCCTGAATGGCAGATCTTAAGATTATATGTGCGTACAAATCAAACAGCAACAATATGACTTGCTTTCTATCACAGAAATACTTATTTATTTTACGT
The DNA here is from genome assembly GCF_902652985.1 of Pecten maximus. Classification (NCBI taxonomy): domain Eukaryota; kingdom Metazoa; phylum Mollusca; class Bivalvia; order Pectinida; family Pectinidae; genus Pecten; species Pecten maximus. Next base: position 22,512,998 of record NC_047030.1, on the reverse strand, counting down.
CAACTGTAAAATTTATAGATCGTTTAAAAAAGCAATAACAACGACAAACTATTCTTTTCAACGTTTATTTGAGCTCTTTATATCATAGTACATGCTACTTACAATTGTACACAGGTTATGTAGTCAACGTAAATATCAACAAGTATCACTTCAGTACATGTCCTGAGTCTAGTCAAAAGCATACATGATCTAGACTGTTTAACTTAAATAGGAATACACAATGTCACGAATACGCCTCCAAAAGTGTTGTCAGTCAACCAATGAGATGTTAACATCACCCAAACGTACAAAGTCTACACCTGATTGACAATGATCGCTGCATTCCTCTTGGTTTTCATTAGTGTCCGCTGCGCTCGCCTCATATTTCCTTTTGTGGATTTTAGAAACATTTTGTCTTACCCCTTTTCTTGTGATTCCAATTAGGGGTTTGCCGTCTGTGTTACTGTAGACCTGTAAACACCCAGCACTAAGGCTGTCATTGTTGCCTTGCAAAGGAAACGACTTTGTCTCTGTATCAATCATCTTCATAATAAAATCTCCGTGTATCCGTCCTTCTTGAACATCCAAACATTGGCCGTGTTTTCCTTGAAAATGATCATCATCATTTGCGTTGATGAACGACCTGGAGTTGAATTTCTTAGTTCTGTGCTTCCTGTTATCTAACCATCTATCCAAACAAGAAGGCAGGCTCATTTCAGTTACTGATCGTCCCCGCTTATCTTTTATAGTAGGGTTGGCGCCATGTTGAAGTAAATATTGCACAATCTTGTACCTGGAAGACGATGTATCTGTGGCTGATATTGATGATATGTTTAATTCTAGACAAGCCTTCATAAGAGGCGTTTGCCCATCCTTGTCAGTGATGTTGATATCAGCTCCTCCGTCCACCAATATCTTTACTGATTTATAATTTCCCTTCATAATACTCCGGAATAGAAGTTTGGTGGTGGCACAGTCATTCATATTTCTGATTGTCAGACAGGTTCCAGTATCGGCGAAGTGATATGACATGAGACTACTGAGAATATGTAGTGGAGCTCGCTATTTAAAGGTATATTATCCGATGACGTATGTTAATCAAAGGTTAGTAGTTTACAGTTTTGAATTCACGCATATACAATCTTCTTTCGTCTTAATATCGTAAAATTATCGTTGGTAGGATACTTGTTAAAGGATACCATGGTATTGAAAAAAATACGATAATGCAGCACATTTACTAGTTGGATGTCACAGAAAGAATGAAGCGTAGTGAGGGGCGATAACTCTGTTTCAGCAGTTTTCATCAAAAATCGCTCAATATCTAAATTTCAACCAATGAGAAGACTGTGTTAAAGGTTGGGCCGCGGGGCCGAGTGGTTAAGGTGTCCCAACATTTTATCACTAGCTGTCCATCTCAGGGATGCGAGTTCGAAACCGACGTGGGGCAGTTACCTGGTACTGACCGTAGGTCAGTGGTTTTCCTCCGGGTACTCCAGCTTTCCTCCACCACCAAAACCAACACGTCCTTACAAATATTGTAAATTACCCTGGCTTTTAATAGGACATTAAACAAAAATAAGTAAAACTGTCGTATTGCCAAAGAAATGAAACCCATAAAGTTGAATTTGCTGTCCCATAATACCCATATTTCATTGAAATCAGACAGTATCTAAATCTGGACCAATCAGAGGCCAGGAAATGGCGACCATTTTGGTAAAATGTGAAAATGAGGTGACCAGAGGGACCAGTGTCCCATGATGTACCTACATATCAAATTTTATCAAAATTGGACAATATCTTATTTTGGACCAATCAGAGGCTGGGAAATAGCAGTCATTCTGTTTAAGAAAAAGTTAAAGTGAGGTTACAAGAGTAACCGGTGTCCCATGATGTACCTATATACTGTACCAAATTTCATTGCAATCAGACAATATCTAAATTTGGACAAATACATCCAAGATTTTATGGGAATTGGCTCGCCCCAATATTAATCTTGGAGAAAATTGTTAATAAATCACACTTGCACGAGGAAAATCCCATTTTTGTATGAATTCCCCATTGGAACACAATGATACAAATGAGAGAAGGAAAATTGTTTGTTTGTTTGACATAGCCATTTCTTTAAATTGATATTTCGAGACTTTCCCCATAGTTTAAAGTCAGTATCAGTGTCTTTGTCAGTGGTCCATGTCGAGCAAATTGGGAGATTACCAGGTATCTATTTTTTTTTATTCGAAAATTTTGCAACTTCTTCAGTAGTGTTGGGAATCACTAATAAGTTCATGATCAATCATCATCATATCGATAATTGATCGATCATGAATAGAACTTTAGGGAAATATCTACAAAAGCATTAATGTGAATTGTACATTATAATTACCCAGGTAATTTTATATCAAGAACAGGTGAGCAAGTTATCTCCCTTTTTCTATCACAGATGAAAATTAGGTAATTAGCAAGTTTTAAATTTTAAATAATTTATCTTTGACTGGTCTCAAAAAAACTATTAAAGATCATTATGTTACACAAAAATATATTGCAATGGGTAAAGGGACAAGTATAAGGAAACTTTTCAAAATGAATGGAAAAAAATGGCAAAAACTACTTAATATCTCTTAGAACTTCAATTTGCTGATTATTGTCCTTAGATTCTTGTTTACTGCTATACTTTGTAATGTTATATGTAACCAAAGTTAATACATATTATTGTTTCTATAAGATTTCAAAATAAAATTTTATTGCTATAATCATATGTGGTGACACTTGCTGACGACAATACATGTTTAAATCCTCTTGTCTTTCCCTTGCCAGTCTTCATTCATATACAGTAAAGCTGGTCTAATTATAAGTCAGACCTAAATTGTCTTACCAGCAATTCTGTTTATCCTGGGTATATCTGGGTTAGACTACAGACCATACTGTAAATATTTGATTTTCTGACACCTCCCTCTGTCTCTCTCTCCCTCTCTCTTTGTCTCTATGTCTGTCTTTGTTACTATATATATGTCTTTGTCCATGTTTCTTGTTTCGTTCCTATTGCTTTATTATTATGATTTTTCTGTTCGCTCTACACCTTCTCTTCTGCTTTCTTCCTTTCTTTAAATACAGTGGGAAAGTACCATTAAGAAAATTCACCAAAAGTAAATGATTTTATGAATCTGGATTAAGATGTGTGTATTTGTGTTGGATCATCTACAATTCTATGGTGCTATAATAATGATTATTCTTAATACAATTGTATACTATGTACTTTACACTGTATGAAAATCTCTTATTGTCTTAAATTGTCTAATGTGAATTTGAACAATAATTCATGTAAAGGAAGGTTAACCATGCATAATAAAACATGTTTTTATTTTTAAATATCTTTTTTCAACCTTTTAACAGGTAGCAGTGTACACCAGTTTGCCCAGTTTCTGAAAATTAAGTGGCAATTATCTCTTACTCTTATATATATTTGCTTTGTTAGCTTTGTTTATCACCCTTTGAATAGCCAGCTGAGCCAGTTTGAGGCAGGGTCTCCTTGTAGAAGTTAGTGACTACCTCTGAACAACATGCAGGAGACCTGTCTGTCCACAGGCCATCCAGGAAATGGTGCAATAATTTATGAAAATGAAGCTTACCAAGCAAAATAAATAATATTTTCTTTTCAAATAAATGATTTAAACTTCTTGTAAGGTAGCAGTGTAGACCAGCTTGTCCGGTTTCTGAAAAATAAGTAGCATCTTTAAGTCTGAGACTGGGTCTCCTTGTAGTAGTTGGTGACTACCTGACTGAACAACATATAAGAGGCCCATTGCATGCCATCCAGAGCAAAGACACAACCACGACAGCACATACCGGCCTGATTGTCAGCTTCCCTTTTCTTCTGCAGGATAACTGTTCAAACTTTTCTATACTTCTATATATATAATACTAATAAACTTTGTGTATTTGGTTTAACGTCCTATTAACAGCCAAGTTCATTTGAGGACGTGCCAAGTTTAGAGGTGGAGGAAAGCCGGAGTACCAGGAGAAACACTACCGGCCTACAATCAGTACCAGTTAACTTCCCCACGTAGGTTTCAAACTAGCAACCCAGAGGTGGAGGGCTAGTGATAAAGTGTCATGACATATCTTAACCACTCGGCCATCGCGGCCCCTCAATAATGAATAATTAATAAACTATCTTACAGTAAAAATTGTGGAAAATTTGTTTCTTAATATCTAAATGGCTTGAAATTGAGAGAATAGTTCTACTAAATGAAATGAAAACCATATTTCATACAAAGTCTCAAAAACATTTTAATGAAGTTTTTTTTAAGTAGAACATAGAGGGTAATTACTTGCGTCTAAGACTTGCAATTACAGTAACTGTTTAAAACTTTTTAATTCTTATTTGTCACAGTTGCTATTGTAAAAGATGTGATAATCAAAGAAAATGGTGTTATCCCAATATCAAAATATTTGATATTGAGAGAATAGTTCTACAATATGAAATAAAAATCAGATTTTATGTAAAGTTTCAAAATTCTGAATTTGTTTCTTCAGTAGAATATAGAGGGAAATTAAGTGCGGTCTTTGGCCAACAATTTAGAACACCCCTCCTAATGTAAATATATGCATATGATGGTGTTGCCCTAAAAAAAGAAACATTTAAACTATTTACATGTACACTAGTCCCTGTGTTACAGTATTTTACCTGTGTGGAGATGACATTATGAAGAAGACTATTTTGTAGAATGGTTATAAATTAAAATCCTGGTCATTGTTTGAATTTGTCGAATAATTTTCTATAATACCTTTATATAATTAAAGTTTAGATTCAAAAGATTTTACTAATTGCTACCTGTGTGCAGATGAAATCTGGGAGAAAAACTATTTTGTAAAATAGTGATAACAAAATATTGGAAATTCTTTAATTTTGACAAGTAGTTTTCTATAATACCCTTTGTAATAAGTTGAAACAGATTAAAATTTCAAAAGATAAAACAAAAATACAACATGGTCTCACACCCTAAATTAGTTAATTAAATTAATGTGATATAACAATTGACATAATTTTAGTTAAATTTTGTCAGAACAGGTTTCTCGCACATGGTTTTCTTTGGCACATGTACATGTAGGCAAATAGTTGAAATATGTTGATAGGGAATTGCATGATAATAAAGCAACTTATAGATATTTGAAAATTGACTAATTCATGAAATTTCAAAGTCAACTATTTTGTAAAATTGTGATAGCTAAAACCTGGTAGCTCTTTGATTTTGTCAAATAATTTTCCATCTTATACTTTTTTTTGTAATAAGTTAAGAAATGAATTTAATTTTAAAAGATAAAAAAAAAATGCATGACACCCAAAGCATTTTACTTAATGCAACATAATAATTGACAATATTTTAGCTTAAATTTGTCAGAACAGCTTTCTTGCATATTGTTTTCTTTGGTGCATAAAAGTGAAGGGTTTAAATATATTTGAAAAATTATTTCATATATTTATTAATGCAAAAGATGATATAATTTGACACTGTCCTAAGAACCATCTCAATAAAGGGCAGGTCAGAGACTTAAATTTCAAAATTTAAAGCATTACAAATTTGAAAAAAAAACTTCTATTACTTAAAAAGAATTGTTCAATATACTGCTAGTGTGTACTGAAGTACGTGTACAGTAGTTCCTTGAAAGTTCGTGTCATCGTAAGCTAATATGTATGAGATATGATTCTCGAAACGTCGTTGCTCCTCAACATAAACAAATATCAGCTGATCAAGACATCAAAGCATCAACTAACGACACAGTAATTTCATTAAACAAACAAACAATAAAAAAATTAAATATTACATATTTAAACGTCGCCTGTCTCTAAAACGTTAATGAACACGTAACATTTACACTAGGCCTACTGCCAGTACTGGAAGCCTACGACTCGGTAGGCTACGAGTTTAGATTTGTTATCGAAAAGAATTGAACGCTGGTCTGGGTTGACGATGAATACTGATCCTGGAAAGCAACAAATATGGTCATAGTAGAACAACTATAATCTCCAATGTCACTTTTAATATGACATAATATTAAAAAGTACTGGTCCTGACGGGAAAATGTAATACAACTCACTTATACTGCTTGGAGTTGAACGAGTAAGCGGCGTGAAGTCCCCGGTGTTGTTCCATCCGGAACTCCTCGGAGAATCATTTCAGGGATAATACCCGATGAGTTCAGGATGGCGTTATCTATAGTTGTCCTTTATATATGCGGTCAAGCCGACCAAACCAAGTGTGTTAATAATTTCTATTAAACATAAACTTCATACGTCAATTTTAACGGACCTGTTGATGTTAATGCAGGCTTTAAAACACATCATCAAGATGACTCGCGCAAAACAAATATAAAACCAGTTGATTCGTAATGAATGTAATGCTGATAACTATGTATGCCGATCCGGTCCATCTGTTCTACCGTGCTAAACGGAAAGGAAAACACCCGGTCTTGCGTCATCAAAACAGGCAGGAAAATACCCCAGTCGAATGGAAAAATACTGAGAAGGTCGAAAAAATAGGCCATTTTCAAAACAATCTTGTAACCGTTCTGCTAAAGATATCGAAAAACTAAACAGACTGTTTTCTTCAGGAAACATTTATCTCTTTGTATGTGCATTGTATATATCTCTGGATTTTTTTTCTGAATTTTGAGGGCGATTTAAACAGAACCTCTTAGTCAAAGTGACGATTTTGGCATGTTTGACCCAAAATATCTCATAAATACGAATTTCCACAGGGATACAGATACATCCAGACCTAGATCGAGCCGAGTTTTACAATGGTTCAAAAGCCCATCAAAATTGTATGTGCCATTTTTTCCGCTCCCAAATCGCTACAATAGCCGGCAAAAATCGCGAATTAGCTCATACTATCATTACGTTCCGTAAGGAACGATAACGAGTTATCGCCCCTTACTACACTCCATTCTTTACTATATAACATTTTAAAAATAGCATAATTAAGTTGCAAAATTGATTTGTTTAACGAGTTTAGAAATAATTATAAAAACGCTCCGTCAGCTGCGCGGAAGAGTAATAACTAGATTTTGTTCTCCGGGTGTCTGATTCAAACTGAACAGCCATCTTTGCGAAATCTGTTACAGAGTTGGTTGTAACTTTGACGCGGGCTCTACAACTGACTAAAAGCGAAGCTTCATTGATTGAATGTTTACTGATTGTCCATTTTGATCAATTGATCTTCCTGGTATAAATTGTTTATAATGGATGCGAGGTAACGACCGCCTGACACAGGGACTTGACACGGATGTTTTATTCCACTTTGACGATTTACAGGATCATGATAGAATAGGACCGTTCAAGTGATGACTTCTTTTATTTATTTTGATTATGAATGGGCATATTTAAAACATTAGTAACTAATTCTGAATATATAAAAATAGGCATCACTCTGGGGCGCGAGTTAGGGATTTTACCAGTGTTTTTGTTAAAGAATTTGTCGAAATTCTCAGATTCTTAATATACATGAGACCTGTTATGAAAATCTAAATCAGTCATATTCACTCCCTCCAAAGCTCTGATAAGCTCACATGTATGTTATTTTTAACCCAGACCTATTTCGGCAAAATAATGTATGCATGAGCTAGGCCTACAGGATTTGGCAGAATCAGGCGGCTTGTGCGCTTATTTTTTTCATAAGGCGCTTATTGATGATAAACTGGTCCAGTTCATGGACAAACAAAACAGATGATACTTGTTAGTTTCATTGATTCCAACTTGAATGGAATATAATGTGAGAATGTGATATAATGTATGTGATGTAATGTGCGTATATGATATAGTAATGTGAGAATGTGATATTATATGAGAATGTGATGTGATGCGAGAATGTAACATAATGTGAGAATGTGATATAATGTGAGAATCAATGGCGTAGTTCTTCACAATACAAATGTATTTACACTCGCAACTGTAGGACAGTAAAGGAGAATATAGTAATAGTTCTTATCATGAATAATTGTAATACCTGCAAAGAGTTGGAGCCAATATTTGATGCATGGCCTCTTCTTTATTACATGTATAACCATTGTGATATTCTAACAAGTATACACACTGTAAACCTCCACTATCTCCAACAGCCATATCACCATGGAATCACTGTGGAAACATGACATATTAAATATTATTACTATGAAGTTAATAATTACAGAAAACAGTAAAAAAAAAAAAAGGTTGGTTTCGGACATAAAAAATCGTTGTCTAGTATTGTATATGTATGTTAACGATGGAGATGGAGGGCTATAAAATACATCGGTTATCACATGTTCTAATAGTAACAAAAGAATGTAGGTACAAAGACATCTACCTACCTATGTAGTCACCTAAAGTTATTCAGCACCAAACTGGGCCAAATGTGCTGATGTTTGCTTATTATTTATCAATAATGAATTATATGCCTATTCCTGCAACTTGTAGTTTAAAAAGGGGCAAGCAAATTCTCAAAAGTTCTTTTTATCCTTTGATGTATGTGCATCACTTATTTGAAATACTTGATAAGATTTTGTTAAGATCATTTTACATATACGTCGAAAGTCTATCTGTGGAGACATCATTATGCGCAATTTTGCCTGAACTGTAAGTTTTATCCGATTAACTGATGACCTTGCAAGAAAAGACCTCTTTAATGGATGTTTTCATTTAATAATTTGAAGTTCAACATTCCTAAACCTTCATAATTTTGTTCCAAAGTGTGTACTCTCCCGTTTTATTACTGTGGTAAGGAATGAAAATATTAATCAGATAAAACATCTACCCATTTATGGTGTTCAAAATGATGAACATGTAGCATTTTTAATAGTTCGGTAAAATCTTCACGAGAAAAGGGTATTGATCGTCTTGTTTCATAATTTCCAAATACCTTAAGCAGTCATTTTCGCTTGCACAGAATTTGGTTGCGTGACTTTTTTCAGCTTTAGCCCTTCATATTAATAAAGAAAAAAGCTGCATAAATTGGGAAATCAATCAATATGGACTTTTACATAGTTCAAAATCAACTTAAATGGCCAACCTGATAAATTTCATTTACATGAAATTAAAACCTCTTACTTTTAAGAACCCGCAAGAAAATTAGATGCGTATTCCATGTTTAAATCCAATTACTCTAAGCTAATATTGATATTAATGATTATCAAAATCTGCTCCGTATTCAAAATACAATAAAAGTTAAAAATGTCCAGCATTTGAATGCTTTTTAGCAATTTTAATGATGTACGATATGTTTGCTGTAATAGTTCCTTCTGATTTGTCTCAGCTATCTGTTTTATACCGGTCTGTTCTTGCAATATAGTCATTCATCCCATATACAGTATTACCCAAGATGTCACACTTCAAAGCTTGTCACAAATTAGCAATTATTATCATTTTATGATCACAATTATGGCGTAAAAAGCATTTTCACAAAGATTGATGTCGGTAGACTTTTGTCGGTAAAAGCCATACACATCAATTGTTACGAAAGCAAAAACGAAAACAAAAATAAATTCTATTTCAATTATGTCCATGTTAAACACTTGCGTGATTGGACAAATATAACTGCATTCTGATTATATTCATATTCAAATCATATAAGTGTCACAGGTTGTACAAGAACATAACTGTATTACAATCCATGTACCACACCTCTTCTAATGCATATATTTCCATTTCCTACTATAAATACTTGCATATGTATTGAAAAAGTGTTTCCATGCTCATCTCTTTGAATTTCATTAAAATATTTTGCCATACGTCCATATTATGTTTCCTCTCTTCAATTAACACTAAGTTACCTGGGTTACCATCCTGTGAGGTATTTTGACATTTTGGAGACACCTTTAACATTTCATTCATATTTAAGGGTGGTAATCAGCTGTGCGTGATTTGTGAAGTCCTTTGAGATACTTTATCCCCTACAGCTTTTTATAGTGTATAAAACAATGACTTCTGTTTTTCATGACAATCCCTTTGTATTTCATCAAACCGTCATAACGTTCAGTTTTTATTTCTTAGCGCTTGCGTGCCATTTAAATAATATCTGAGGCACTTTACTCCCAGAGGTTAACAGTTGTGCTTTTTCCATTCTCAATTCGGTAGAATACTGACGAATATGCCAACCTTTTTTTTTTTTTTTTTTTTTTTTTATGTTTTGTTTTTTTCTTTTCTTTTTTCAGAAATAGTGAAGGAAGGAAGGCCAGAGTTGAGAAGCTCTGGGATCCTTCCTTAGATTTGCAATATTAATGAACCATTTTGATCTTTGATTTTTTCTTCATACATCAGCTTGTATACATCTTATATTCATTAAAAACACGCTCTTTCCGATATTTTCCAATAGTGAAATGTATCACTTTTTTTCTGATTTGACCAATTAGAACACGACTTACAAACGACAATGGGACAAATTTAGCTCTCCGTCATGTTATATGACGTCATAATGCGAGATAGAATACATAACGTCACGATTTGGCGTACAGTTGTGAGCCGTTGCCAGAGGACTGCAATGAATTCTGAATGGCAAGTAGCTATATATATAGGTATCTTACAAAAAATTAAATCCATATGGAATTAAAGGTAGATTATATTATTGGTTCAAAGCTTACCTATCTAACAGAAAACAAAGGGTTATATCTTTGAATGTTACAAATCAAGCAGCAGACTTATATCTGCAGGAAACCCTCAAAGACCTGAATTGGTCCCTTTCTATTTCGTCTTTTCAGTAATGATATTACCAATAATATAAGCTCTGATATAAAACCCTTTACTGGTGGCACCTCCCATTATGTAATAGTATGTATGTGTAATACGTACAATACTAACTCTTATCAAGCTAAAAAAAAACATGCCGTAAAAAATATAATGACCTTGATACACCTACACCTACCAATTTAACAAACCTTAATTCTCGTCTTTTCGTGTTTTCGGGGCGAAAAGACGAGAATAAAGAGTTGTTAAATTTCGTGTTTTCGGGGCGAAAAGACGAAAAGACGAGAATTAAGGTTTATTAATTCTCGTGTTTTCGGGGCGAAAAGACGAAAAGACGAGAGGTAAGGGTTGTTAAATTTCGTGTTTTCGGGGCGAAAAGACGAAAAGACGAGAATTAAGGTTTATTAATACGAAGTACGAAACGAAATAGCACAAATCAGCCACCGTAGTATATGTCTACCCGGTCCATCTGTTCAATCGTGCTAAACGGAAGGAAACGCCCGGTCTTACGTCATCAAAACAGTCGTTCTATTTATAGGAAAATAACCCTGTCGAGTGGGAAAATACTGAGAAGGTTGAAAAACTAGGCCATTTTCAAAACAATATTGTGACCGTTCTGTTGAAGATATCGAAACACTAAACAAACCATTTTCATCAGGAAACATTTATGTATTTATATGATCATTTTTGGGGGAGGGGAGGGGGGGGGGGGAGGAACCTCTCAGTCAAAATGTCGATTTTGGCATGTTAAGCCTAAAATATCTCATAAATACGAATCTCCACAGGGATACCAGATACATCCAGACCTAGACCGAGCCGAGTTTTACAATGAATCAAAGTATCAGGCAAATTATATGTGCCATTTTTTCCACCCTCAAATCGCTACAATAGCCGGCAAAATGGGCGAATTAGCCAACACTTTCATTACATTCCATAAGGAACGATAACAGAGTTATCACCCCTTACTACACTCACTTCTTTATTACATCAAGAAGTCAGCCAATGTTGATATTGAAGAATGTTCTTGATGACATCCTTCTATTTGTTTATATTTGAATGATATGATGATAAATGTCACGGGTTTGTGTAAGATACTCAAAGCGTCAGGTCAACTTGTTGTTTTCTTTAATTCTGATATTAAATTGTTGTGTTCGTCAGCTCTTCCTAATGAAGACTTGACAGAAAATATAACAGTGAAACTCTGGGGAAACGTTACTCAAAAGAAATAAAACACAAGTGTTTATCACCTGAAAATATGAATTCAGTAAACAACAACATATCATAATAAATACATGATGGTTCCTACAAAGAGTCAAAATACCCAACCTGATGGTAAGTCTTATTAGTCACTTAAAGTTAAAGGTCAGCTTGTTGTTTTATTTAATTCTGATATTGAATAAATGCCTCAATTCTGTGTGTTTACTGTCTTCCTACTGAAGAGGTGACAGCCACTATAACTATAAACCACTGGGGGTAAAGTATCTGAAGTAAATGATATACAAGTGTTGGTAACATTAAAATATGAAAAGTGATAAAGCAAATACAGTTATGAATATGTGATGATTCCTACAAAGAGTCCAATGACTCCACCTGATGATAAGCCATGTAGTTTAGTGTTAAATTGGGATAGTTATCCTGATATGTATATAACACTAGTACTGTCAGTATATAGCTATCATCAGAGTAGTTAATAGTTTCAATGTATTTTAATCATACCTTAAACGTATGCTTCCAATTCACGTCTGTCAAGATGTTGACTTTGATAAACTCCTCTAACTTGTTACATCATACCCTAAACAACCCCACTTTACAACAAAAAGATAAAAAAAAAATATATATATAAGACAGTGTCCGAGTGACCGAGTGGTTAAGGTATCCCGACACTTTATCACTTTATTTGGAATCATTTGCGAAGTACCAATTGTTATTAGAAACCATTACAGAAGTCCCCCAAACGCCCCCTACCCACAAAGTAAATAGTTATCATTAATATACAGTATGTGTATAGATATATGCAGTATATAATGTAGGACGATACTTATTACGAACATTTAAGTCAAATTAAAGAGCTAACTTGGAAACCACGTCACTTGTTGTTAAGTGAAGGAAGGAATCGTTATACAATACTGCGTAGAGCTTGCAGATATTAATGTTATGGCAGCTTTATTATATACAAAGGGATTAGTGGAAACGTTTCGTAAAACTATCAGTTTTCATTGTTACGGGAACCATTATAAAAGTCCACTAAACTGCCCTAGTCGTAGGTGATAAAATTGAAGAAAGTTTTCTTTGCCTTGTGATATTAAAAGTATTTGCTTAACTTGAACAAAATCGGACGTAATTCAGATTTCGAACAATAAGATGCCAGGAAATGTCAGAAACTCTGTCAAATATGATAGCCGAAGAAATTTGCTTTATCAATGCACATATCAAGTCTCAAGAAAGTACAATTTGTCATTTGTGAATTATTGATTGTAATTGGAAACCATAACAGAAGACTCCCAGTCGATCCCTCCCCACATAGTCCCTAAGATGCAAATGCTATGGCAGCTAACCCCATGCGTTTCAATTTGCAGTCCCTTATTATGCCCCTATATACAAATTTCACTAAAATCGGACAATATTCAAAGCTCGACCAATCAGAATCATCCGCGTGGTTGATATTGTAACGAAATACATGCAATTGAAATGACAGTGCCTTTATACCCTACATACCAATTTCATCAAAATGGACAATATTCAAATTCAACCAATTATAGGACTGCAAACTGCGGGCTACGAAAGTGACCAGTGTTTCATAAAATAAATTTGCATACCAAATTTCATCAAAAATATTTAAATTTCGACGAATCAGATGACAGGAAATAGCGACCACCTTGGTTGGGTGATCGGACAATTAACAGTCCATTGAACACCTCCGACCACCGCTAGTACAGAAGTCTCCCCCGTCTTCTTAAGAAGCTTGAAATATTACAATACGATATTCTCTTTAGTCTCATTCCATATGACTTTGCTGATATAATAACCTGTCGGATAACAAGAAATATGATTGCCAGTGCCACCTTCAAACTGCTATTCCAGAGTATCATAAAGGGACATTATAAATCAGAAAAGGTATTGGTGGACGGGATATCAACATCACTGATAAGGATGGACAAACGGCTCTGAAGGCTTGTCTAGAATTAAAAATATCGTCATTATCACACAATATTACACAATACTTTACCTGGAAGATGATGTATCTGTGGTTGATATTTATGATATGTTTGAATCTAGACAAGTCTTCATCAGAGGAATTTTTCAATCCTTGTCAGTGTTGTTGATATCAGCTCCCCGTTCACCAATATGTTAACTAATTTATAATGCCCCTTCATAATACTATCGAGTTGATGTTCAGAGGTGGCGCTGTCATTCATATTTCTGGTTGTCCGATGGTTACAATATCGGCATATCGGGCTGACATGAGATTTCAGAGAATATATAGTGGAACTCGATATTTGAATGTGTATTTCCCGATGACTTGCATTAATCAAAAGTTGTTCACAGTTTTGTATTCACGCATATACGCGACTTTATTACGTCTAAATGTTGTAACTATTGTCGTAGCTGTGATGATCAAGTACAATTGTATGGACATGGATAATAGATTAAGATATGAAATAATAAGCGAAGCAATGGTTGCCGTGTTTTTTAATTTATACTGAAGGAATATATATATAATAATTCGTGTTGATGTATTCACTAATCAATAAAATCGTGAGTTAAATATTGTCTGATTTTGATGAAGCTTGGCTTGAAGGTGTATTGTAATACAACAAGCTTTTAAAAAGATCCAAGACTTCTGCTATGCTCGCAATCGTCGGAGGTGTGCAATATACCCTTAAGATGGCCGCTATTTCCTGTCCTCGGATTGGTCGAAATTTAAATATTAATCGATTTTTATTAAATGTATATACATCATAGGACACTGGTCTCTTTCGTAACCGAAGTTTCACATTTCAACGAAATGGCCACCGTTGGCTGTCCTTTGCCTCTGATTAGGTCAATGTTAAATATTGTCCATTTTGATAAAATTGGTATGTATGGATATGAGGAGACTGCGACTTTAACCGCATGGTTTAAACCTGATAGCATTACGAAACGTTTCCACCTATCCCTTTGTATTTTATTAATCTGTCACAGAGTTCATATCTGCTAGCTTTACGCAGCCGTGTATAACGATTCCTTTCTCTACTGAACAAGAAGTGACGTGTTGGGTTTTTTGACCCTTTGTAGATGTTCGTATTTAGTATCGTTCTACGTTTCTTTGCTTATATATTTAGTAATGTATTCAACAACTTCAATTTAGGATTTGTTTCCGATATACGTAATAGGTCCTCCACTAGCAGCAGCTAATGTAAACTGTGACCTACGTTATTTCACTTATCATATATTAAAATAAACATGGAATATTCTTCAATATTATCCGTTGATACATACAGCAAGCAGTTTGGATTTTTATTTCCCTTTTTTGCTTTTCTTTTCTTTTTAACTTTTTTTCTTTTGCGGTGTTTGGGGGGGGGGGGGGGGGGGGTTAAAATATTTTAAATTCTTTTTTCTCTTAATTTAATTACACTATCTGTCTTTATTCGAATGGAGGTATCTGCAGTTTAAATGGAATTGAAAAGGTGATCTCTTATACAAGATGACAATTTGTTATAGAAACATGAAAAGTATTATCATCAGAAATATTTTGAAAAGCTCATCATTAGATGGCTAATTCAGCATCAGTATTAGAACAAAATATAAATTGCATGACAATTTTATTCCTTTAGTGGGTATTCGACAGAATTCCCTCCAAGGATGTGTTATGTTTAAATAGGTAATAATATGAATGGGTTGCAAAAGACACACCGTCTTCTGAAAAAAAAGAACAATAATTATTCTAGCATGGCGCATTTTATACCAGTATACCACCATAGTGTAGAAAACACAAAGATGACTATAAGTATTTTTACGAGACTGTCACCTTGTGTATTTATTGATAGCATATGTTTAAAAAGGCGAGTCATTTAGGTAAGAAAATAAGAAATCGAACTCGGACTTCACCACGTTTTAACAAGCTGACATTAAATGTAAAGCATGCAAACAATGTTTTTATCTGTATTTCCTTTCAGGATATCTTAGTTTCTAGACGTATGTGGCTTGTTATAGGTTAGTGCAATATTTAACCAATCAGGTGAGCATTGAGTCCTATAGGCCTTTGGGTTTTTCTTAGAAATTACACCACCGACAGCATAAGTATACACTGCTAATTCACTTATTAACACAACTAAATAAACATAGAAAAAATAATCAAATGAATTATCTTTGCTGGCTACGTTTCGGAGACAGCATCCTCCCTTAATTAGGCCATATGTGACGTCATCATTTCGGTGGTCTAGCCATGACGTCATCAATGTGGTCCAACAATTGTCATCCACATTGTAGGATTTCTTTTGTGGTATGAAGTAGATTGTTGTATAAAACGATGTATGTTGATGGAGTCCATCGGAATGAAGAGGGGTGGAATTGTTTTCAGTCCAAAAAGCCTCATTGACCAATTTGTAGGTATTTAATTCGAAGATACTTCCTCAGAAGCAGATGTCAAGAATTCTTCAAACCCTCTTTAAAGTTCTTCAAAGTCCCATTCAAGGATGCCTTTTCTTGAACAACCATTCTATAACAATGACCGACACCCTGTGTTCACTTATCAGGCACACAATTAAGGAAATTAAATTTAACATTTTGGATGTGTTGTTAAAGAGAGATGAATTGAAAGCATACATTTAAAAACAGAACTGTATCAAATGATATAAAGGTATGGCAAAATTACATTGAAAAATCAGAAAATATTAACTACACACGTGATAACTATATAATGACAGTGTTTAACATATATCACGATTTGTTTCTTCATTTAATACTAAGTTTCATGACTTACCATCAGGTGGGGTCATTGGACTCTGCTGGAACTATCACGTATTAATAAGGGAATTTTGTTTATTACATGATTCAGAGTTGAATATGATCAACTCAACGCTTGTGTGTTAATTCTTTTAAGATACTTTACCCTCCAGTGTATTACAGTTAGAAGGTCACTGGTTGGTTGAAGAAACGTAAGCAAACGACTTTAATTTCAGAATCAATGAATTAATTAAGTCACTAATTGATACATCCTCCCGTTCAAAGTTACATATGTTTATAATATTTACTTACACATGACGCATATCATAGTTAAAAAATATGTTACTTTGTATTAACTAAAATGAGAATGTCTTAGGTTTTGCGTGCAAAGATTATTGTTGAAAAGGTCAGTCATGCAGGACATGATGCAATAAAATATGCAACTGAATATTTATTTCCTGTTTTACTTATTTTGTGTTTTCATTTTTAACGATGGCACAACATATGAAGAAGAAAATGGAACCCCCCGCCTTAGAACATATTTAACACCATTTCCGTATTCTAAGAGATCCAGTCGATCAACCAGATAACGCGCATCAAACATACTTTTGGGGGATAACTCAGAACCAGAGCCAAACGATACCGAAACATCGACAGCCGCCTTGACCAACTGAAGGAATGTTGTAAGACCAATACCATTGACATCCCACCTTCTTCATCACATAATGGTACATGTACATAACAAGTGCGATGATTTAATATGTTATGTATGCATGTTGAAATTCTATAAAGAATATATCTTCCTTGTCCAGTGCCTAGTGTATATACCAGGTATTCTTTGCATATATGTAAGCATTTACTATCAACTACTTATTACTTTATGATATCTGTGTGTTTCATGGAAGTTTTAATCAGCCTGTGTGCGGTACTAAATATTCTACTATATTCTGCTTTCGTGTTTTCATATCAGGCACATATCACGTACAATGTATTTTTCTAAATTATGTTATTTATTATGTATAATCCTTTCGATATTCCAAAAGGTATACTCATTTTAAAACCCCACATTTCTGTATTGCTACATCGCTACCAGTATCAATCAACTAGTCTAAATAATAAAACAAATCTTTTGAGAGATTTTATCCTCAAAGTAGTACAAAATTATAGTGTTTGTTAAGTCTCAATTAGGAAAATTCTAAACACAGATCTGACACACACGACAACTTCATTTCAGAATCAATCAAAACATCAACGATGTATGCCATCTTCCTTCAAAATTACACAATATTTACTCTAACATGGCGCATAGCATATCATAGTTAAAAAGATATGCCAATTAGCGGTAACTAAAATGAGCTTGTCTGATGTTTTGGTGTACAAAGCTTATTGCTGTGGAGTGGATTTTTTAGGAGAGGATGCAATAGAATATAAAAGCGAATGTATCTTACCCCTTTTATTCTATTTCTAAAACTACTGAAAAATTGGAACATAGCTCTCTGAATAAGAGCATCATAACCCTAGATGTCAGATTTTAAAATTGTATATGTGGCCAAATAAGAAGAAAACGCAATGACCTGCTTTCAATCACAGAAGAAATTATTCGTTTTACGTCAACTGTAATTCATGGATTCGTAGATCTTTTAAAAACAACAACAACAAAATATTCTGTTCAACTGTAAAATTCAAAGAATTCATGGATTTATAGATCGTTTAAAAAAGCAATAACAACGACAAAATATTCTTTTCAGTGTTTATTCGATCTCTTTATATCATAATACATGTTACTTACAATTGTACACAGGTTATGTAATGCACGTACATATATACATTTAGCACTTCAGTGTATGTCCTGAATCCAGTCAAAAGCACACATGATCTAGACTGTTTACCTGAAATAGGAATGCACAATATCACACATACGCATCCAAAAGTGTTGTCAGTCAACCAATGAGATGTTAACATCACCCAAATGTACAAAGTCTACACCTGATTGACAATGGTCGGTGCATTCCTCTTGGTTTTCTTTAGTGTTCGCCACGCTCGCCTCATATTTCCTTTTGTTCATCTTAGAAACATTTTGTCTTACCCCTTTTCTTGTGATTCCAATTAGGGGTTTGCCGTCTATATTACTGTGGCACTGTAAACACCCAGCAATAAGACTGTCATTGTTGCCTTGCAAAGGAAACGGTTTTGTCTCTGTATCAATTCCCTTCATGCTAAAATCTCCGTTTATCCGTCCTTCTTGAACATCCAAATAATTGTTGTGTTTTCCTTTAAGTTGGTCATCTTTATTTGCGTTGATGAACGATCTGGAGTTGAATTTCTTATTTCGGTGCGTCCTGTTATCTAACCATCTATCCAAACAAGAAGGCAGTCCCATTTCAGTTACTGATCGTCCCCGTTTATCTTTTATAGTTGGGTTGGTACCATCTTGGAGTAAATATTGCACAATCTTGTACCTGGAAGACGATGTATCTGTGGCTGATATTGATGATATGTTTAATTCTAGACAAGCCTTCATCAGAGGCGTTTGCCCATCCTTGTCAGTGATGTTGATATCAGCTCCTCCGTCCACCAATATCTTTACTGATTTATAATGCCCCTTCATAATACTCCGGAATAGAAGTTTGGTGGTGGCACAGTCATTCATATTTCTGATTGTCCGACAGGTTCCAGTATCGGCGAAGTGATATGCCATGAGACTACAGAGAATATAAAGGTATATTATCCGATGACGTGTGTTAATCAAAGTTTAGTAGTTTACAGTTTTGTATTCACGCATATACAATCTTCTTTCGTCTTAATGTCGTAAAATTATCGTAGGTAGGATACTTGTTAAAGGATACCATGGTACTGACATTTAATGATTGAATGTTAGTCTAGAGGTGTCTTTGAGATAAATTCACCGCGAAGCAGTTCATGTTGAATTTGTCTCAAGAGCAACTCAATTCATCACCCCATACAATCGACCGAAGCAACATGCAATCCTTATATTTGAGTTAACACGCATTTGCACTTAATTAATTGAAGAAATCTTCAGATACTAAAATTTGTGGAAGTCTAATGGTTTGTGTTTAAAAATAGTCCGCCATGAGAGAATGACTTAACAGTATTAATTACACAAAAATACTATTATGCAGCACATTTACTATATAACATTTAAAAAAAAGCATAATTAAGTTGAACAATTTGTATAGCGAGTTTAGAAATTATTATAAAAACGCTCCGCCAGCTGCGCGGAAGAGTAATAATTAGATTTTGTTCTCCGGTTGTCTGATTCGAACTGAACTGCCATCTTTGCGAAATCTGTTTCAGAGTTTGGTTGTAACTTTGACACGGGCTCTACAACTGATTAAAAGCAAAGCTTCATTGATGGAATGTTGACTGATTGTCCATTTTGATCAATTGATCTTCCTGGTATAAAATGTTTATAATGGATGCGTAATAACGACCGCCTGACACAGGGACTTGACACGGATGCTTTATTCTACTTTGACGATTTACAGGATCATGATAGAATAGGACCGTTCAAGTGATGATTTTTTTTATTTATTTTGATTGTTAATGGGCATATTTAAAACATTAGTAACTGATTTTGAATATATAGAAATAGGCATCACTCTGGGGCGCGAGTTAGGGATTTTACCAGTGTTTTTTGTTAAAAAAAATTGTCGAAATTCTCAGATTCTTAATATACATAAGGCCTGTTATGAAAATCTAAATCAGTCCTATTCACTTCCTCCAAAGCTCTGATAAACGCATATGTATGTTATTTTTGACCCAGAACTATTTCGGCAAAATAATGTATACATGAGCTAGGCTTACAGGATTGGGCAGAATCAGGCGGCTTGTGCACTTATTTTTGCATAAGGCACTTATTGGTGTTAAACTGGTCCAGTTCATGGACAAACAAAACAGATTTTACCTTTTAGTTTCATTGATTCCAACTTGAATGTGATATAAGCATCCTCCCAAAGGATTTGCAAGCTCGCTAAATATGTAACAGGAGAAAGGTAGTAGCCAGACAGGGGTTCGAACACGAGACCCTGCAAACTCTAGACTTACGCTTCACCACTGAGCTACCTGGTCACTGGTGCACTTAATACATGTTTCAGGAGTCTGCGGTATGTTCGTGTTTGTCTTCTTGTGGTATATATTACCGGTAATGTGGAAAACTTTTAAAAAAAATAAAGATTGTTCCAGCCCTGGCAACCTATGTCTTTCCCTTAGTTGTCATTTAGATGAAGAAGATATTTATCAATTTAATCTCTTTCATTTGATCATATAAAAACAGAGAATATTTCCCCAAATATTAAGTGTAATCGCTTTACACATACCTTGTAATACTGACCAGGATTGATGTTTGAACAGGAATGGACTACACATTCTTATCAAATATTTGCATTACCAAAAACACTGTTTTTTTTGTGAAAAAAAGCATGCAAGAATTTTTTTAGAGTCAGTCGGGTTAGTAGAGACAAAGTTTTTACTGTATTTGGCATATTAGCTGAAGTCATGAAAATGTGAAATTAAAAAAAAACTTTGGTTATTGAAGATCAGAGAAATGTCAACAACAAATTTAAAAAGAATGGAATTGGGTTTTTCTCAGTCAGTTCTGAAGGCCCGTGTAAACACGTTATTAAGTTCAGTTTACGCAATTACCAGCTTCGATTGTCTATCTTTTTAAGTTATGTTCATCTGTGTATAGTTTTTTTTTTTTTTTTTGCGGGGTTTTGTTTTGTTTTTGTTTTATAAATCCTT